>NC_134485.1:180359665-180707165 GCF_040206685.1 Ascaphus truei
CTGTAGATAATTCTTAATGAAAAAGTAGTTTCGCATTGAGTCAAATAATGTGTCATTTCCGGGCAGTTTAACTATGTCTTCATTCTGCCAACATAACTTAAACCAATTAAAAAATAATAAGGGATAAGTTGATTACATACAGTTAGGTCCGGAAATAATTGGACACTGATACAAGTTTTGTTATTTCGGCTGTGTACCAAAATAAATTCAAGTTACAGTTAAATAGTGAATATGGGCTTAAAGTGCAGTCTATCAGCTTTAATTTGAGGGCATTCACATCCAAATTGGAGGATGAGTTTAGGAATTACATCTCTTTAATATGTAGCACCCTCTTTTTCAAGGGACCAAATGTAATTGGACAATTGACTCAAAAGCTGTTTCATGGACAGGTGTGGGCTATTCCTTCGTTATTTCATCATCAATTAAGCAGGTAAAAGGTCTGGAGTTGATTCCAGGTGTGGAATTCACATTTGGAAGCTGTTGTTGTGAACCCACAACATGCGGTCAAAGGAGCTCTCTATGCAAGTGAAACAGGGCACCCTTAGGCTGCAAAAAAAAAGAAAATCCATCAGAGAGATAGCAGGAACATTAGGAGTGTCCAAATCAACAGTTTGGTACATTCTGAGATAAAAAGAACGCACTGGTGAGCTCTGCAACACAAAAAGGCCTGTACGTCCACGGAAGACAACAGTGGTGGATGATCATAGGATCCTTTCCATGGTAAAGAAAAACCCCTTCACAACATCCAGCCAAGTGAAGAACACTCTCCAGGAGGTAAGCCTATCATTATCCAAGTCTACCATAAAGAGGAGACTTCACGAGAGCAAATACAGAGGGTTCACCACAAGATGCAAACCATTCATAAGCCTCAAGAATAGAAAGGCCAGATTAGACTTTGCCACACAATGTCTAAAAAAGCCAGCCCAGTTGTGGAACAGCATTCTTTGGACAGATGAAACTAAGATCAACCTGTACCAGAATGATGGGAAGAAAAAAGTATGGAGAAGGCTTGGAACGGCTCATGATCGGAAGCATACCACATCATCTGTAAAACATGGTGGAGGCAGTGTGATGGCATGGGCATGCATGGCTTCCAATGGCACTGGGTCACTAGTGTTTATTGATGATGTGACAGAAGACAGAAGCAGCCGGATGAATTCTGAAGTGTATAAGGATATATTGTTTGCTCTAATTCAGCCAAATTCAGCGAAGTTGATTGGACGGCGTTTCACTTTACAGATGGACAATGACCCAAAACATACTGTGAAAGCAACCCAGGAGTTTTTTAAGGCAAAGAAGTGGAATATTCTGCAATGGCCGAGTCAATCACCTGATCTCAACCCGATCGAGCATGCATTTCACTTGCTGAAGACAAAACTTAAGGCAGAAAGACCCATGAACAAACAACAATTGAAGACACCTGCAGTTAAGGCCTGGCAAAGCATCAGAAAGGAGGAAACCCAGCGTTTGCTGATGTCCATGCATTCCAGACTTCAAGCAGTCATTGCCTGCAAAGGATTCTCGACAAAGTATTAAAAATGAACATTTTATTTATGATTGTGTTAATTTGTCCAATTACACTTGAGCCCCTGAAATAAGGGGACTGTGTATGAAAATGGTTGCAATTCCTAAACGTTTCATACGATATTTTTGTTCAACCCCTTAAATTAAAGCTGAAAGTCTGCACTTCTATTGCATCTCAGTTGTTTCATTTCAAATCCATTGTGGTGGCGTACAGAGCCAAAATGATGAAAATTGTGTCAGATTCGGAAATAATTGGACACTAACTGTACAATGTTGGCCAAGAACAGTCACTCAGTATATGCTAGGCAACTTCATTCTCCACCTTCAAATCAAATCTGAAAACACAGCTTTTGTTCTAAGCATTTAATAGCCTCTATCCATGACCACTTCTCTGTACACCCGCAGGGGCACTACTAACCAACCATTGGGTTCAAGCACTCAAATCAGTTGTGCTTTCACCTTACCCTGCTGCCTCTGTAAGCTTCCAAAGTACCATATAGATTGTCAGCTCTCGAGACAGGTATTCCCTTAACTATTCGTTATTTTCATTTTTGTTGTAGTTATTTTATTACAATTACAGTCTCCTTTTGTTTATTTTATAAAGTGCTGCGTACATTGTTGGCACTGGTGATGGTTGAAACTGGTGATGGCAAGAGATGGGCAAAACTGTAAAAATATGTTTCCCAAGCTTTCCATTCAAAATCCGTTCTGTGGTGTAAAATCCATCGATGGATTGTTCCAGTTTGAATCCGTGCAATGTTTTTTTTATCACTCTCAATCCAATCTGTAGATCCCGCAATGAGTTGGAGGAGTTTAAGAATCCAATCCGTGGATTGCGCAAATCCGCCGATTGGATTCTTAAAATCCTCCAATTTATTGCGGGATCCACAGATTGGATTTACAGTGATGAAAAAAAGTCTGGAAAGAAAAGACTAATTACCCTTTTTGAGACTGATTCGTGGAAATCCACCAACCAAAGGAAATAGCCAATGGAGGTGGATCCAAATTCTCACCAAAAAAATCTCCCAATTCTCTAATGATGACCTCATCAAGTGCATAGTTACAAAATGGTGTTTAGTGAAGAAGATAAGCACGTTATAAAGTGCTTAAGACAAATCAAGAATTACGTCCCAAAACGCTTACATTAAATGTTTCCTGATAAAGGATGGTCACTAGAAGGACTGAAAAAAACAATTTGTATCATTCAGAAAGGGGAACTGGATCAACGGGTTGTCGATTATGCAATCAGACAGTGGCGTTTCCGCTTTTGGGTGTGCATTTCAGCAGGAGGAGGACATTTTGAACACATACTTTGAACTCAAACGTTATAGTAATCTTAGTTTTTCAGATTAAATTACAACAGTTGAACACATTTACAAGCTACGAAGGAAAAACTCCTATTTCTCGGTCAATGAACATGAACCCACCGCAGTGCATCTGGTACTTGTTAACTAAATTGATGTCACTGTATTGTCTACTTTGTACTTCTTTTATAGTGTTAATCTATATAACAGACCCACAATTGTGCACATTTTCATGGGGATTGAGCGAGAAATATATAGGCTATGATGAAAAATGAAAAAGTTCCCTTATTTCCTGAACACAGTGTACATACATATACAAAATGCAAAAGGTACAGTAAAAGGCAAGGCAGCATAACATTTCATCAACCCTTCCAAACAAACAATAAATCACAGTCATCTTTTACCTGGAGAATTGTCCCCATAGGAATAATGGTAAAATGAATTGTAATCCATTGCAGACCCTGAATTCAAATATCAGATTTCTGAATACATACAGTACTTACTCTGCCTAATAACAATCACTCATGTAATGCCAAGTCAGACTGGGTTTGAAATACTGAAAAATGTTTATGGACGTTTTAATACAGTATAAAAATGGTTCCAGTTTTGCTCTGATGTTTTGGACATTTCACGGATAGTTATTTAAAATATCTGATGGTCTTTGTATTCCAATACAAGTAAAAACCTTGCTCGTTGTTTTTCTAATGTCACTCATCCCCACAAGATAAAAATGTTAAGTGGCACCTTATCACTCATCCAGAATTGATTTCAAAGCTTTTATGCATTTTTTTAATACAGGGTGTCTGAAAGCTACTAAATATTAGCTCTGATACTCATCAGGCATAGATCATTACATTTCTGGTAAAATTCTGACAAATGAACTACATTCTGAAAGCTTTCTGGGTATATTCATAACAAAGTTGAATATGCATTAAGCTTTTAGTAGATTGTTTCCAGGCATGCACTTACTGTAGTTTATCGAAGGATCAAAGGCAGACATAGACAGGTTGAAACTTATCTCTGTGTCATTCCTAATGTAGAACGAAAGGTTAATTATATTGCAATCATTTATCTAACGTAGTCCGGTTGCAAATATGATCTATAGTCCTTTCAAGAAAAAATAAATTGGAATATTTAAGAGTGATAGCACCTACCCTCTTAAGTTGTATTCTGTTGCTTTCAGGTATCAACAAATTGATTAAGGGCAGTGATTTATTGGGTCTGTGAATAAGAGTAGAGTTGCAGCACCCGTTATTGCACTCGTTAATGCAATGCGAGGCTTTAATGCTACCACATTATTTATCACAATACATACCACAGCTCCATTGAAAACAATGCAGAAAATATCTACCATTTCCATTGAAATGATACCTACTCTACCTGTATGTATAGTATTACATACTGTACATAATGTATTTATTTTTAAATATTTTGAATAGGAACATTACATTATGCATCGTGTTTGCATGTTGGTATACGGAACCATAGGATAGAGAGGATACTGTGCAGATTTGTGTTACATTTTATATTAATTAAAGCAGCAATACTACATTCTCCCTTTTCCCCCCGTGTCTTATTTGAATATGTAAAGCATCCGACAATGTACAATTCTACATTCTTACCTAAGCTGGTAATCGTTTGGTGCTCCTGTTATATAAATCTCTAAAAATCCTGATTGTGTGACTAACATAATGGCCACCTTTCAGTTTCAATTAATCCTTCAGTCAGTGTAACTCAGCAGCTACAGTATTTACAGTTTGCAGTTCAAACTGCTGGGAACATTGTCAACAAATTATCACAAATAGGAAAGTTCTATGAAGATGTTGTACTGAAGGGGAGGTGGACTAAAACCTGCTATAGAAATCAAAGAATGCTCAATATATTAAAACTAATGAAAAATGGCATTAAGAATCGAATAAAAAAAAAACAGTCACTATTGTCTAATATGACGTAACTGATTTATTTAAAAAAAAAAAAAAACCCATAAGATATCACATGTTTTTCTGCTTTAAGCACATGATTATAGAAGTGAATGTACATTTAAAAAATAGATTTACTCTGAAACCAACTGGATTTACACAGGGAAAGTGATATTGACTATTTAACTTGTGGGATGATTTCAACTTTGGCCTACGACTGAAATACCTCATTATGTAATAATAACTGTTGAGTGCTAAGATTACTTGTGTGCTTCTCAACATGCCCTGAAGAAACTTGCCCACTGATAAAAGAAAGCGCATTAAGTGGTAAAAATAGCTATTGAGTTAAAAAGCCATTGGTGATGCCTATTATGTGAAATTGGCATCTGCGGAATAACCCAACGAAAATACCTTTGTATATTTGCTGAAATTCCCCTTTAAAATTGTAGACCTAATTTATTAGCAATGCCTTTGTCAGCTACAGTAAAGAATCAAGTGTCTTTTATGTGGTCATAATAGTAGTAGTGGGAATAAATTTTTTTCACATCTCTACTTTTGAAGCCCAATTTATTAATCTCTCCCTTTTCTAAGTTACATCCATCCTAATACTAATAACTGTGTACCTGAATTGTTAAGTGACAGCACAGATCTCATCAGTTTAATTACTGCCACTCAACATCCACATAGTGGGCTTTTATTTTATGTTGCAATATACATACTAGAGTCAAACTGTATCAAACATGTTTGTGATAGACACAAGGGAACCCTATAAGGGTATATCTTGTACAATCTATCATTTTATTTTATATACCACATCTGGTGAGCCAAATGACCCGTATCTGTTGTTAATATTTCTATGATGTGCAGGACTTTGAAAATACACCTTTGAGGTTTTTAATGTGTACCACAATAGTCAAATAGACCAGTGAGATTTTGAAAGGTCTGCGCTAAATTTTCTTTATGTATTAAATCTCTACAATAAATGTTCTTAATTTTGTACAGGCATACCCCGGTTTAAGGACACTCACTTTAAGTACACTCGCGAGTAAGTACATCTCGTTTAATAGGCAAACAGCAGCTCACGCATGTGCCTGTCAGCACGTCCTGAACAGCAATACCGGCTCCCTACCTGTACCGAAGCTGTGCGCAAGCGGGGAAACTATAGAGCCTGTTACACATGTGTTATTTACATCAGTTATGCACGTATATGACGATTGCAGTACAGTACATGCATCGATAAGTGGGGAAAAGGTAGTGCTTCACTTTAAGTACATTTTCACTTTACATACATGCTCCGGTCCCATTGCATACGTTAATGCGCGGTATGCCTGTATTACTAATTACCAGAACCTAAAACAAATCTACACTTCTTCAGTGCAAATATCGCTAACAGAACTTTGCACTCTAAGTATTTGGTACTGTACACCCAAAGATAATGCTTTAGTTTATGTAACTGCTTTATAAAAGAAGGATATGTGGTATCTTACAAGTGGAAGAAGAGTGATGGCAATAGGTAGAAGGAATTTAATTGCAATTGGAGGCTGAAGGTGAAGAAAAAAAAGAAGTTAACTGAAAGAGCACTATGAACAATTTTTTTTAAAATATTATGTTTGGTAGGATTGCAACTTAAATTTTATTTTTATTTTTTATTAACTCATTAACCTTTCAAGTATATGTGAAACTTTTCCACCTTAGTTGTAGCAGATGTCATCACAATTTATCTTAATGGCAAATGGCAGAGGTCCTTTTTACGTATTATGTATCTGTGTATGCATGTCCGAATGTGTATATATCACTGATCATCTTCACTTTACAGACGTAATTCAGGAATATAGAACCCAAATAGTGAAACTGCATTTAAAAAAATAAATAATGAATAACGATGTAAGGAACAGAGATGAGGAAAAGAAGAGAAAATGGAGTCGAATAAACATACTGCAAGGGGTGAACGCAGAGCTGATAGAGCAGGCTTTATCAGAAGTTGAAAAATATATATAATAAATAAATAAAAACTAGAAAAAAGAGACAAAGACGTACATTCAAGTGACAGGCCTATGGGATGATATGAATATAAAAAGGGGGGATGGGGGAGCACAATAGTTGGAAACAGGCAACGGTATGGATCTAATAAATGCTATTTAAGGTGAAGCAGTAGTTACCATGAGCAAATTAGGTAGCTCAGGTGGCTAATGTCTAATTGGAAGGGAAAACACACATAGGTTTGTATGTATTAATGAGTTGGTGAGATAAAAGTATATATAACTTACACGGCCTTGTGTAAGCTCAGTCACATCAAGGTTTCTTTGGGAATCCCGTGTTCTGCCGTTGATGCTTTTCTCCTTGCGGTGTAGGTACTTCTTCTTGTTGTCTATGTCGCTATCTTCATTAGTTCAGGGTGCCGCTCCAGGGGGATTTCCTCTCGTGTAAATAGAGAAGGGGGATAGGATTAAAACATATGCATATATACGTCAATGGGGGGGGGGAGGGTAACGTGGCTATAAACCACTGGACAATGTGATAATCTAGCACTCACACGGGCTAATGTGAGTTTGTTCTTATCTTGGTATCTTGCTCATGTAAGGGTATTACCCGATCAGAGGCAAGTGATGAAAGGATGGGGTACAAGGGTATAAATAGTGAAAATATAACTCAATACTCACACGGGCCAGTGTGAGTACACACTCCTAGCGGTATCTTTCTTCTTCTGTTCCTGATACAGCTAGTAGTGAAGATGGAATTAACATACAAAGGACACTAGGGTCTTCAGGGTAAAACTAATTTTAATGAAAATAAAACAACACAGAAAGATAAAAAACAGAAACCAAGCGTTTCTGTGGGACAATAAAAGCAAGGGGGGGGGAGGGACGATGATATATTACTAAATAACGAGCACCAAACCAAGAGAATATAACAGAAAAAGTTGTGATCGTTCCCCCTACCCTTTCACGCACATGTATGTTGATGAACGGAAACTGTAAACTTAAATATAATTTGTATAACCAAATATGTATTATTATTTTTTAAACACCAAGGCAAATGTATACAAGATGCATGTGACTCAAATAAAAGTATTTGTGGAAAAAAAACATAAAACACTGGGAGAATGGAGCCCTACTTCAATTTTTTTTGAAGTGGTATGTAAATAGACTTAAAGTGACTGTGGAAGTAGGAGTAAATGAATGAATTCATAGAGCACATCATAGATGGAAGACAAAATATCTGGTATGTGTATCTCATAAAAATTCTTAATTCTCCCCTTAATTGTTTTCAAATCTTAAGGATTGAGGAGCTTAACAAGCAGTGTGTGACAGAGCTTAGAACCAAGTGAAATATGCCAATGCATGTGTGTCAGGAACGCCATGCCTGTGTGCACGTGTCTGTGTATATTGTGACATAGTCCAAAGATGTTAGGCAGCTTTCTGCCCCATTTTAGAGCAGAAAGTGCAGGAATAGTTACAAATGATCCGTTCCACAGCTTCCCATTACCTTAGGCAGCTGGATGGAAAATCCAGACCACAGATTACAATGGCTCTAGTTCTCCCTCACCTGCTCTTCTAATCACATGCACAGGTATTTAGAGCAGAGAGGTTTTGCATTTCACTCTCTCTCCTTGGAGCCTGGGGGCTGGGGGTGTCGCTACTCTCCTGCATCCAGTATAGAGGTTGACGGCCTCTCCACGTATGACAGTACCAGAGGATTTGCCTGGACACCACGAACAGATAAGACAAAACAAATGATTACTGCTGTTGCTAAAAGACTGTTCTGTATCTTGTGTCCCTAAATGAGAGAGCATTGTTTTAAGCTGGGGAACCAGTTTAGTTGGCCAGCAGCTGTTAGAGAGACTGATTCTGATGTGTAGTTAGATCCCTGAAAGGGATAGGATTTGCTTATATGATTTTGGTTTTATTTCTTGAAATAACAGTGTGGGAAATATTGTAACACTGAAATGTGGGAACTGCTGAATGAAAGTATCTGAGTACCTCTAACCTACACATGTTAAAGCTGCAGTACCTTACTTGGATGAAAATAAAGCAGGCAGAAGCCTGAGTTAAGCAGCATAATACTTTGCATGATCCTGTTTGTTGTATAATTAACCCTAGAAGACTGTGTCGGGAAGAACCCAGACAGACGTCAGCACTACAAAAGAGGGGCGTTTGTCACAATATCAAAGAGGTTAAAACAACCAGTAATCCAACAGACTCACTCACCTCCTGAGGGTTATCTCCCCAAAATCCGTCACACTACACCTCAATATGCTACCACCATGGATAATTTACCGTCCTCAGGAGTTCTTGGTCCCGTTTACTGGAAAAATATGTAATTAACACAAAAACCCAATTTAGTTAAATGTGTTAAAAAATGCAGTTAATCTCTTCAAAAAGTTATTAGGTTCTATTAGAGCACAAAGACGTCCTTATCCAATTTTAGCGTTAATATACGAAAACTGAACAGTGCTTGTTTACTGAGGAACAGGTAAATAAACATCACAAGGAGGTGACACCCGGAATTGAACTAGGTTTCCCTGATTCAAAGTCAGTGTTATTGTTTACAGTCAGTGTCTTCACTTGCTAAACAGCTCCTTCAGACACCATGACCAGGAGACAGAGAATAATTTTTATTAAAATGAAAGTTAACCCCTTGGTTGCTGTATTTGTTGACATACCTTAACATATTTGTCAATAGGGTGACAATACAGTATGCCTGTTCCAATTTTGTTGAAATGGTGGGTTTTTATAACTAAATCTATGTGGGCTATAGTATTGGACAGCTTTCACTGTTATGTTGATCTTTATGAATTTCTATATTCTGGTACATTCTACTGTACCTGATTAATACTTAAGCTGACTCCAATTTAGACAAGCCAGGATATGTAGATACTATTCTCGTAGCTGATAGGTCACCATTTATAGTTGATTTATATTTAGTATAAGGAGTGGTTCAGTGAGTAAAGACACTGAGTTTGCAGCTGGGGAACATGGTTCTTGTGACCTTGGGCAAGTCACTTTATCACCCTGTGCCTCAGGCACCAAAAATAGATTGTAAGCTCCATGGGGCAGGGACTTGTGCCTGTAAAATGTCTCTGTAAAGTGCTACGTAAAACTAGCAGCACTATACAAGAACATATTATTATTATTATTAGTATCAATAATTGCCACAGCCATTTCTCTCCCAGTATCCTAATTCCTAAGTTTATTGCCTCTCCTTTCCAAGTGAGGACAGTGTCATCATCAGACTAGAATTTCAGTTTATTTCATTCTATTCTGCTACGTTCCACTATCCTATTTCCTCTTCCTGAAGGTAAAAAAACCAATAATTATTATGCAGTTGTTTCTTAAAGGGGATAGCACCTTTATGGTTATCCTTTCCAATGTGTCATAGCAAAAATTCCAAAGCTGTGACATTGTGTAGCAATACATGTTCATTGTGTAAATGTAATATTCATTGATTTATTGATGTTTAGAAAATGTAAAAAAATTATGCTAAATGGCCAAATACTAAAAAGTATACTTCAATACAGTTGCAGGAAAAAACATATAGGCCAGGATTCACCAGCATTAACGGTCATTGAAGTCAATGGCAGTTAATGCCAGAGTGGTGTGCAGTTTCCAACATTGGAGCTTGAAGAATCGGCCCCATAGTTCAATAATTCTACTTACAGTAATACTAGAATTATGTGATCAATCTACGAATAACTAAATCAAAGTTGCAAAATCTCTCTTAAAAAAAGAGGGAAATTCCAAAAATGGCTATTACGGTATGCATTTAGGTAATGGCTAAAATATATGTTTTTTGTAATAATAGGAATTGGTGCACCGGTACTAAAAACTGTAAGCATCGGAGGGAAGGGGGTGGGGGGAAGGGTACGAGTCAGTCAGTTGCTGCAGAGGGTACATCACTTCATAGAGTCCTGTCATCAATTTAGGGAATAGTTTACGAAGAGAAGTTCAGCATGCAAGCAGTGTCTGATCTAATTAAGTATTGTGCTAAGTTGGAAGACAAGATTGGATTTCCCAGCCTTGCAATGGACTTTACCAGTATACTGTTTCCATGATGCACTGGGGTTCTGAATAAAGTGATTTGCCTGTGGTATTGGGTTAAGCTGGTGAAGCAGTTCTGCAAGCTGTTTAGAAATAAAAGTGGCTATTGTTTTTATAATGCAATCCTTGTAGGAAGCAGTGTGTGTGGAGGAGGGGATTGGCAGCATTGAAATCCATGGTGCCTTGCTCAGCTTGCTGTGTATTACTACTACTTGAGGTGCAGCAAAATCAATCTAAAATCTTCCCTAGAGTATTTATTCTAAGTGCCAATGTCTGGTATCATATTCTGATCCGATCTTAACTGCTATGGAAGTCAATGGCAGTTAATGTGGAATCGAGGTGTGTTACTGACATTGGGTCTTTGAATACCGCCATTTAAAACTTATATAGTGCTGCTATTTTATCTAATGAGTAATTTCTATCATTCCATTAGGGAACCATCTGAATAGTGAATAACAAAAAAGCACATTTATTAAATAAAAAACCTATAATAGGCAATGTATGTGTACATAGATTTTTTAAGGCATTTTAAACCGTTTTGGTTTCCATAAGTATCTGGTACTTTTCTACAGTAGATCCCTATTCAAGAGGCATTTTCCATGCTAGAGATAATTTGCTAAATTCCTCTAGCACAGAAAAATACAGATCTTTCTGTGATGTCTATTAAAATAACGTCAAATCATCTTCATAATGTAATTTTCCAGAACCACGTGAGCACAATTGTGGAAAGTTATTTGTTAAAAGCACTTTTGCATTAACCAAAGAAACATATTGTACTTAGATTGCCAAGTATACTCTTCAAATGTAACTCATTCTAATCAACTTTTTCTGTTGTCCAATGAGGAAAATGCTTCTAGGATTATGTTATGTTTAACCCTTTATTAAGCATATATTTATTATGTTTAACATTATTCAACTCTACGTAACCCTACCGTTCCCTTTGTAATATACATATGTTGTGATTATAATAATAGCTAGAAATATTCTAACACTGGAAACTAAAAACGTTCTCTGTATTAATACTGAAACAGGCTATATATAGCACGGTGTATACTATAAGCACTAAATAAAAAGTAATATCACTATTATTTTCAAGCCAATTTGCCTATAATTTCTGTAATTTTATGTTATAAAGATAAGCTGGCTACCTTCGCTGCTTTTATTTATCATAAACTCCTATAACTCTTTAAAACATATTTGCTTAGGATTCAGGAACTCGTGCAAAAGCATTACACACAAAAATGTTTTATATAAATGTAGCGGTCATGTAAAATGCCTACAGTCATCTCTCCTGCTGGCAGCAAGGCCTGGTAAGTGTGGGCATGCCAGCAGTGATCATGGAGGTTTTCCCTCACACCCTGGTGGGGTGCCCTGTGTATGGATGGGACTGGTCACATGCTCTGACTCCATGGTTAGTAATGTCAGAGGTGTGTCAGCCTCAGAAGTTACATAAGGCACAGCACGGTGACTAACAGTTAGTTGAGGAAGGAGTTCAAGTTCGTGCAAGGTGTTTGCAGAGTTCAGAGACTAGTTGACAATTATGTTATAGTAGCTGATTTAGGAGTCTGTGTCCAGGGACCTGGCACAGAGCAGTGAATCCCTAATCTAGGAGACATACCTACCAAAGGGAAGCGGCTGGAAAATGATTGGCTAAGTACACCCCATTGTGGAGGGCAGCTATGCCCACCTGTACAATAAAGATGGAGCTGATCAGAAAGACCCGTGTGTGAGAGTATGATTACACAGGAGGTTGCACCACGGAGGAGTTCCTCAACAGGATCATCCCCTTGCGGACGCAGGGACCCTGATGAGGTGGAGGCGCTGCACTGGAACTAGGTGAGACTCAGCACACTACCTCAGCTGCCTGTCTGGACGGGTCCTCCCCACACACCATCATGCGGGAGACTCAGGAGTCCTGTTGCCAACAGGTGCACCACCCGACACTACCACACTGTAATGGGGACCGGTTAGACCACAGGGGCCAATGTGAGATTGGGTGGGTCAGGCCGGGCCAGAAATACCGTTACATTTGGAGGCTAGCTGCTGAGATCAGATCTGTCATCAGGACAGGCTCTAGCTGGGCACACTGGGAAACAGGGATAGAGTCTGCTGCCACTCTGTGCTGCGTAGGGACGGACCTAGGGGTGGTCAGGGGCTGACGGGATATTGTCAGTTCGCAGGGACAACCTAGGGGCCTGAAAGGAGTGAGGGGTTTGGAGCCGGGCTATAGCTGACGAGTCACCTTGAGGCAGTGCTAGTTGGTAGGATGCCAGAAGGGATAGCCTGTTAACTTGGTCAGGAATCCTGGAGAGGGTCTGCGCTAGGCTGACCAAGAGAGGTAGACACCCCAAGTACTGCATGGCAGAGCCAGAGTACCTAGCCCATTCCAGACACTCACCGTAGGGAGCACAGACTGGGAGGAAGGAGTCACAGCAGACACTGAGAGAGTGAGCCTAGCCTGAGGTAGTGCAATACTGGGTCACACCTAGATAAGGTACACATGTGGTGGTGCATCTGAAGCTAATCTTTATTGTACCGGTGTGGTGGCTGCCCCGCAGAGCGGAGCCCCATGTACGATAATTGGTACGAGAGTGAGACAACCCAAAGAATGGAGGATCCGCGGGGTGCGGAGAACCCAAAATGGCGACCAGAGGCTGATGGGGAGGCCACCCGTGGCGTGCACCCCACTGAAGAGCAAACAGTCGCCGAGTTATAGTTAACCAGTCTGCTCTGGAGCGGAGCGAAGGCTGTGGCTGCCCCGTTTTTATCCTGCCTGGGACAGCGAGGGGCCACCCTTGAAGAGTGTGAGGAAATTGTAATAATTGGGGGAGAACCCCGCGAGGAGAGCAAACAAACTGACTTTTTGGGCTTAAAAGCCAATCAAAATGGCGGTTCCCGCTTGCTAGGGACACCGCATGGGACAGTCACAGAAAATGTGGCTGGTGCAGGACTTGCAAAAAGCTGGCCGGGAATGGCGCGAACAGCAGAGCCCCGCCCTGATGGGGGGCATGGCGCGAAAGCTATGGCTGCGCCTGCATGGACAGTGACTCACTCAGCCCCTGTGCTGAGTCAACCGCTTAGTCTATGGGACCCTCCCCTGATTTCTACCAGGGGGAGTGACTTTCAACTATGGCCTGTGGGGATGCACCCACTGGGCCCAGGGACTGATATCCAGACGGCGCCACTACAAAAGGTAGTTCCGGCCGTGGAAGAGCCGTGCAAGAAGGAGGGTTATATTGCACAAAGGGCGGCTGCAAGGAAGAGGCGGGAACTAGCCGCGGGAAAAGACCCCCACCCTTGTGGGGAATTTGGCGCGAAAACGCTAACCGCGCCCACCAGGATTGAGAAGGGTGCGGCCTTAATTAAGGGGCATGATATTCCCCTGTGGGACCCGCCCATAATTGCAACCCCTGGGGGCGGGTTCCAGCTCTGTCAGAGAAGGGAGGAGCCGAAGCAGGGAGTGGCGGATCCAGCAACTTCCACCAGTCAGTTGCGAGGAACCACTGAGAAGAAGAGACCTGTACAGGAAGTGGCTCCTGTACAAAGAATGGCCTGCTCCTCCACTGTGGGCACGATGGTCTCCACCCAGCCCTACTCAGTACCCGGCGGGTTGCTAGTAGTGAGGGTGGCCAACACCGAGACGGTGGTCGGGCTCTGCCTACAATGTGGGCTGCCCGGAGGCACGGTCAACACGGCGGCACGTTGCCCTCATTGCGGGACTTTATACCTGTGGCCTATGCCCACATTTATTCCAATCCAGCCTGCTGACCCCCCGGTGGACATGGCAAGGCGCTCCGCCGAGTCCCCGGGCGCACTATGGATCAACCGCGCGAGTCCCGGAGACAAGGGACTGGAGCCGGTCAAGTCGGCTGGGTCAGTGGCGATCGAGGCGGTTGAATCACCCCCCGCAATCGGGGAAAAGAGACTTTCACTCCGCTCGGAGACCCCTAAGTCGGGGAAAGGGGATTACTCGGACGAGGACCTCCGTGAGCTGGCGGTGTTAAAAGCGGAGCCAAAAAGGCCCCGGGATCTTCTAGGTGGTCGGTACCGCGATCTGAGCGGTCATCGGGGGTATTTTCCATGGACGATGATAGGGAGTCAGGGAGGTCAAACAGATTCCGGGAGAACCGTTGGTGGGCCCCACTATTTGAAGGGTACTCGGCCTGGATGGACCGCACTCGGTTCCTCATCCGGCGAGAGGATGTAGTGGACTACTGGTGGGCGGTGGGAGAGTTTACCCCAGAACAGAGGGACAGGGAACTGCAGGAGCGCTGGCTTCAAATAGAGCGTAGGGAGATAGAACCTATGGGTCCCAGCATCTTGTCAGACCCCGTGGATCCTGACGAACCCCTATCATGGGTGCTACCAGGGAGGGCAGGTAAGGCTGACCTGACTAGGATTAGTAGGGCCGAACGGGCCATAATGGCTCGTTACAAGTCATCCCACGGGTTGGAGTACCCGTATGTCCCCGAGCCCCTAATGGACGAAATAGAGGAGAACAGGGATAGGTGGCTCCGGGAAAATATTGAGATGCACTTAGTCAGTAAGGGGAATGATGTGGTGGGGAAGAAGGCCGAGGAACGGATAGAGCATTTGATCCGCATATGGGCCATTGGAAGAAATATCCACAAACACAAGGTAACATATAGGCCCGAGAGGGGATTACCACGGCATTATTCAGTTACAGTTCTAGATATGGGGGGTAGGGAAGTAAAGAAGCCGGACCCCTATCACTACTTTTAGGTGGTACTATGCATTACGCGGGTTCGTGGCTGCTGGTCGGGGCGGGCTTGGCGGAATGTACTGTATTCATTTGTACTGCATTATGAGAAAATTTGTGTGATGTTAATTATGTTTTGTGTTACAGTGCTTCCTGGAAAGAGGTATACAAATTTAGGTCCCAGCGAGGACGATGGGATTCACCAGGGGGAGAATGTAGCGGTCATGTAAAATGCCTACAGTCATCTCTCCTGCTGGCAGCAAGGCCTGGTAAGTGTGGGCATGCCAGCAGTGATCATGGAGGTTTTCCCTCACACCCTGGTGGGGTGCCCTGTGTATGGATGGGACTGGTCACATGCTCTGACTCCATGGTTAGTGATGTCAGAGGTGTGTCAGCCTCAGAAGTTACATAAGGCACAGCACGGTGACTAACAGTTAGTTGAGGAAGGAGTTCAAGTTCGTGCAAGGTGTTTGCAGAGTTCAGAGACTAGTTGACAATTATGTTATAGTAGCTGATTTAGGAGTCTGTGTCCAGGGACCTGGCACAGAGCAGTGAATCCCTAATCTAGGAGACATACCTACCAAAGGGAAGCGGCTGGAAAATGATTGGCTAAGTACACCCCATTGTGGAGGGCAGCTATGCCCACCTGTACAATAAAGATGGAGCTGATCAGAAAGACCCCTGTGTGTGAGAGTATGATTACACAGGAGGTTGCACCACGGAGGAGTTCCTCAACAGGATCATCCCCTTGCGGACGCAGGGACCCTGATGAGGTGGAGGCGCTGCACTGGAACTAGGTGAGACTCAGCACACTACCTCAGCTGCCTGTCTGGACGGGTCCTCCCCACACACCATCATGCGGGAGACTCAGGAGTCCTGTTGCCAACAGGTGCACCACCCGACACTACCACACTGTAATGGGGACTGGTTAGACCACAGGGGCCAATGTGAGATTGGGTGGGTCAGGCCGGGCCAGAAATACCGTTACATATATATATATATATATATATATATATATATAGCAAATGGAAATATTACTGTATGCTCATTTGCATGTCTTAGACAGGTCTGCAACCCTGCCTTTCACCATTATCACCATTATCACCCTGCACACAGCACTTCCACTGCAGCAAGAGATTCTGGGAAATGACACGCAAATGAGCACACAGTGCCACCTTTTGCTTCAAAACCATTAACATGGTTCCCTATAGGCTTAAGCTTGCAGCATGGTTATGTTAAGGACCCTTTACCCTTCAAGTGAAGAAACTCCTGTGAATGTGTCTCTGACTAGGGAATGACTATCATTGTTCATTTAACTGTGTGTACCATTCCAATTGTTGCTGGACTTACATGCTGGACTCATATGTTGTACTCAAGTGGTAATCTCTATGCGTTTGAATACATATATGATCAGATGACCGCAGTTCAATGCTAAATCCTCCATACAGTAATTTTAAACTCACATGGTCAAGGCTTGCATAAGGGTTCCTTTCTGCTTCTTGTTCACTTTACTTTACTGGATTAAAGAAAGTATTCCGGATTTATATCAGTGGATTTCTTTCTCTATAGTGATTCTCATATATTTGAGCCCCAGTTGTTTCCCCTACCTAGGGTAATCTAATGCTTAAAACATAGCGTAGACTCCCTTCACGTGTCCGCAAGAGACTTCAAAGATGCACAAGCCAACAACAAAGGCATATAAATACTCAGTATGTAAATGCATGTAATAGGTAGATAAGAGTAATAATACTCAATAGTAAGTTTACACATGAAAGAATGGCAAGAGCAAGCGCCAGAGTGGGTGATGTGAACGAGCTCAGAGGGAAACCCGGGCTTCTTTGGTTGTCATGGGATGCGTCACCACGTTGGTAACTCCTTTAGCGGACGACGTCACTCACGATTTGAGATGGAAGGTGAAGGAGATCGGAGCAACATCTGATGCATATTAAACTAGCTGATTGTTCCCGTTTTGGCGCGAAGCTTTTCTTTTAAAAATTGCATGTCGCTCTAGCTGCCTTACCACTCCAAGTTTAAGACAAGGGTCGAAACATGTAGGAGTGGGAGCGCCTGGTGGGACCCCCTGCTTCTCTCTTCTTTGAGAGCACGTAGCTATACCCCATGTGACTTTGATGCTATGCACCCTCAAGATTGAGATGGTTATAATTGCAAGACTGTTATTTTGCCTGAATACTCTTACTGTGTTTATTTGACATCTTTTGACTGTGACTTTTTCCATTTATGGCCAGTCATTACTTACATTGTCAGCGTGACCTTAATTATTTCATTATGGCACATATATGCTAGCTTTAGTATGAAGAGCAGTGTATTTCACCACAGTGTGGATAAGACATAATACACTTCATAATGTTCATTTTCTTACATCCATTTGTCTCTGTTACGTGTCACTATACACCACAATAGTGTCAGGTTAGGATCGCTCCTTTATTTACTACCTATTTGCAGCAAATAGTTGGCTATCAGCCTTGCCATTCTTTCATATGTAAACTTGCTATTGAGTATCATTACTCTTATCTACCTATTACATGCGTTTACATATTGAGTATTTATATGCCTTTGTTGTTGGCTTGTGCATCTTTGAAGTCTCTTGCGGACACGTGAAGCAATTTTTCCGTATTGTGTTCTTATGTCATATGTGATACTTAATACATTTTGGTTACTTTGGTAAACCTGAGTGCTTCTTTAGGGACTCTTTCTCTGTTGCCACACATATATCAATATATATATATATATATATATATATATAAATATATATGAACAAAAAACAAACAAAAGCGCAAGCTCCATAGCACGTAACTGAGTAAAAAATAAGGTACATTTATTTAAAAAATCAGCAACCCATAAGAATGTGCACTTACAGGATTTCAAACAGAACCATTCGTGGGAGAGAAATCTCTATTGTGGTCATCTGCGGTGGTATGGTGAGTCCCAGGTTTAAAGAGTGGATGTAAACAGCCCAGGTTCACCATGAATTGGCAGCAAGATATAAAGGCATCCAATGCCTGCACGTCCTTTGCTCCCTCATACAATGATTGCTAACACTTGAAATTACCGCCAGCCGGAGCGCAGGGAAGCCAGGGACTCCAAATACACCAATACAATCGCAATGACGTCACAGCTCTACGCGTTTCGTCACACTGCAGACATGCATGCATGGAACTATTGCAACTAGTTTGGACTGACTCTTTAGCTTTATCCGATATATTTAGTATCTGATTGTGCGCCTGATTGCCAAGGTGCAATTAACTACATTATCTGCCAATTAAGTCTTATACAGTGACCAATCTACTATGTGTGCCATTTCTGTTATGCATGGTCTGGCTCTTACCTAATGAAGCCACACCAGTCAGGTCATTAGTTTGTATGATGATTTATTTATGAATATTTTTTAATTAAGCCAGAGCATCTCAGTATATATATGTTCACATTTATGGGTATCACTGTACTGCATTTTATTATGGGTGTTGTTGTTTGTGCCACATTTTTCATGCTTGTTTTATTGTAATGACCAGCCTATGATGCCATTGGCCAATGTTGCTAGCATTGACACTGTATTTTACCCTTATACAGCATTAGGCATTTACACATGCCTTTATTCAGCCTGTTTAGGCTTATTCCCCCTCTTCCTTGATTAAAGCTAGTTGCTACACACAGTTTAACAACTGTTTATGAGTTATCACATTAGTTAGCAAGCAACATGATCACCATTCATGCCCTGAGACGCTCAGATCGCGAAGGACCACTTCGCCTGCAGTTGCGCTTATTATTTATTTAATTCCCGCGGTTCGCGCATGCGCAATGGTTATCCTGTCAGCTCCACACGCATTACACTCTCCCTTCACCAGCTCGCGGCTCGAGCATGTGCGGACATGCGTTTCATTGGTTACATGCGCCCCCTCTGGCTCTGAGACACGCGACTGAGATGATTTGACTTATAGCCTATAACCCTTGACCCCTGCATGCGCAGTGAGTGCGTTTCACGGGACGGGTGCATCATTGCGTTTCAGTTAACGCCTGATGGTTTGGTTGCAATGGGAGGGTCCTGCATTTAGCATGTAAGTTATTGTTTGAATTAAATTATGTGTTGCACCTGTTTGTCATGGTTTGGTAGGGTATTTATATGTGTTCTATTGCACTCTGTATGTACATCACCTTCAGAAAGGTCCCGTGTGTAGGACCAAAATGTTGGATATGATGTCTCACTAAATACAAATCTTTTTTGACTACCTCGTGGAGTGCTGCCTCTGATATTCGCTCATACGGTATCGTATTGCCTATATATATATATATATATATATATATATATATATATTATAAAAGAATACAGTGCTTTAGATTACAGAAAAAGATCATTACAAGAACATACAATTACAGTAAATGCAGTACAGTTTCTTAAAATAACAGGATAAAACATAAAACAGAAATCCCAATACATTACGTTACCATATGTCAGGGTTTTCTCCAGAGAGGTCACTGGTGTAGAAAAATGGAAATCCAAGTGTTTCATCCCAAAACATCCATCATACCTCTGTTGAATTCTGATTTTCATAATACCCTGCTAAGACTTATGTACTATGTTTTCCCCATTGAAACCACATAAACCCACCCCTGTCATAAATCAGCTGCTAAATTGATGGTTTTACGATAGAGAAAAAAAACCTGCTCTAAAGCGGCATTTAGAATCTTGCCTCAAGATTTAAATGCTCATAGCTTAATTTCCCCCAATACTTAGACAGACGTGAGCCATATCAATAGATTCAGGCGATTATGATGGCTGTAATAAGCTTAATTTTGAATGACAAATGGATGTCTGTCTTTGGCACCTCTTTCTCATGTCATATGTGGTCTCATTGCATGCGTCTCTTTATAATATTCAGATATCTGTAATCGTTGCACTGTAGCGTAGAGGTTATCACCGAATATCCTAATTTCCAATAAAGTCCTCCAACTAAGGCGTGACCTGTGGGTCACCTCTCTCTGGGATTCACCAGTAATCATTCAAGAACGTTTATTTTTCTTTAATGCTGAGAGCATAGTATCTGGCTATCATGTATTGCCTTCTAAATGACACGTGTCACTTTTAGTGATGGCCCCCCCAAATTAAGTCCTGTTGACCTGCCATGACCCCAATATATTGTATTTTTAAAACTGTACAGATGCAGTCACCAGTATCTGACCACTTGCCTTGGAAAATCTGGGGCAATCTCCCAGAAAACTGCAACATTTCGGTGAGATTTCTGCAGCCAGATGAATGGCCCATTGAATTAACATCGTGGGGGTCCCTGAAGGTCCCATTCAAACTGAGACCCCCGCTGTGTTAATCCGATGGGCCATTAGTCTGGCTGCAGAATCTCACAGAAATGTTGCAGCATTTACTGTGAGATTGCCACAGTATTTTCCCAGACAAATAGTCAAATACTGGTGGCTGCATCTGTAACTACATTAAACCCTGAAGCACAAGATTGACTAAAAGACTTAATATAAAATACTGTAAGCTGCAGAAATTTAGACGTGCATAGACATTCTCATCATCATTTTAAAATATGTAATATTCATGGGATAATAAATATCTAATCCCCTGAATGTACAGAGACGTTGAAGTGTATACCATATCATCCTCTTCACCCCTAGTCGATCCACTGCTGGATGAAGGCCTCCCCAATGATCTTCCAGGTAATGTGGTTGCAAGACACTCTTCTCCAAGTTGCTCCAACAAATATATACTGTTAATTTTCCCATCTCACTTTTGGTCATCGTCTTAGTCTTTTACTTTAACTTGGAATCCAGGTGAGTAATATTATTGTCCAACAATGGTAATTTGTTCTTGAAATAAGTCCTGCCACTGCCATTACAAAACGTTTACCCTTGTAATAGTGTCACAGACTTTTGTTTGGTTTTGAACCCATTCTATCATTCTCATGTCTCTTCAGGTAATACCCAGAATACATCACTCCATACTTCTTTGAGTTGTATGAAACTTCTGAATGATCTTTGCATTTAGGGTCCAAGTTTCACGTATGTACGTGAGTACATGCAGAACACATTGGTCAACTTTTCTCTGCAGGCACATAGGAAAATCTTTCAAGGGAACTTTCCAGTTTGTTCCAAATTCATTTAATCCCATCTTCATTCTCATGTTGAGTTCATTCAAAAGGTTCCCATTCATTGTTACTTGCCAGTCATGTAGACATAGGCCCTTATTCTGTAAAATGTGATAGTGCTGATGAAAAGCCCCATTAAAGTCAATGGGACTTTTCATGTGATAGCACGTTATCTGCGCTTATCACACCTTCCAACGTCTTCTACTTCTATTCCATTTATTTTGCTTTTTTCAGAGTTTACACATTTGTTGCATATCCCTTGGTCTTGTTGAGATTCATGTGGAGTCCCACTTTCTTACTTGCTTCGGTAAGTTCTCTGATTTATTGCTTGAGGTCTTCGGAGCTTTTGGCAAAAATAAAAATCTCATTTGCAAATCATAGGTGGCATGAGAATTAACCGTTGATTGTGAATACTTTTTCTTCCAAATCCAATCTCCTGTCTTGAATAATTTTTCAAGTGTTGCTGTAAAAGGCGTTGGTGACAGTGGGGCCGATTCACTAAGCTACGTTAATTAGCGCTGAAATGGGTTACATCACTCGGGCGAAAAAGGGTGAAGCCATAAGCGCTATTCACTAAAGCTGTTTGGCGCGTTTTTGGCCTGCCTTGCCCAAAAGGGCCATATCACGCGATCACCTTCTTCCCCCCGATATCGTGCTTAAAGTTAGATAGCATGATAACTATTATAAACAAAGCAGCCTGTAAGAACTATATGGAGACGCTGCGTCTCAATGCACGGCTCTTACAGGCGATCGTGCTGTACAAATATGATATTTAATACTAGTGTACATGAGCAGGGGGTCTCCTGAGCTGAACCGCATTGGTTTCAGGTTTGGGGACCCCCTACTTCAGGAGATATAGGCCCCGTTATGGGGTGCCGGTATCCCCTGCAGAATGTAAATGTCACGTGACGCGGGAGCTTTACAAGTGCAGGGGATACCGGCACCCCATAACGGGGCCTGTATCTCCTGAAGTAGGGGGTCCCCGAGGCTGAAGTCAACCTGCTTCAGTTTAGGAGAGGCCCTGCTCCCGTGCAGTGTGATTACAATCCATATATTATTATTGCTAATATAAGTGAACTGAATTAAGTTCTTAAAATTGTGTCCCGTAAAGTTCGTGTATGTTCATTTTTTTCAACGGTGTGTGACAGTCTATGGAAGGACTCAACCACTTCACTATAATTGTGTTTTTACTTCTTTTAGATATGTTTTAGTTCACAGCATAGCTATGGTACTGTAGGGGTTAAGTGCTGAACTGTTGATCTGGTGAAATGATGAACTGATTAAATGAGGGAAGCACACGTGAGAATTTATAATTACACTTTGGCGGGAACATTTCTAATACACCCTATAAAAGCCGCCCGACAACATGTGGTCTGCAGCCCCTGAGGCTGCTGGGACTTGCAGTTCCCAGCGGATCTATGGGTGTAATGGTCGCCGCTGGCATTATATTGCGCATGCACCTGGTGTACAAAGATGGCTGCCGTAACTCTAGATACTATCTGCGCATGCGCGAGACTTCTCTGCACATGCACGCGCACACACAAAATGGCGGCGCCCTCTGCGGAGCACCGGCGACCCGCTCGCCAGTTCACAATCTCCCTGCAGCAACCACACAACCATCCCCCTCATGCAGCCTGGAGGTAACAGGGGGACCTGGCAACATACTATATGTATCAGGATAACTATAACATTGCTCAATTGCTCTGGAATATTCCTGTTCTTCCACCAGCATCTAAAGAGTTTATGCAAGGATTTTCTCTTCTTCTTTCCTAGATTCTTTCAATATTTCAGTAATTCCATTTCCCCCATGATCCTTCCCATTCTTCATGGATTTTATTGCTTTTGTATTGTATTGTATGTCTTTATTTATATAGCGCCATTAATGTACATAGCGCTTCACAGTTGTAATACATGTGGTAATCAAATAATTAACAGAAAATATAAATAACAGGTCATGGGAATAAGTGCTTCAGACATAAAAGTAACATTAAGGAAGAGGAGTCCCTGCCCCGAGGAGCTTACAGTCTAATTGTTAGGTAGGGAGAACATACAGAGACAGTAGGAGGGAGTTCTGGTAAGTGCGTCTGCAGGGGGCCAAGCTTTATGTATCGTGTTCAGAATATCCACAGTGCTATTCATATGCTTCTTTAAGCAAGTGTGTCTTAAGGTGGGTCTTAAAGGTGGATAGAGAGGGTGCTCGTCAGGTACTGAGGGGAAGGGCATTCCAGAGGTTTGGGGCAGTCAGTGAAAAAGGTTTAAGGCAGGAGAGGGCTTTAGATACAAAGGGGGTAGAAAGAAGACTTCCTTGAGAAGAACGCAAGAGTCTGGATGGTGCATAACGAGAAATTAGGGCTGACATGTAAGGAGGGGCAGAAGAGTGTAAAGCTTTAAAAGTGAGAAGAATGGAGTGTGGGATGCGGGATTTGATCAGAAGCCAGGAGAGGAATTTCATGAGGGGAGATGCTGAGACAGATCTAGGAAAGAGTAGAGTGATTCTGGCAGTAGTGTTTAGGATAGATTGTAGGGGAGACAGGTGAGAGGCAGGAAGGCCGGACAGCAGGAAGTTACAGTAATCAAGACGGGAGAGAATGAGGGCCTGAGTCAGAGTTTTAGCAGTCGAGCAACAGAGGAAAGGGCGTATCTTTGTGATATTGCGGAGGAAAAAGCGACAGGTTTTAGAAATGTTTTGAATGTGAGGGGCGAATGTGAGGAGGAGTCGAGTGTGACCCCTAGGCAGCGTGCTTGGGCTACTGGGTGAATGATCGTAGTTCCAACAGTAATGTGGAAGGAGGTAGTAGGGCCAGGTTTGGGAGGAAGTATGAGGAGCTCTGTTTTAGCCATGTTGAGTTTAAGGCGACGGAGGGCCATCCAGGATGATATAGCAGAGAGTTTTGCAACTTCTTCTGGAAGTACGCATGGTACATCATTCATGGTTTATTTTCACACATTGTCTGTTAGTTAAAACAGGGTATAATCTGTGTTCTCATACAATTTCATGTTCTGAAATACAGTACGTAAAAAGCACACAAATCAACCATGTGCAGTCAAACGCACAGGGTCGCAGTCAAAAGCACAGATTGAATATCATAATACAGTAAGATAGGTTTTGCAGGCTTGTGGAGAAAAAAAAATGACAATAATTTTTTTTTTAATTTTTAATTTTTTTTTTGGTCACTCACTCACTCAGGCAAGCAAGCAGTGGTGGGCGAAGTTGCAGGCACATGCGCTGTAAATTCCTGCTGTCAAGCAGGGATGTAATTGAAACCAGACACACGTTCAAAGGAATGGTGTGGGAGAGATGTACTGCATTGCACAGAAGATAAGAAGTTGAAATACCCTGCAGTTTAGTTAATTATTCTGAGCGAGGGGAGAGCGCTGTATATGCCGAAATGTGACACTGTTACAGTACTGTACACACCTATGCGTTTCAACAATTTTCAAATGTGACATACCATACAGCAGCACAGCACTGCAAATGCATGTATACTTTAAATATGCAAATTTACAATGACTGCGCGTGCACACACAGACTGTGTACTGACGTATGTTGAACCGCAAAGGTATTAGACTTCCAAGACAACAGCTCCCCTGAGTTTTTACACGGCATTGCAGTATTGCAGACAGCGAGAATAAAATGCTAATATCACAAGCGCGAAAATAACGCAGTTCACTCCGGGTGAAAATGACAAAAAAACGCACCTAACCGGGATAATCTGAGAGCCGCTGATCTAGCCGTCTTAGACTCAGATCGGCCGCCACTGTATTTATAGCACAGAATACAGATATGAGCAATATAGAAAAGGCTTAACCATGTGCTAAAACTATTGGTTGTAACATATTAAAAATGCACTTCCTTTGCTATGTTTACAAAATTACTCACATCACAAATGTATGGCGTAAATGAGCTGAAGTCTCTGTGGCAATCTCAGTACCACTCCTAAACCATAGTGTATGTTGGCTCTGACTCCTGGAGTTATTATTAGCTGACTTTTGTGTTATTGCAGTGACCTATTGTATTTATTTTTTTTATAAGTGACTATGTCTTCCTTTGTTTATGGCAAATAATGTCCCTCCTTTTAGATACTATAACTATATTGCTCTTAATTACTTTTTTTAGGCCCAATGCCAGCTTTGTATGACCTTGAACATGTGACTTTAGCTTCCTACTCTTGTGGTGTTAAAAAATGAATTGAATGCATTGAAAACTCTTTGTCTAGAACAGGGGTGCGCAAACTGGGGGGGGGGGCGCGGGATTTTTTTGGGGGGCGCAGAGGGTTGCAGAGGCCCCACGCTCTTCCCCTAGCCTTTTAAATTAAATGCCGGGGGACCGCGTGAGGCCTCTGCAACTTAAATTTACCGGGATTCAGCTGGCTTCTGGACGCATCGCCATGGCAATGCGGCATCAAATGACGCAGCGGGGTCACGTGACGTAATGTCACATGACCCGTGGCGTCATTTGACGCCGGTTCACACGAAAGGGGGAAGGGGGCAAGTGCCGGGGCTGGGAAGCAAGGGGGCGCAGCGCAGAAACTTTGCGCACCCCTGGTCTAGAACAAGTGCTGTATTTTTCAGTGTGTGCAATTTGAATTAAAGTACATTGGTACCACTAGATATCATAAACTAATAATTATTTGAGTTTGTTATATGTAAATTTGGAATGTATACTGTTATCAAGTATTAGTCAGAAATGTTTTTCTTGCGTAAAGTTCCTAAATATAGTCAGTATAATAATTCAATATATCTGAGCAGGGAGTTTAAACTATGGGGATCTGCAAATCATTTACTAATGAATCAGACAGTGTGTAATTTCTCCATTGTCAAAAATCAACTAAAAAAAATGCCCATATTAAAGACCATCATTTTTTACATCTCGACATAACCCAAGCTTTAACATAACAATGTAAAAAAAACTAAAAATCATAAGGTCAAAACCCACTGATTTAATTTACAATTTTATTTCACATTGTGTATGTTTTATGTATTTAATTTGAGTAAACTTGAATGCAGATTGCTGGGAAACATCAATAAAGTATATTTATGCCAGGGTGCCAAAGGTAGAACACAATGATCATAAAACGATTCATTAGATTGGTGGGGAAAAACATAGTACCCTTTCCCATAAATAAATAAATAAATGTATGTACAGTATTTGAAGCACATGGAAATACATGGAGGAGCAGTATAGGAAGCACATGGAGGTACAGTATATGACGCACATGGGAGGTGCTGTAAGGAATCACATGGAGTTACAGTATAGGAACCACATGGAGGTACAGCATATAAAGCATATGGATGTACTGCACTGTATTATTTTATTTATTTATTTATAAAATGTTTTACCAGGAAGTAATACATTGAGTTACCTCTCGTTTTCAAGTATATCCTGGACATAGTTAATATGACAAATAATACATGGTTACAAATACAGTTACATAAATGAACAGGGTATACATTATATACTGTACAATAGATTGCATGCACAGTTAGAGAAGATGTATATTATAAGCTTATGTAACAGTTACAGACCAGATTAAAATGTGAGACAGCCTTAGTTTTGAAAGAACTTAGACTGGTGGCGAATGTGAGAGTCTCCAGTATGTTTTTCCAGTTTTGGGGTGCACGGTAAGAGAAGGAGGTGCGGCCGGATACTTTGTTGAGCCTTGGGACCATGAACAGTCTTTTGGAGTCTGATCTCAGATGATAAGTGCTGCATGTGGTAGGGGTGAGGAGCTTGTTCACATAGATAGCTTGACCAGAAAGTATTTGAAGGCAAGACAGAAAAGGTGAACTTTGCGCCTAGACTCGAGTGATGACCAATCTAGTTCTTTGAGCATTTCGCAGTGATGTGTGTTGTAGTTGCATTGGAGAACGAAATGACAAATTGAATTGTAGAGGGTGTCAAGTTTGCTAAGGTGGGTTTGGGGCATATAAAGCACATGGAAATACAGTATAGGAAGTACATGCAGGAGCGGTACAGGAAGCACATGGAGGTACAGTATATGAAGAACATGGAGGTACAGTATAGGAAGTACATGTTGGTACAGTATACTAAGCACATGAGGTACAGTATAGGAAGCATATGGAGGTACACTATAGGAAGAACATAATGTACAATATTGGAAGCACTTGAAGGTACCATATGGGAAGCACAATGAGATACTGTATAGAATCAGAAGCCCATGGAGGTATAATTATTAAGTACATGGAGATACAGTATATGAAGCATATGGAGATACAGTATATGAAGATCATGAAGGCACAGTATATGAAACACATTGAGGTACAGTATAGGAAGCATATGGAGATACAGTATATCAAGCAAATGGAGATACATTATATGCCACCACAGAACTGGCAGAAAAACTTTCTTGTGAAAGTTGGTGTCAAGATGCTTTCTAAGTAAGATATTCATAATTGATGCTTTGATGAATTTCAAAAATCCTCCAACTTTCACATATTTCTACTTCTTATCTCCTCTCAATCACATACGCTGATAACGGTAAAGCAAAATAAGTTCACAATAACGAGATACTAATATAGTTCCCAGGCATAATGAATTCCAGACTCAAACACCTCATATGATGCATGTCTATGCCGTCTAGAGAACATAAACAATAACATATATTTAAAAAGTTGACAAAAAACAGAATAACTATTTGAATTACTCTTCACTTTGCTGGAGATTGGTACAGCTCACCAGATACTTGATATCACATGTGCTGAAAGGATAATTTGAATTCTTTATGGTATCACAGGTCTAATTTGAGTTAATTTAGGCTGTAGTTGAAAACAAAAGTACATACTAATGTATCTTTCAGGTAGCGCACATACAGTAAAAGTAAGCTATTCAAAATTAAATTACCATGCAAACCGCAACTTGCCTCTTGCAATGTTACATATATTTCCATAAACTCTTCTTGATACCGTAACCGGTTGAGATAACTTTTTTAATAGAGCAGGCTTTATTATTTAAGTTACAATTCCCATTTCCCAAGGCCTTAGTGTATCTTCAAACTGCAATATTGTTGCTTTCATTTTTATCTAGAATATGGGCAAACTACTAATGTACCATATGCAAACCATCCAAAAAATATTAATGATCTCTATGCTGAAAATTGTGCTTTAACAGTTCAGGCAAGGAGCAGTGCAGATTCATAGTAGTATAATGCTCATGGTCATACCAAACTAACCTTACCCACTTGCAGTGCAAATATGACGATGTTACTCTGTATTTCTCAGATGGGAAATAAACCTTACAAACCGATCTCCCGTATACAGTATATTTTCTCAATTGGATGGACCAAAAGCAGGGAGCCCTGACAAAGTATCATCTCATAATTCAATACATTTGAACTTTATTACTACATTTTTTGTTGCTTCCGCTAAAATTTCTAACGTCATCTGTAAAAATGTGTGCGTTGTTCATCTAGGATCTTGTCATCCTGTTAAAAAATCCACCCAGGTTAGAACAGATGTAGAAGATTTAATTGCTCCTGCTGATACCATATCACACTATAACGCAGAATATCCCACTTTAATGCAATAAACTTTACTACATCTGTATATACTAAGGATGGACACGGTCCAAATGGAATTTTTGTCAAACCAAAACACGAAAATATTTTACAACCAAAACAAAAATCAAAACATAATTTTTTTTTAGCTCTTGACATTTTGACAATAAATATCATGTGATATTTGTAGCAACCGGACATCCACTGACAATGCGCATTGAAACCTGTTGAGAAGTTTCTTGATCGATTTTAAGGATGCATGAATACATTTCTCTTTTATGCTATTCAGCACAGTTGTCACAGCCTAGTGGAAAAATTCTGAAATCCTTTGTGATGTACTCATGAGGAAACAATTGTTTTACTGTCTGAGAAATACAGAGTGCCGCCCTATCTTTGTCCTACATGTGGGTAAGGTATGTTTCAATATAATCAATAACAATTAAACTGGTATCATGTTAGTAAAAATAGTAATTTTAAATTAGCCAATTTTACTGCATGTAATGTTACAATATAATCATTGTGTCAGTACGAGTTTAAATTATTGTGATAACGAAATATCTATCCATTTGTTCATCTGTTGTACAGATGTAGCCAGACTGTCGCCAGAGCCGGACGAAGAAAAGCAAAATGCTGTTGCTCCATAAAAGCTATGGCTCTCTGTGTGTGGGGGGAGGGTGGTGGTAACTTTTTTGTTTTTGATGGATCCCCCATGGAGAGATTTCCTGCTGCCGGGTGATGTTTCACTGGCTACTTCTGTAGGCCTGTAAAAAAGATTGAAAATAATTTGGAACTTAAAAAAATACACTGCTCCCTCATTATTCCTGTGGATTGTGCAGAGGAGTTTTCCATTTACGTTCAAGACCCTTCCTGTTTGTATGTTGATCTAGAATGGGAGCTTAACCTAGGGGTATCACTGATTGCCACTAAAAGTGAAATAAAATGTATAGATTGAAAGTATGTAGACGATACACAGGTTATGAGCTTTAAGCCTCAAAGAAAACCTTACATTCTTGAAATATCCTCTGTGCATCACAGAGAGAGGTGATAAACATATGTACATTTTACACTGGCGACACACTTTATTCGAGCTTGGCTAGTCCCACGAATTCGGGTATACCCGGGTGTATTGAGGTTTGTGACTGTTTTCTGCCCGAGTGCATTGAGTTATTTTCCAAGCAGGGATTGAAGCATTTTATTCCCGCTGGCTGCAATACTGCACAGTACATATATATATACTGCATTACAATTCATGAATTTATGCCATCTGGTAGACACGCGAAGCATTGCAGCCTATTAAATCCTAATCATTATCATTTAACAGATCAGCCGCCCATCAGCCAGGCATGAACCCAGGCTGGGAAGGCAAATGCAACGGGGCTTGTCAGAGGTGAGGAGCGGCGCATTCCAGGTATCTGCCAGGTACATACCGGGTATTTGCTCGAATAAAGTGTGTCGGTGCAGTTACATGTTATTTATCAGTATGGTATTGTCCCTACCTTTAGTGCACTAAGCACAGCTGTGAAAATATTCAGCTGCACAGCCTGCTGGCGAACTCCTTTAGCTTGCTTGACACATTCAGCAAAATGATCCAACATTTGCAGCCTGTAATAAACACAAAAACCCAACAGCAACTTGTTGCAATGGGTCTTACACAGCAAAATTCGACACTAAACAGACCATTCTTTTCATATCCATCATTTATTATTACTACCCGTAGGCACAATGAGAAAGCAGGAATTGCAGCAGCATCTGAACAAAATGGCCAAGTAATGAAAAAGGAGACCACATTATACAGATGTAGCAAGAGTAATTGTTTCCCGGCACCGGGGCAAGCTGAAGTTGTGCGTACCACCTCGTCATCAGTCGATTACATCAGGGGGAGTGACGGCGCCTGTGCATTGGAGTGGAAACCTCACAGCTGTGTCTGTAGTTGCATCAACTCCAATGCACAGGCCCCGTCACGCCCCCTAACTTAATCGACTGGTGACTAGGTGGTCTGAATCGACAGAGCGTGCTGTGTGACCAGAGACTACTTACCATCCGAACAAGCGGCGTTAGCCGACATGGAGCAGATTGCTGTATTGGGATGTTGCTCACAGTGCGATTTTACTCTGCCAGATTGTAAGTGGCATTTTATTTTTGGGTAGTAAACCTTTTTTTTACAGTACTTCACCATATTGTGCTATTATTAATTTTCAGGACCGGTTTTCTTCTCTGTTCATTGAATTGGACATTCACCTCTGATTTCGACCTAGTAGAATAGTCTTCATTTTCCCTTTTTACTATTTATTTAGTATGTATATCTTTTTCCTAGTTATTTGCGCTTCTGTCATTTCTCTTTATATTTCTCTCTTGAGGATCTTGTGGGACCTTAGATAATAAGCAGCACCTACTAGGAGCACTATTACATGTTATATTATTCTCACGTGTAATTTGGAGGTGTTACAGGTGTGCACACCAATTCTTTTGAGAAATATATATATATATTTAGTAACTGGGCTTTGTTTTATAAATGCCAATGTTAAGAGTTACATAGCTGAACGCAAAGTAGGAGCAAATTTGAACGTGTCAACATTGCAGGAAAAAAAAAACTGCAAAAGGTATTGTTTAAAAACAAAACAAAAACACAGAACATTAAAATAAAACAATATTAAAATTCAACGGCAAGAGAGATTTTTTTTTGAAATACAACAAGAAATTATGTTTTTAAATTGATGCTCTAAATGTTCTTCCAGAACGGAGAATAGGCCTGATCTCCCCCCCTGCTCGCGCCCCCCCACCCTCCTCCCACTCGGCTCCGGCATCAAATGACGAAGCAGAGCCATGTGACGTCATGTTGCCATAGCAACACAACGTCACGTGACCCCACAGCGTCATTTGACGCCGGGTTGCCATTGAGTCATATTGCTGGAAGCCAAATCAAGGTAAGGGAATTTACAGAGGCCTTGTGCGGCCCCCTAGCATTTAATTTAAATGCATTCGGGGAAGCACTGGGCCTGTGTAAACACGACGTCCCCCCTAGGGGGCGCACCCCCCAGTTTGCGCACCCCTGGTTTAGAGCTTGAACTAGCATCACATTTTGCTAGGACGTCTCCTTTGCATAAACTCTGCCTTCAGTAACACTCACCTGAAAGTGACCCAGTTGCTTTAGCAACTGCTTTCCAATTTGCTGCCGCAAATTGAAATGCCACACTGACCTGTGCTTGGATGACACGTGAGGGAACACCACCCCAAAGAGAGCCACAGAAGCATTGATCACAGACACTCCTAGCGGGAGGGGGCCAGGCCAGCTTCTCCGGCTGGGATGCGCAGATATATTGAGGAAGGGTCATGTTCTAAAGCCCCACTTCCAGATGCACTGTTGGGCTGGAGCTGCACAACATGCAAATATCAATTAATAAAAGCAGCAACAGAATAAAACATCTGTGTCACAATCCCCCATAAACCCTCTCTGCCCCCTCCCCCCCCTTGAAGGTTGCGAGTACTGTACCAACCAATGAGAAAACAATTCTCTGGTCTTAAGATGGAAGCTGTACAGCCAACTGGGAAAAATAAGACTGACCTTACAAGAAACAAGCCAAAGACAAGTCTTAGGCCTTGTCCAGGGTGGCGCTGAGCGGGCGCTCCCGCTGGCCGCGATGAAACACATTGCTGCAATGTGTGTGGCCAGCGTGAGCGAGCGTGGCGCTTACCTGCTTGGCGAGACAACCAAATTTGATATAGCTGCTCACTGATGCGTCACGTGAGCAGCTCGCCCAATGAGGGCGAAAGAATAGGAATAATTATAAAGAATTCTAAAATACGAACGCTGAAAGGGGGATGACCCAATCTGGTCTGTTCCATCACAGGGGTAAAATAACCAGAATTATACATGCCCACTGAGTCAAATGACAAACTGGGAAACTGGAAATGTAAGCAGAGATAAGGGTAGTAAACCCCATCATACACTTCCAGCGACAGTGCCTTTTCACAATAAGCTTACAAAAATAATTTAACACTCATTTCGGTACGATTGTTTTGTGAAGGCATTACCCAGCTTTAACTTGGTTCGTTCAATTTGGGACCACACTGATCATGCAACAATCAAGATCATTCGCTACCTTTTGTAAGGGGAGGGGGGTGAGAAATATTGTTTGTCACTCCACATCAATCCCATACCTGATCTTCAATGGATTTGTGGTCAGTCTCCTGCAGCCACGAGCCAAGCAGCACACTGTCATCATAGTGACACAGAGAGCGGAGGAGGGATGTGGTGGTATTGGAAGAGTTGTCGGTTAAGGTGAACTCTGCCACTAGCTCACGAAGAAGCACGTTGAAGTTTCCTATACAAAAGAATGGATATTTAGGTATACATGAATATTTAGAAGAGATAAGAAAACTGTTAATAAATTAAAACAAAATACCATTGCAGATACAAATTAGAGGCTCATTCTATGTTCCTATCACACAGGATGTGAGAACTGGGGGGGGGGAGGGGAGAGGAGAGGGGTAGGGACCTTTATTCGTGAATACCAAGGTCAAAAACAAGAAGTTGAGAATGACAATTCCAATACGAGAATCTTGTCACATTTTATTGTTTCTTCCTGAGGCTCAAAAACATTGTTGTTCCCAGTTAAGATCCTGGAGCTAGAAGTCCACCAAGTTTTCTATATCAACTTAGCCATTCTTAAAAAAAGAGAACATTAAGAGGTTATCTTTACCTTCATACGTCTTGGGGGGCAACAAAGCCAAAATGTCATACAGCCTCAGACGGACCATTGCAGCACTTGCCTTTAGATGTGTCCCATGTGCTTTAATTACAGAAAGGATGCTATAGAGTTAAATCAAGAGGGGAAATAAAAAGTTTGCATTAAACACAATAAATGATTTCAGAAGGACAGTTTATACCGAACCAGGCTCTCTTATTGCAACTACAAATAAAAAAAAATCTAAACTCTCTTGAATAGTCAACAGGTTTATTAGATGTTTGAGCACAGCTTCAACAGTTTCATTCATTGGTTCGTAACTCTGTCTTCAAGGCACAGTAGCTGGACCAAGCTTCCAGTAGCATCAGATTATATTCTAATAATATTTACACCAAATTCATTCAGATGTGACTGGCACAATCGGGTTAAAAAAAAAAAAAAACAAAAAAAAACAGTGTACTGGTCCCTTGGAGCAGCTGTTCCAGGGACCATACAGCGGTGGCAAGTGTGAGCAGGTGGTTTCTTTGGCGTCTCAGATTGCTAATCTGAAGAGGCAATTTGCAACATTGAGGGCCATTGACAATCTTTAACAGAGTTTAGTGCTCACAAAGCAAGCCCTAGCTGGGACTAGTGTTGCAGATGGTGGAGCTGTGAGTGAGGAACAGGTAGGTAGCTGGGTAACAGAAGAAGAAGCAGGGGCAATAGGGAGAGGCAGGCCAGTTCTGAGTTGACAGATCCCAATAGATTTGCCAGATTGAGTGAAGATATTAGGTGTGTCATGGCAGGAATGGCAAGGCTGGGGAGACCGATTCCTTTAGCAGCCCGGGGAATTGTTCATCCAGCACAGAGGACAGGATACTCAGAACAAAAAAGTCTTTGGTGGTAGGTGACTCCATTATTAAGAGGGTAGGTAGAAATCTGTTGTTGTGCACACATGAACAGAACCAACTAGTCTTCCGCATGGCAGAAAACTAGTTAGTAAATATATCTGTTGTATCTGTGGTTCCTTAGGGATACAGTATGGCTGTGAACTACTGGTTTAACCTAACCCATTTTTTCCAAACGCCTAAAAACACTTTGCAGGACACACAGTACGAACAAGAATACTTTTCTCTTCTAACCAATTATATGCGGATGTGGCAAAATAATATATTCTATAAAATAATAGTGGAGCACACCTGTGTGCCTCTGGTAACACATGTGTATTGTGACCATATATCAGATGTAAACAAACATTGGTGACATCACAGTATTATCAGCCACACAGGTCATTTCAAAACTACTTTTGTCATTTAGAAAAGAATAGAAGGGGGAAAAAAAATGACACTAACTTGTGATTGGTGCCAATAATTTAATTAAAATAATCTCCTAAAAGCTTTTTTCACCCAGTTTAGTAGTGTGAATAGACCTATATTTTCCGATAGCAATGTAACTTCAGTTTCATGGACAATATATATTTGGAATGGTCTGCAGTTCAAAAATTGCTCATTAATATATTTACTTTATAATGTTACAGGCGGTGATCAATAAAAACAGAATGGTATATTCTATATTCAAGCAGTGTGAGAGGGTAGCATTTATAATAAAATGCAATCTAGTCCAGGGGGGCGCAAACTTTTTTCCCTGCGCCCCCGACGGCTGTCCCCTCACTCCCGCGTCCCCCCCAACCCCAACTTACCCGCGCTCCGGCGTAATGACGTCACGTTGCCATAGCAACGTGACGTCACATGACCCCGCAGCGTCATTTTGACGCCGCGTTGCCATGGCGCTGCAGGGAGGAAGCCGCCGGAACCAAGGTAAGTTAGGTTTACAGAGGCCCTGCAGCTCCCCCGGCACTTAATTTAAGTGCCTTCGGGAAGCGCGCGGGGCCTCTGTAAACCCCGCGCCCCCCGTCGGCAGTGTCGCGCCCCCCCTGGGGGTCGCGCCCCACAGTTTGCGCACCGCTGATCTAGTCAGTAGTTCTGACATCAGTGAAACACTCCACTATTTGGAAAACAGAGTTTCATTAGCTTGTTACACTGAAGTATAGATGCAGCGGCCGTTATTCGAACAAATCTCGAAATGGATTTCGAGATCTCACCGTGATCCGCACAAGTTTTGCCGGGCAGACTATAATGGCCCATCGGATTAACACAGCAGGGGTCCCTGCTGTGTGAGTCCTACCAGGGTCTGCCTTTCTGTAATAGACGCACAGTAAGAGATAGGCTGAATCAGTCACACTCACAGTGCGCGCCTCTCACAGGCGATCGCGGGGGGTTTATTTAATTTTAAACATTACAGTAATGTAGCAGGGGGTCTCTGGAGCTGAACCGCATTGATTTCAAGTCCGGGGACACCCTACTTCCCAAGATACAGGCCCCGTTATGGGGTGCCGGTATCTCTTATGCATGTAAATGTCTCGCGTCACGTGATCGGGACATTTCCATGCATAGGAGATACCGGCACCCTATAACGGGGCCTGTATCTCGGGAAGCAGGGGATCCCCGGACTTGAAACCAATGCGTTTCAGCTCCGGAGACCCCCTGCTACGATACTGTAATGTTTAAAATTAAATAAACCCCCCGTGATCGCCTATGAGAGGTGCGCAGTTAGTGACTGATTCAGCCTCTTACTGCGCGTCTATTACAGAGAGGCAGATCCCGGCAGGATTCACACAGCAGGGACCCCTGCTGTGTTTATCCGATGGGCCGTTTGCAGCGGCAAAACTTGTGAATATATCGCAGCCTACACGCGGCACAACACAAAATGTACCCAGGTAAATGTTCGGATAATGGCCGCTGCATCTGTAGTAGTTACCAACTATTTGTCTTTTCCACCAAATTTCCCTGGTTCCAATTACAAGCACGCAAAAAAATAAATACAAATTCAATGGTGCAGGTTCCTGATTTAAATGAGATTTAGATGTAAAGACTAATTAAACTGCATAACTTAAGCATTTTATGCAGCCATGCCCCAATTACTTACTGTGACATCATGGTCATGGCACATTCAATGGGTGTCATCAACTTCCTGATCACATCCTCAGTGAGCAGCTCAGGGCAGTGAGCAACAAAACTCCGCATAGCTTGAAAAAAAGTCAATGTTTCATCAAAATATATTAACATAGATGATTCATGATTTAGTCTGCTGTACAAATGGAAAACATTTAATTAATGGCATTTATAGATCCAACTGAAACATTACTGAAATTAAAAAAACGTGTGTATAATACACAAAACAATGTGTATACTATACATTTATACACACATATATACACACATATATACATACATATACACATATATATACATACACATACATATATACACACACACATGCATACATCTTTATAGCGCCCATCCAAGTACATAGCGCTTTGCAGTAGTAATACACCTGACATCATAATAAGATACATGATAGGAATAAAAGTAGACATTAGGAAAAGGAGTCCTTTCCCCGAAGAGCTTACAATGCTTACATATTTAAATACAGGTCTATTTTTTTATTTATTTTTTATTACTCAGACTAGACCCATATTAGGCTGTGATACCTTTTAGCGGACAAAGAGTTTTTCATAGATTAAGTTAGTGTACAGAGGTTTAATTTTCATTGTACACTAGAAAAATAAACTTTTGAAGTTTCGAAAGCTCTGTACACTATAATTTCATCTATGGAGGACTCTGTTTTTCCACTAAAAAAGGTATCACAGCCTACAACACATTTACACTTCTCCAGCACCAATGCGGCTACTAAAACGTTGAACTATAGAATTACCCAATTAAACATCAATTCATTTTTATTCCTAAGTCGGACTGCACCAATAAGGAAATCGGGGGTGTACCATCCTGCTTCTTACCACAGAGAGCTCCAGCGCGATCTTCCAGAGTCACCTGCCAAGTAAAAGAGTCTCCTCTGGCTTTCTCTGCCTCCAACTCTTTTTTTTTTTTTTTTTTTTTTTTTTTTTTTCAATTTATTTTTATTGTTTTAGAGAGACATAACAAATATATTGTCCATACAACAAAGAGCATTAACAGTTCGTCATCTGAAATAAAATAATTGATATAACACGCGTCTCTCATGAGCTTAACAAAGGATAGAGAAGAACGTAGAAAAGAAGAAAAAGAAGGGTGGGAGGGGTGGAAGGGGGGGGGGGGGTAGGACGAGCCCATTTGTCTGGTATTTCTGTATTTATTTATATAAATGATATATATTTATATATATTTCCCTAGTTTCCTGGCCATATTTCCCAAATTTTGTGAAATTTGTCAGTTTTCTGGTTCAACTGTGCTGTGAGGAGCTCCATCATCTTTATTTCCCTTAGTCTCCGTAAGACAGTCTGCCTAGAAGGCGCATTCACCTTTTTCCAGTCAGCCGCAATAGCACAGCGGGCAGCTGTCAGTACATGAGTGATCATCTTACTTTCTGCCGTTCCTAATTCATCTATTGGTTTGGCCAGCACCATGGTCAGCGGTTCCACCTCAACCTCCACCCCCAAGTACTCTCTGATCAATCTTTGTATCATGACCCAGAATATCTGAATTTTTGGGCAACTCCACCAAATATGAACCATATCTCCTTTTTGCCCGCATCCCCTCCAGCACAAATCCGGGAACCCGGGGAAGATCTTAGCCAGCCTACTCGGGGTTAGGTACCAATGAAATAGAATTTTATAAATATTCTCTTTGATAGTGGTACAGATTGACGTTTTTGCAGCTACCTCCCAAATGTCCTCCCAGTCTTCTCTATCGATCTCTGTATTCAAATCTTCTGCCCATTTGCCTCCAACTCTTTTAAGGAACGAGGAAACACATTTCGCCAAAGCAGAAGCATCTTAGGGAGATGGTATCGCACAACTGAGGGGCCTGTGTAAGTTTGAGACAAGAAATTGGTGAGAAGCCATAGGGACTATAGCAATGGACTGTGAACGGAAAGGATGTGAGCAGACAAGACTTGTCTCCATGTATGTTTGGCAAGGATATGACAAGCTTTTACTACAGAGAAGAACAAAAACAAACAAGTACTCACAACACTCACATTTATTTGTAAAAATGCGGGGACTATGGGGAGCTAAATAAGAGGGAGCTTCAGACGGTATAACCAGTGCAGTACTCAGCTTACAGCAGCCCATCTATTCAGGTTCTGAGAGAGAGTGTTAGCTTGATGATAAATCCAAAGGAAGTAGGTTTATGGATCAGGCACCACATTATATTATCACTAACCCAACTACTCTGTTCCCAAAAAGCGCCTATGAGCGATGCACACTTTTCCATTATCCTTTTCTATTATTCCAAGTTACAGAAATTCAACTTTTGCCATAGAAATGAGTTACATAGCAAGACAGGGATTCATCCGGCTGTGATGCAATTACCAACGGATTGGGGTGCGATACCCCGATGAACCCCAGCCAAAGGCAGGTATTCCTTGTGCTTGGTTTCTACTTTGTGCATCTCTCAAACAGGAAGGGTACAGAGAAGATGCAGAGCAGCGTACGTACCTAATGTCATTAGAGCTCCAAGCAATAGCCATCCAGCCTGCGTGCGTTGTAACGATAGCCTGCTATTTTGTGAAGCAGTGCGTAACAAGTCTTCGGCTATGCTGACAACCATCTGCAACAACAAAATCAAAATAATGAGATGGACTTCATACAGTATACAGATTGGCAACAGTAATACTCAGGAACCAGAATAACCTTCACTAAACTGCTGCAGTGCATAATAGCATGTGTTGGATTGCTTAGCATGGGTTTAGTTGCCATGGAAGTGAAGAGACCTAGAACATGAGCACAAAGTAGATTGCATTTGAGAAATAACTTGGAAATTAGGTCAGAAAGGTGAGGAAGGGATGTAGATTGGCAATATTGCAGAAATGGAAACAAAATTTGGCGAGGTACCGATTGTGAGGGGTGAGGGAGGAGTACAAAAATGACACCCGTGCATCTAGCTTGGAGTCTACAAAGTATAGTGGAGACTTACAATTCAATTGAGAAATTAGGTACAGATGTAGGGTTAGAAGGAAGGGAACTGATAAGCTCTGTTTTTGACATGTTAGGTTAGAGATGATAATGGGACATCCACGAGCAAATAGCAGAAAAACAGTTACACACAATTGGAATGAAAGAGGAGAGGTCAGGAGATGAGAGGATTGAGAGAGAAAATTGTAGAGGGGGGGTGAGGGGAGAAGATGGGAGACTTTCTCCTTGGTAACTGGTGTGGATGTGGCTTGACAAAGTCGTGTCGAATAGCGTTGATTTAATCTCTAAAGTGGTTAGGTAGATCTTGAGCTATAAGGCCAGAAGTGGGACCTTGGGTGGAAGGACAAAGAGAGTTGAAAGTTGAAAACAGACATTGTGAATTGGTGGATAGTAGATATGTGAGAGTAAAAGTAGTTTTGTTTAGAAAGGATTTGGGCAGAATTACAGGCAAAGAGAATTAATTTGCGGTGCATAAATCAGCTTTAGAGAGTGATTTCCTCCATTGACATTTAGTGAGGGAACAGAGACGACAGAACATAATATTAAGCAAGTAACCATCACAATGTGAAGCAGAGCTGGACAACCGCTCAGAGACCAAAGAATGAGGTCAAAGAGGAAATAAGAGGAAGCTGGAGTATTAGGGTTATCAATAGGAATATTAAAGTCTGCTAGAATGAGTGAGGAAGTCAGGAATGAGCAGGTGTGGAAGCCAGGCAACAAAATTGTCTGCAATACGGAGAGACAGGGGAGTGTTTTTTTCAAATGAGGGTAACGAGAGGGAAGGACAAGGGGGTATTACTTGGAAAGTGCATCAATGAGAGAGAAGAAGGCCTCCTCCACCATGTCTGCTCCCTGGTCAGGGGTATGACTAAAGGAAAGGCCACTGTAAGACAGTGCAGCAGGTGAGATAGTAACAGGTGGCGTTAGCCAAGTTTCAGTAATGTCTATTAGGCTGAACGAGTACGGTATATACACATATAAATACAGGCATACCCCGTTTTACGTACACCCGCTTTACGTACACTCGCAAGTACGTACATTTATTTTTAGTTACACCATACCCCTTTGTACGTACGCATGCTTCGTGAGTACGGACACCAGGGGGCGGCGTGCGTGCGTGCGCACCTCTCATCAATACTGCAACCTCCTTCATTGTGGTCCCTAACTGAGTGGGAGTGCAGGTAAGGGGTAAGGGGGAACGGGGCCAGATGGCAGGGGGAACGGGGAGATCGGGCGCACCATCAATCAGCTGCTATAGCAGTGATTCCGCCCGCACTGCAGCTCCTGGCTTTTCTCCCTCCGCTCTCCTCCTCCCTTCTCCCTCCTCCCTCCTCCCTCCTCAGAGCTCGCTCTAGCCTGCTGCTGCTGTAGAATGGAACTTTGCATGTGAGTTACAGGCTACGGGGAGGAGGAGGAGGTGCTCTTCTACTGCATTCTGTGCTTGTGTGTGTGTCTGTCTGTGTGTGTGTGTGTTTCTGTGTCTGTGTGTGTGTGTTTCTGTGTCTGTGTGTGTGTGTTTCTGTGTCTGTGTGTGTGTGTTTCTGTGTCTGTCTGTGTCTGTCTGTGTGTGTCTGAGTGTGTCTGCCTGAGTGTCTGAGTGTGTCTGCCTGAGTGTCTGAGTGTGTCTGCCTGAGTGTCTGAGTGTGTCTGCCTGAGTGTCTGAGTGTGTCTGCCTGAGTGTGTGTGTGTGTGTCTATCTGAGTGTGTGTGTGTGTCTATCTGAGTGTGTGTGTGTGTCTATCTGAGTGTGTGTGTGTCTGTCTGAGTGTGTGTGTGTCTGTCTGAGTGTGTGTGTGTGTGTCTGTCTGAGTGTGTGTGTGTGTGTCTGTCTGAGTGTGTGTGTGTGTGTGTCTGAGTGTGTGTGTGTGTGTGTCTGAGTGTGCGTGTGTGTGTGTCTGAGTGTGCGTGTGTGTGTGTGTCTGTGTGCGTGTGTGTGTGTCTGTGTGCGTGTGTGTGTGTCTGTGTGCGTGTGTGTGTGTCTGTGTGCGTGTGTGTGTGTCTGTGTGCGTGTGTGTGTCTGAGTGTGTGCGTGTGTGTGTCTGAGTGTGTGCGTGTGTGTGTCTGAGTGTGTGCGTGTGTGTGTCTGAGTGTGTGCGCGTGTGTGCGCGTGTGTGTCTGAGTGTGTGCGTGTGTGTGTCTGAGTGTGTGCGTGTGTGTGTCTGAGTGTGTGCGTGTGTGTGTCTGAGTGTGTGTGTGTGTGTGTCTGAGTGTGTGCGTGTGTGTGTCTGAGTGTGTGCGTGTGTGTGTCTGAGTGTGTGCGTGTGTGTGTCTGAGTGTGTGCGTGTGTGTGTCTGAGTGTGTGCGTGTGTGTGTCTGAGTGTGTGCGTGTGTGTGTCTGAGTGTGTGCGTGTGTGTGTCTGAGTGTGTGCGTGTGTGTGTCTGTCTGCGTGTGTGTGTGTGTCTGTCTGCGTGTGTGTGTCTGTCTGCGTGTGTGTGTCTGTCTGCGTGTGTGTGTCTGTCTGCGTGTGTGTGTCTGTCTGCGTGTGTGTGTCTGTCTGCGTGTGTGTGTCTGTCTGCGTGTGTGTGTCTGTCTGCGTGTGTGTGTCTGTCTGCGTGTGTGTGTGTGTCTGTCTGCGTGTGTGTGTGTGTCTGTCTGCGTGTGTGTGTGTGTGTCTGTCTGCGTGTGTGTGTGTGTCTGTCTGCGTGTGTGTGTGTGTCTGTCTGCGTGTGTGTGTGTGTGTCTGTCTGCGTGTGTGTCTGTCTGCGTGTGTGTCTGTCTGCGTGTGTGTGTGTCTGCGTGTGTGTGTGTCTGCGTGTGTGTGTGTCTGCGTGTGTGTGTGTCTGCGTGTGTGTGTGTCTGCGTGTGTGTGTGTCTGCGTGTGTGTGTGTCTGCGTGTGTGTGTGTCTGCGTGTGTGTCTGCGCGTGTGTCTGCGCGTGTGTCTGCGCGTGTGTCTGCGCGTGTGTCTGCGCGTGTGTCTGCGCGTGTGTCTGCGCGTGTGTCTGCGCGTGTGTCTGCGCGTGTGTCTGCGCGTGTGTCTGCGCGTGTGTCTGCGCGTGTGTCTGCGCGTGTGTCTGCGCGTGTGTCTGCGCGTGTGTCTGCGCGTGTGTCTGCACGTGTGTCTGTGTCTGAGTGCGTGCGTGTGTCTGTGTCTGAGTGCACGTGCGTGCGTGACAGAGTGCGTGCGTGACTAAGTGCGTGTGCATGCGTGACTGAGTGAGAGTGCGTGAGAGATTGTGTGACTGAGGGAGTGCGTGAGAGATTGTGTGACTGAGGGAGTGCGTGAGAGATTGTGTGACTGAGGGAGTGCGTGAGAGATTGTGTGACTGAGGGAGTGCGTGAGAGATTGTGTGACTGAGGGAGTGCGTGAGAGATTGTGTGACTGAGGGAGTGCGTGAGAGATTGTGTGACTGAGGGAGTGCGTGAGAGATTGTGTGACTGAGGGAGTGCGTGAGAGATTGTGTGACAGATGGAGTGTGTGCGTGACTGAGGGAGTGCGTGCAAGCCAAGCTGATCAAGGACCTGAGTAAGGCCGTGCGTATAGTGCCGGCGATGCCACCCAAAAACAAACACATTGCCGCCGCCGCGTGCGCTTATAGTAAGCGCGAGAGCGGCAATGCGACGGAGCGGACTTTGGAAGCCGGGAATATTTGATTTTCAAGGGCTGTCACCTCATGTGACAGCCCCTGAACAAATCAAATGCCCGGGAGCATATAACTTTCGCTAGCTATGATGGGTGATGTCGCCGGTCGCGGGCACTATACGCACGGCCTAAGGAAGCACAGCATTGTAAAACACTGTACAGTACTGTACAGTATTGTACTGTACTGTTTTCACCAAAGTCACAAAAAATAAGTCCCAAAAATATATCAGTCAGTCAAATAAATGCACCTCACCTTCATGCCCTTTCAGTAAAAATACTGTACAGTAGAAGATATGCCCTCTCCTTCATCCTTCCCACATATTTTTAAAATAATTTTCCATTCATCCATGTTGTATCTGTCAGCACATAAGAAAAATCAGCTGACATTAAAGATTTTATTTCAATAAAGCCTACTGTATTTATTTTGGTTACAAATGCATTATTTACATCAGTTATGCACATATATGATGTTTGCAGTACAGTACATGCATTGTAAAGTGGAAAAAAGGTAGTGCTTCACTATAAGTACATTTTCACTTTACATACATGCTCCGGTCCCATTGCGTATATTAAAGCGGGGTATGCCTGTACACACATGCACACAGTTTGTGAGAGACATAAACAATGAGCAATATTTACCAAGCGGTGCTAAGCTGCAAGGCTTACAGTAACCTAGTAATTATGGCCCATTAAGTATTGAAAGACCAGATACATTTTGTTTCTTACCTTTCCTTTGGCGTGAGGAATACCCAAAGGACACTGATGTACACCGCCTAGTAGAGCAGCCATTGCAAAGCTGTAACCGCTAACCGCTTCAGGGGAATTCTTCAAGTTGTTTAGTCTTTCTACACACCTGTCCAGCAGCGGTGTAAGCTGAAAGGGTAGTGCCACAGCAACACAGCGCAGGCACCATGCAGCTGCGAGTCTGGCTGCCATGCTGGGGTGAAGGAGGACAGACGTCACTGTGTCCAAAAGTCCTAAATACAAACGGCAAAAGGTTGAAACACTTCATAGCAGTGCAAAGGGGAAACACGAAGACAAACTGCACTCACATGGTAGTTTCAGCTTTATGTGCTAAGCAGTTTTCTTGATTTGGCTTGTTTTAAAAATAGCCTTTGGGGCAACGCAGGTGTAGGCTGAAGAGGTTCAACATAGAGGGGTGTTAGGCCAAATAACAGGTGGATTCTCATATTTCTTCATATCCTCTTAAGGACTTTAGCATGCGAGAACGTATTTAAGTTTTCTGTTTTTATCCCATTATTTTCTGAAACGGTCTTTGAAACGCTTTTTCTTTAAACAATCACTTTACCACTTTTCGTACATTATACCTAAAATGGAATAAGTACTGTTTTGGAGCTCTAATTGAACCTTGTAACCTTTTAGAAGAGATAAACTGTATTTTCTGACACATTTTGCTACATTGTTACATATTTTTTCAGTAAACATGGGCTGTGAACTCCAGGGAGCAAGCCCTTCATTTATTCTTAGTGGTGGCAGCGTATTGAGTTTTTTTGGGGAGATATTGCTCGTTTTGAGGGCCTTGCGGGAAGGTTGGCAAGTCAGCTGGACCGCCAGATGTATTAACCCTTTTCACACACAGAAATCATGTGCTCAAGGGTGCGGCGTACGTGACAAATTCTTATCAATACAATCTACTGTTTGTATAAATTACGCCTGCTGTGCATCTGGCTGCAGTTACCTATAGAAGGCTCCAGTATGAGAGGTGATGCTGTGGAGTTCAGGCTTTGTACCAGACTCCCCAGCTCCTGCAGGGCACACACCATGACATGCTGAGTGGCAGAAACGTCGGCAGATCCGCCTTTATTTTCATTGTTGGCATCATTCACCACAGCTTCTAAACAACAACAAAAAAAACACGAAACAGCACAATTACACCGCAAAAGTTGATATGTCATATCGAGCACGACCATAAAAAGGATCTAAATAAACAGGAGTAAGATTCTAAATTGTTTATGCCAATATTGGGCATTACATAAAATGTAGGACAGTGCAACAAATAAGGTTCTAAGAAAGAGTAATCGTATCAGGCTAGGAAATTCAGCTGTTCCAGTATTTCCATGAAGGGCCGCTGCTCTGTAAATGAAGATAAAATCCTGGTAACCAACCAACCGGCAAAAAGGTGCAATCCCTTTTAGGATGAAAGTGAACGAAAGGCAATTACATTTTTTAGAGGCCATATTTATGAAGCAGTGCTAAGCAATAAAGCACCATCCTGCCCATTCAAGTAAATAGGAGTGATTTACTTAAAAATAAATATAAACAAACACTTGTACAGTACGTATTTGTATGCACTTTTTAAAGTTAGGTTGTAAACATGGTGAGCGGAGACAGAGGACGAGGACGTGTTGAACAGGGGCCTGCGCGGCTAACTCCCTCCTTCCTTATCTTTACTGCCCGTCAACAGGGACATGTGTGAGCTAGGGGTAAAGAAAATGGTCGAATTTCAAGCTCTCCATTGTTCAGATTCACCCATTGAAAAAGAAAACTTCGCTTCATTTCCAATTAAACCCACACAGCCAAATGTTTGCTATAATCATGGCCAGTGTTCGACAAACCTATACATTTGCTCGCCCCGGGCGAGTGGATTTAACCCCCGGGCGAGTAAATATTGGCCCAAGCAGCACACGTTCGGTACTAGGTGGCGAGTAGATTTTTTTGTGTGGCGAGTAGATTTTTTGGTGATTTGTCAACCACTGATCATGGCAATTGAAGAGAGTACAGGGAAAACGGCGGTGCATCTGCTGCTGCTGCTGCTGAAGATTGGAAACCACAAACTGCAAACCACAAAATATCCTAGGTGCAAAAATTTATTTTAGGGCATAGTAACAGCCAAAAAGAACACTCTGACGCGTTTCCCGTGGTATCCCACGCTTTATCAAAGAGTAAAATCACTTACAACGATCACATACTTAAATACCCACAATTCCCTCTCCTCTCCTATGACGCTGTGTAATTTGGGCCAATCGGAAGCGTGGGAGGCGTCACTCCCCTCTAGCTGGTGTAAGGCACATTAGCTTGAAGCAAACCCAGCTGTGCTTCACAGTGCAATTGCATGGGAGGTGAATGTATCCTCCCCTTGATGACGCGACGTCCCTTCTGGCCAATCATAGGCCTTAAAAAACGGGACGTCCTAAATGTAAACAAAGACTGACTGACAGCTTTATCCAAGAAAAGGAAATGGTGGGTATACTCCTAAGAACAAATAACATTAGGATCATCGCTCAAGACACATTAAATCAGTATGTCTAGCACTGTTCAACACTACAATATATAAAGGAACAATGATCCATATAATGAAGTAAGACAATTAAAAAACCACTATAAACACTATAGTGGAGTAGTACATAAAAACACACAAATTGCTGTGTATTACCCTCACAGTACACAAAGAAAATATATACAGTTAGAACCTAAGTTAGGAATAATTGCCACATATGCATGATATCTAGATCATGCTAAATCTTTCTAGTTAAACATAATGATATTCAAAATGACATTGTAGTTTAGCAGGATAGGGTCCTATGGACTATATGGTTACAAGAAGATCAAAAATGATTGTACCATCAAACACGGATCTAGGTGCAGTACAATTTACAAGTTTAAGCTAAGATAAGGAATTAATTTCAATACATTTGTATTCTTGAAATAAGGACACTTAGCCTTGAATATCATTTGATTAAAATAATCAATTTGATAAACTCATTATACCGTGGTGTAACTTTCAATATTAGGTATAATTGGATCAAACAATATTGCACGTATTCCAAACTTGTGTCTTTTATAATCACAGACTCTTTACTTAAGTCATTCTTTTACCCTCTTTATAAAAAATGCTGCAGTTCCCAGTCTACATTGAGCCCTTGAGGGGTCCTGGTATTAAATTGAAACATCCAATACATCTCACGTTTATTTAAGATGTTTAGCCTGTCACCCCCTCTTTTTAACATTTCTACATACTCAATTGCCATGAATTTGAAATTTAATAGCCCGCCCTGGGGACATTCTACAAAATGTCTTGACACTGGATGTTGTATGTCTTTGATTCTGATGTATCTCACGTGTTCCATTATTCGCTGTTTTAATGGTCTTATTGTCCTGCCAATGTATCCCTTAGAGCATTTACACCAAATATAATAAACTACAAATTGTGTATTGCAATTTATGAAAGTACTGATCTCATAGGGTTTTTTTAATCTGTGAACTTCAATGTTTTTGGCTGGCCTTGCATATTTGCAGATCTTACATTGGCCACACCTGAAAAAGCCTTTTGTTTTTATCAATGTAGTAGTTTGAACATTGGGAGTAAAGAGACTGGGGGAAAGATAATTTCCAAGTGTTTTTGCTTTCGTAAACACTGTTCTTGGACCTTGTTTGATAAACGGGATCAAATCATTGTCAAGGTGTAAAATATTCCAATGTCTGCTTATGATGCTCTTAATTTGTTGTGCTTGTGTGCTATATTTAGTTATGAAAAAAGGGGTTCCCAAGTCATTTGTGTTTTGATTCAAATTCCTTTTAGCCGTCTTTTTAATTGTTTTAGCCCCACAATTAGCAATAAGACAATCCCTATTTGATTTTAATGCAGATTCAAAAGCATTTTTTAGAGTTAGTTCATCATACCCACGTTGTTTAAATCTCTCAGTCAGGCTCCTAGAGTGGTCAATGAATGTCTCATCCGAAGAACAAATTCTTCTAAGTCTCATATATTGACTTTTTGGAATGCCTTTTATTAATGGCCTTGGATGACTGCTGTCAAATCTCAAAAAAGTATTCCGTGAATTGATTTTCCTGTACACCTCCATCTGGATGGTACAGGATAAATCAATATATAAATGTACATCTAAATAATTTATACTTGTGGGGTGATTTTCAAATGTAAAGTTCAGATTAAACTGATTGGTGTTGAGTATATCGATGAATGTACCTAACATATCAATAGTACCGTCCCAAATGAGGATCAGGTCATCGATATATCTCTTATATTTTGTGGTTTGCAGTTTGTGGTTTCCAATCTTCAGCAGCAGCAGCAGATGCACCGCCGTTTTCCCTGTACTCTCTTCAATTGTTCCTTGGTAGGAGCACGCAGGACAGGACCAGGATATCCCCAAGGTCAGCAGTGAGTAATCCATTTACTTCATTTATGTGATCAGTCCCACACACGGTTACCTAGACCACCACATAAGACTTACCTATATGGCTAGTGGCATAATCTATGGGAGTGTGTTTAACATTGGACTATCTGGAATCCTGAGTCTTATGAACTGTCCTATGCTATGAAGATGTTTATATTATTATATTTTTATATCATGATCAAACATTGCCTACTCCTGGTTAGCATCACAAGTGGGAATTAACCCTCCCCTTCCCTTTCAAATAATCATGGCAACAATTCTTTAAAGGAGACAATTTCATTGTTATGTTGTTAAAAAAAAAAAAAAATAGCATGTTAATTGAGAACGATTGTACCTAAAATCTTAGCAGCTTTCAGTAAATCTGCATTTATGGGCAATTGAGAACACAGAAACTACATTGTACGTATCCCCAATTCTTAAATTCAAGTGGCAAAAAGGCAAATCATATTTCAGCCTTTGATTGTTGTACTTTTTTTTTACATAGTTACATACATAGTAGAGGAGGTTGAAAAAGACATATCCATCAAGTTCAACCTATGCTAATTTAGGATGACAAATACTTATCCTATATTTGTACTTGCAGTTTATTGATACAGAGGAAGACAAACAAAAAAAATGATTTAAAGCACACAATCATCCTTGTAACTAGAGACTTTTCCCCCCTTATTCATCCTACCTGGGCGATGAGGTGTGTGTCCTCCTTGACGACTCTCAGGATTGCCTTCCACATAAATAGACTGTTTACACTCCATAAAAAAGTTATACTTGCTGATGTCTTTACTTGAGCGCTATAACATTAAACTGCTGTACCCCTCCCAACCCCAACTCCTCACTCCATTCCCTCATTATTTATGTATCCTTACCTTTACATCCCCCCCTCCCTCTTTTGTTATACCTTGAAAACCTCAACAAAAACAGGACGATAAAATAAAAAATAAACACAATCATCTTACCCACGGATTTCATCTGCTTACTGATGGCCTGGCAGATCTCCTTAGCCGCTGCGTTTTGGGCTTTCTCCCCTAGTAGGCTGCCCACGGTGGCTCTCAGGATAAAGGACACGCACCTCCGGGAGTACACGGCCTCCACATGCGTCTGGGTGGCACGGGGGTGTGAGAGCAGGTCAAGCACGTGAGACAGGAACGTGGCAAAATTGCGCTCCAGCCACTCGCCTCCTAGTGTCGTGACAAAAATCACGTACGCCTGTGACCAACAGAAAAGTCAAGTAAACAAGTCACTTTAAAAGGATGTTATTAAATAGAAACAGTTTTAAGAAGCATTACATGGACTGTAAAAAATAAAAATATTAAATATATATATATATATTATATATGTAGAGGTATCAGTACCGTGTTAGCCGAGCTTCAATAATCAAAAAATAAATAGACGATACCGTTCTGTGGCTAACGAAATGCTTTTATCTGTGCGAGCTTTCGAGATACACTGATCTCTTCTTCCGGCGATGTTACAATGAATGAAGCAAGCAAAGGGTATACTTAAAAACAGTGTCTCTAGGAATGTTATCTGTGCTCGTCCCTCCCCCGTGTGTGGATGTGATTTATGGCTAGAGGTGTTAAATGGCTCCTGAAAGTTAGTGATGTAAGAGTGTGTGTGTGAATCTGTATGAATATAAATGAATGGAGAGCCCACAGTGTATACAGTGCTTTACAAAAGGTGTGTGTGGAGTGGGAGTTAATATAAATGACTAGCTGAGAGACCCGGCGTTGCCCGGGATGTAATTTTGGGGGGGCGTACGACAGGGTTAGGCTTCCCCCCCCCCTTGACAGCTAGGTGGGTGACTGAGTTGACTGAGTGTGTGGGTGACTGGGTGGGTGGGTGACACCTGACTGAGTGGGTGGGTGGGTGACTGAGTGGGTGGGTGACTTTTGGTCGGTTTGACTTTGGGTCGGTGGGTGGGTGACTTTGGGTCGGTGGGTGACTTTGGGTCGGTGGTTGGGTGGGTGAGTTGGGTCGGTGGATGGGTGACTGACTGGGTGGGTGAGTGGGAGACTGACTGGGTGGGTGAGTGGGAGACTGACTGGGTGGGTGAGTGGGAGACTGACTGGGTGGGTGAGTGGGAGACTGACTGGGTGGGTGAATGGGTGACTGGGTGGGTGAGTGGGTGACTGACTGGGTGACTGACTGGGTGGGTGAGTGGGTGACTGAATGGGTGGGTGACTGACTGGGTGGGTGAGTGGGTGACTGACTGACTGAATGGGTGGGTGACTGACTGAATGGGTGACTGGGTGACTGAATGGGTGGGTGACTGGGTGACTGAGTGGGTGGGTGACTGAGTGGGTGGGTGGGTGACTGAGTGGGTGGGTGACTGACTGAGTGGGTGGGTGGGTGACTGGGTAAAAGTGACTGGGTGGGTGTGTGGGTGGGTGACTGAGTGAGTGGGTGGGTGGGTGACTGAGTGAGTATGTGGGTGACTGAGTGGGTGGGTGACTGACTGAGTGGGTGGGTGACTGACTGAGTGGGTGGGTGACTGAGTGAGTGGGTGGGTGACTGAGTGAGTGGGTGGGTGACTGGGTAAAAGTGATTGGGTGGGTGTGTGGGTGGGTGACTGAGTGGGTGGGTGACTGAGTGGGTGGGTGACTGAGTGAGTGGGTGGGTGACTGGGTAAAAGTGACTGGGTGGGTGTGTGGGTGGGTGACTGAGTGGGTGGGTGACTGAGTGAGTGGGTGGGTGACTGAGTGACTGAGTGAGTGGGTGACTAAGTGAGTGGGTGGGTGACTGAGTGAGTGGGTGACTGAGTGACTGACTGAGTGGGTGGGTGACTGGGTGGGTGAAAGTGACTGGGTGGGTGGGTGAGTGTGTGGGTGACTGGGTGACAGTGCGTGGGTGGGAGACGGTGGGTGACTTACCTTGACCCCGTGGCATCTGGCTGGGGCAGGAGGTGAGTTCGGGAAGCTGGGGGGGGGGGGCAAGAGTGGCAGGAGACCCGCGCCGCGCTTCCCCTCCGTCCGGTAGCGGCGCACGTGAGGGGGAGTCCCGCCCCGCGCTTCCCCTCTCCGGTAGCGGCGCACGTGAGGGGGAGTCCCGCGCCGCGCTTCCCCTCCGTCCGGTAGCGGCGCACGTGAGGGGGAGTCTCGCGCCGCGCTTCCCCTCCGTCCGGTAGCGGCGCACGTGAGGGGGAGTCTCGCGCCGCGCTTCCCGTCTCCGGTAGCGGCGCACGTGAGGGGGAGAGCAGGAGGCCCGGCCCGCGAGGGGGGAGGAGCCTGGAGTTTGCTGCTGAGCAGGAGGGCCGCGCTTCCTCCGCGGCGCACGGTGAGGGTGCGGCTGGGGATGTTGCGGAGCGTGGGGATTTGGGTGAGGTGGGGAGGGGGGAGAGAGTGAGAGGCACCGGGAGAGGAGGGGCACCGGGAGAGGAGGGGGGGGGTGTGGAAGGTGAGCTGCGGTCCAACTGACGGGGGAGAGTGTGTGTCCCTGTGTGTGTGTCCTTTGGCCCGTCACTCCGCCTCAGGCCAATGAGAGGTGTGCGGGGGCGAACCAAGGGACCAATGAGATTTCCCCTAGGGACACCGGACATCCAGGCAGGCATGCAGGCATACAGTGCTTTCACTAATATAGTATAGATGTGGGTAGGTATTCAGCAGCACAACTGAATGCGGGACGAAACCATGCCAAGACGCAAGATGCAAAACCTGCACAATGCTCTACACAGCGGACACACATTTTAGTGCACCGTCAGGCCCAGTCAAATTAATACATCAAGGCTAAGCACCGTTTAGTAATCTGGGCCATTTAGGTCTTTCAATTCCATATAAAAAGCCTAGTTTAATGGGATAGTGAGCAGCCAACATGCATTAAAGATCTATAAACGGTCAGTAAAAGTGGTATCAACCCATGGTTACAATTCCCAATAAACCAGTACTTAAATGACAAAACAAAGCTAACAAATTGAACAAGATTTGATTCCATTATTATTCACAACACCATTCTTTACCAATAGAAAAAGCTTGCAATAATGTGACCAGTCAAAAGGCCATTTTGGTTTTCTTCACTGTCTAGTGCAGGGGTGCACAAGATTTTTCTGGTGGGGCGCAGGCGGTTGCAGAGGTCCCACACTCTTCCCCAAGGCATTTAAATTAAATGCCGGGGGACCGCGCAAGGCCTCTGCAACTCAACTCAGCCATGGCATGTGACATCACATGACCCCACTGCGTCATTCGACGCCCGTCATGGCAACGCAGCATCAGGGTCACATGACCCCGCAGCAAAAAGGTAGAGGGGGGGGGCAGCACCAGAAGTTTGTGTACCCGTGATCTAGCATATTATTGTAGAATGTGGTGACAATTCTGCATGTAGAACAAGAGTAGCTAAAACAAACATGAAGGAGAGACATTATTTTGTAATAAACCTTAGCATCACGTGGGATTTTAGTTTACTGCAAACCCAATGAGCATCCCATAAAAGTGACCTAATAAACTGACAGTATGCACAGTACGATTGTGTTTTTCTTTGTTGATGGCCGAGATCTCTCCCTTGTGTCCTCATTGCATGGAAGTCATGTTTGAAGTAGTTACAAATTACTGGCGAGTGTCACCTCTGTGGTGGACACGAGGACAGGTGATCCCCTAGTGAAAGATCTAGTGTAAGCTTCATGTGATCTCAAACAAATTACTTTCTGTGGTGTGTACTAAAATTAGGTCAAGCTCTTTGGTAGAGAAATGCATTGGCTTGGTTTCATTGTGTGTACAGCCAGGCTCTTCAACTGCCTGCCCATAGGTCAAATGGGGCCCGCAAAGAGCCTTCACGTGGCCCTTAAGACTCTCTGCTCCTGCTAATTTCATACTACTAGTTGCTTAGGCAGCTAAATGCAGTTTTTTCAAACTGAAAACACTTGTAACTTAAGGTGGCTTAAATATGTATTTAAATACAAATGTTATCAAAGGTTTGTAAAATATTAAAATACATGTTAAATATTTAAATGAATTTTATATATATATATATATATATATATATATATATAAAAATTCATTTAAATATTTAACATGTATTTTAATATTTTACAAACCTTTGATAACATTTGTATATATATATATATATATATATATATATATATATATATATAAAACAAAAGAAACAGCGCACAATCCTAGGGCATTACCAGAAAAATTGGATTTATTATAAAAAGTAGGGGGGAAGACAATGCCCACTTAAAAGATAGATTAAATAGAAATCACATAAACGTTTCTTTATAACTGTGTCGTGGTACGGCTTTAAATGCCCACCGCCAGCTGAGGGAACCTCCGGATTGTAGCCCGAGACACCATCTGCCTCTCGGGCTACGACACACACACACACACACACGCACGCAAGCACACACGCACGCACGTGTAACCTTTCCACTCCAAAATGTTGTCAGATATGGAGAACTGGTTGAAGGGTCCCTGTGTGTACAGGTCAACGTAAGAGCAGAATGAACAATAAAAATATTCATTACTATTACTGTACTAAATTAAACTGATGCCAGGGAAACCACAATGCAGGTTTCAATCACTAAATGAATGGTAAAAGCAATTATTTGGAGATGTGGTGCAAGGCTTGGGAGACGAAGCAAAACAAAAACACACACCTCAAAAATGACTAGTTTAGAAGCCTGCTTCCATTATTTAGACTTTTAAGGATATTTTAGCAAAGAATTACAATGTACGTCTTGCTTTCTAATACATCCACACTATTACTGCCCTCACTTACAGAACAGGTACCTTGAGTAAAGTTCGGTAGTAGAATTCAGAGTTGATAATGGTATTATAGAACTCCAGGGTTATCACTTTGTAGGATGTATTAACCATCTCTTAACATTTGAGAATTCATGTATGTGCAGCCATGTAAGTTTTTCATGGCAGGGACTACCCAATCACATTGTTTTCAAAATGATTTATTGTTGACACTGTTACTAGCCAAAGTTGTATTTTTCATTTCCAAAAATGCTAAAAAATAAAACTCTGCTTCATTGTTGTACAGAAGTAGAAAATAATACACACAAGATGTTAATGGCTATTTTTTTCTTTCTAGGCTATGTACGGCTGCTTATAGGTTTATACATATTGCAGAACAAACCTGTGTAACGCCAACTCTCACTTCTCGACTGATTGATCCTCCGCCTTTCAACATTTCTCCTCCACTCTTAAGGAATCCGGAGCCTCCCCGCAGAAATCCTGTGGCCATAAGTTCCAACACCTCCTCTAACGTGGCCCTCTTAACATTCTGTCGCATGACTTTAGTGAATAAGATAAAAAGTAAAACAAAACAAATTAAAAAAAAAAATCTAACTTGAAATGTACAGGTCATTGACGATGGCATTAGGAATGGAGCTCTTGTAGAGAAATAGAGATGTGCAAGGACAGCTGTCTAGGGATTTACACTAATAGTGTCTTCATCCCTCATTGGACTCTGGCTTTACTGCTGGGTTTCCTAATCCAAGAAGAAGTTTGATGCTTTGTTATTAAGCCGCACATGGCAAGACTCTACAATAATGAATTTCTGAGAGATTTCTCCTTGACCACTGGAATTTTACTAGAAGTACTTTGCTGGTTACTGACTGGGGATTTTGGTTATTCCCACCCACCTTCTGTACGAGTCCTAATGAATGAAACCGAGCTGCTGTAAACCTACCTGTTGCTTGCTTTGGCATTAATGCCGTGGCCATAACCGTTCCCAAGAGTTTAGAAACTGCGACTCTCACTCCATAGTTGGAGCCTTCTAAGGCCTTAAAACAAAGTGTTGCTACGTTCTCCAGCTCGGCTGTCCACATGAAAACGGCCTCGGTCTGCAGCTCCAGCAGGCACTGCGAAAAAAAAACATTACTTAAGTAATAATCTCCGAAGAACAGGGCATTACTGGCCAATAATTCCCTGGCTGGAAGAGTTGAAGGCCCGAGGCGCAGCCAAGGGACTTTAACCCAGACAGGGCATTATTGGCCAGTAATACCATGTTCTGAGGGGATTATTACTATTATAGGCTAAATGTAGGCTAATTATGTTTTCTTTACATTTTTCATAAAAAAAGATAGGACACTTTTGTAGTCATATTGATTTTTATCAGCATGATCATCTACATTCTTATGTTTTTACTGCAAGTTTATTAAAAGAAAATTGTACATACACACAACCACCCTTTATAAACACACACACACACACACACACACACACACACACACACACACACACACACACACACACACACACACACACACAGCAGCCCCCCCTATACACACAAACACACTCTGCAACCCCCCTCTATACGGAAACACACTCTGCAGTCCCCCCTCCTGTACACCCACAAACACACACAGCAATGCCCCCTGTAAACCCACAAAACTGCAGAGACACACACACATACCAAAACACACTCAACTCGTATTAACTCAATACGGCATAAACTGCAATACTAGGCAAGCTCCACAGGCAGCGAAAGGGTTACATTTAAAATGTTGAGCATTTCTATATAGCCACTTCATAAATCTGTTCCTGATCAACCCCATCCATAGAGGAGGAGCATAAATAAGTCTCAAATACCTTTTTTGTGCTCAAATTCAGTTTTAATGATCAGTACACTTAAGCCTTAAAGAATTTTACTGAGTTTTTAATGAAAAAAAAAAAAGGCACCTTTACAACAAATGTGAAAATTGAATATTCTCTAAAAGTAAAGTAGTAGAAGACTATGAGGCTTATTTGATAAGCTTCAAAGCACACCGATGTTGAAGTCTCTGGCATATATGGTTTAGTACTAAATTAAAAAATCTAACCCACGTGAATAATTGCGATAGGTATAATATCTGACATAGTGTTGAACAATTATATCCAATAGTGTCTTTAGTATGTTGGTTCTTTCTTCAGAAATTACGAAGATACCTCTCAGATCTTAAGCTTAAATGCAACAATATGCAGGTAGTCTTTGTTATCCAACGTTTCTCTTTTGCAACAAATGGAATATCCAACGCTTTACAATGCAACCCTAAGGGCCGGTTTTTTAAGCCAGAATGCGTTATCCGATGCCTGAATGCGTTATCCAACGCTCACCGCCACTGATTAACATGGGACTCACTTTACAACGGTTTTACAATCCAACGCTACTTCCAGAACGGATTCCGTTGGATAACCGAGGACTGCCTGTACATGTATAATTACTTTCGTTCTACAATTGCTATTTAAATCTGAATAAAATACTGCTTTTTCACCAGCACAAAATGGTCATTTGCTACAAATTTGAGATAAAGCTACAAGCATCATCAGAAAATCATAAAAAGATTGACTACCCATTTGGAAGTTCATTAGTTATGTTATCAAGCAAACACAATAATATCCATTTAGTATTGCTTTGCATGATTGTCTACACCAGTGATTATCAACCAGGGTTTCGTGGAACCCCGGGGTTCGCGAGCACCCCTCAGGGGTTCCACAGCCGCCATGGGGGTTAGAGCTGGGAGAACTCTCCTATGCTGTCCCAGGGCCCCGCGGCGGAACCCCCACATAGCAAGGACCCGGCGGCTATGGAGCTCAGCAGCAGCCACACGGTCACTGCTATCCTTCCTCTCCCTGCGTCGGAAGTCGTGTCAACTTCCTGCTGACAGGGGGGAGAGGAAGGATCAGGCAAGAGCACGCAGCTCCCTCAAAGAGAGAGAGAGAGGGGTGTGTCAGTCTCTGTGTGTCAGTGTTAGAGCATGTGTCAAAGAGTGTGTGTGTGTAAGCGAGAGAGGGAGTGTGTGTGTGTATGCGAGTGGGGGAGTGTGTGTGTAAGCGAGTGGGGAATGTTAGCGAGTTGCAGAGTGTGTGTGTTTGTATAAGCAAGTGGGGGAGTGTGTGTCAGCGAGTGGGGGGAGTGTGTGTGTGTAAGCGAGTGGGGGAGTGTGTGTGTAAGCGAATGGGGGAGTGTGTGTGTAAGCGAATGGGGGAATGTGTGTGTAAGCACATGGGGGAGTGTGTGTGTGTAAGCGAGTGGGGGAGTGTGTGTGTAAGCGAGTGGGGGAGTGTGTGTGTGTGTGTGTAAGCGAGTGGGGGAGTTTGTGGGTGTATGCGAGTAGGGGAGTGTGTGTGTGTGTATGAGAGTGGGGGAGTATGTGGGTGTATGCGAGTGGGGGAGTATGTGGTTGTATGCGAGTGGGGGAGTATGTGGTTGTATAAGCGAGTGGGGGAGTGTGTGTAATGGGGGAGTGTGTGTAATGGGGGAGTGTGTGTGTAAGCGAGTTGGGGAGTGTGTGTGTGTAAGCGAGCGGGGGAGTGTGTGTGTGTGTAAGCGATTGGGGGAGTGTGTGTAAGCGAGTGGGGGAGTGTGTATAAGCGAAGTTGGGGAGTGTGTGTGTGTAAGCGAGTTGTGGAGTGTGTGTGTGTGTAAGAGAGTGGGGTGTGTGTGTAAGCAAGTGGGGGAATGTGTGTAAGCAAGTGGGGGAGTGTGTGTGTAAGCAAGTGGGGGAGTGTGTGTGTAAGAGTAGGGGAGTGTAGGTGTGTGTATAAGCGAGTGGGGGAGTGTGTGTATAAGAGAGAGGGTGAGTGTGTGTGTATGCAAGTGAAGGAATGTGTGTGAGCGGCTGGGGGAGTGGGTGTGTGAGCAAGTGGGGGAGTGAGTGTGTGAGCAAGCGAGTGAGGAATGTTAGCGAGTTGCGGAGTGTGTGTGGAGTGTGTGTGGAGTGTGTGTGTATGTGTAAGCGAGTGGGTGAGTGTGTGTGTGTAAGCAAATGGGGGAGTTTGTGGGTGTGTAAGCGAGTGGGGGAGTATGTGGGTGTATAAGCGAGTGGGGGAGTATGTGGGTGTATAAGCGAGTGGGGGAGTATGTGGGTGTATAAGCGAGTGGGGGAGTATGTGGGTGTGTAAGCGAGTGGGGGAGTGTGTGGGTGTGTAAGCGAGTGGGGGAGTGTGTGGGTGTGTAAGCGAGTGGGGGAGTGTGTGGGTGTATAAGCGAGTGGGGGAGTATGTGGGTGTATAAGCGAGTGGGGGAGTATGTGGGTGTATAAGCAAGTGGGGGAGTATGTGGGTGTGTAAGCGAGTGGGGGAGTGTGTGGGTGTGTAAGCGAGTGGGGGAGTGTGTGGGTGTATAAGCGAGTGGGGGAGTATGTGGGTGTATAAGCGAGTGGGGGAGTATGTGAGTGTATAAGCGAGTGGGGGAGTATGTGGGTGTATAAGCGAGTGGGGGAGTATGTGGGTGTATAAGCGAGTGGGGGAGTATGTGGGTGTATAAGCGAGTGGGGGAGTATGTGGGTGTATAAGCGAGTGGGGGAGTATGTGGGTGTATAAGCAAGTGGGGGAGTATGTGGGTGTATAAGCGAGTGGGGGAGTGTGTGTGTGTGTGTATAAGCGAGTGGGGGAGTGTGTGGGTGTATGCGAGTGGGGGAGTATGTGGTTGTATGCGAGTGGGGGAGTATGTGGTTGTATAAGCGAGTGGGGGAGTGTGTGTAATGGGGGAGTGTGTGTAATGGGGGAGTGTGTGTAATGGGGGAGTGTGTGTAATGGGGGAGTGTGTGTAATGGGGGAGTGTGTGTAATGGGGGAGTGTGTGTGTAAGCGAGTTGGGGAGTGTGTGTGTGTAAGCGAGCGGGGGAGTGTGTGTGTGTGTAAGCGATTGGGGGAGTGTGTGTGTGTGTGTAAGCGAGTGGGGGAGTGTGTATAAGCGAAGTTGGGGAGTGTGTGTGTGTAAGCGAGTTGTGGAGTGTGTGTGTGTGTAAGAGAGTGGGGTGTGTGTGTAAGCAAGTGGGGGAATGTGTGTAAGCAAGTGGGGGAGTGTGTGTGTAAGCAAGTGGGGGAGTGTGTGTGTAAGAGTAGGGGAGTGTAGGTGTGTGTATAAGCGAGTGGGGGAGTGTGTGTATAAGAGAGAGGGTGAGTGTGTGTGTATGCAAGTGAAGGAATGTGTGTGAGCGGCTGGGGGAGTGGGTGTGTGAGCAAGTGGGGGAGTGAGTGTGTGAGCAAGCGAGTGAGGAATGTTAGCGAGTTGCGGAGTGTGTGTGGAGTGTGGGGGGAGTGTGTGTGTATGTGTAAGCGAGTGGGTGAGTGTGTGTGTGTAAGCAAATGGGGGAGTTTGTGGGTGTGTAAGCGAGTGGGGGAGTATGTGGGTGTATAAGCGAGTGGGGGAGTATGTGGGTGTATAAGCGAGGGGGGGAGTATGTGGGTGTGTAAGCGAGTGGGGGAGTATGTGGGTGTATAAGCGAGTGGGGGAGTATGTGGGTGTATAAGCGAGTGGGGGAGTATGTGGGTGTGTAAGCGAGTGGGGGAGTGTGTGGGTGTGTAAGCGAGTGGGGGAGTGTGTGGGTGTGTAAGCGAGTGGGGGAGTGTGTGGGTGTGTAAGCGAGTGGGGGAGTGTGTGGGTGTATAAGCGAGTGGGGGAGTATGTGGGTGTATAAGCGAGTGGGGGAGTATGTGGGTGTATAAGCAAGTGGGGGAGTATGTGGGTGTGTAAGCGAGTGGGGGAGTGTGTGGGTGTGTAAGCGAGTGGGGGAGTGTGTGGGTGTATAAGCGAGTGGGGGAGTATGTGGGTGTATAAGCGAGTGGGGGAGTATGTGAGTGTATAAGCGAGTGGGGGAGTATGTGGGTGTATAAGCGAGTGGGGGAGTATGTGGGTGTATAAGCGAGTGGGGGAGTATGTGGGTGTATAAGCGAGTGGGGGAGTATGTGGGTGTATAAGCGAGTGGGGGAGTATGTGGGTGTATAAGCAAGTGGGGGAGTATGTGGGTGTATAAGCGAGTGGGGGAGTGTGTGTGTGTATAAGCGAGTGGGGGAGTGTGTGTAAGCGAGTGGAGGAGTGTGTGTAGCGAATGGGGGAGTGTGTGTGTGTAAGCGAGTTGGGGAGTGAGTGTGTGTAAGCGAGTTGGGGAGTGTGTGTGTAAGCAAGTTCCACAGCCGCCATGTGTGTGTAAGCGAGAGGGGGAGAGTGTGTGTATGCGAGTGGGGGAGTGTGTGTGAGCGAGTGGTTGTGTGTGTGTATGTGAGCAAGTGGGGGAGTGTGTGAGTGAGTGGGGGTGTGTGTGTATGTGAGCAAGTGGGGGAGTGTGTGTGTGAGCGAGTGGGGGAGTGTGCGTGTGTGTAAGCAAGTGGGGGGTGTGTGTATAAGAGAGAGGGGGAGTGTGTGTGTATGCAAGTGGAGGAATGTGTGTAAGCGAGTGGGGAATGTTAGCGAGCTGCGGAGTGTGTGTGTGTAAGCGAATGGGGGAATGTGTGTGTGTAAGCGAATGGGGGAATGTGTGTGTGTAAGCGCATGGGGCAGTGTGTGCGTAAGCGAATGGGGGAGTGTGTGTGTAAGCGAGCGGGGGAGTGTGTGGGTGTATGCGAGTGGGGGAGTGTGTGGGTGTATGCGAGTGGGGGAGTGTGTGGGTGTATGCGAGTGGGGGAGTGTGTGGGTGTATGCGTGTGGGGGAGTGTGTGGGTGTATGCGAGTGGGGGAGTGTGTGGGTGTATGCGAGTGGGGGAGTATGTGGGTGTATGCGAGTGGGGGAGTATGCGGGTGTATGCGAGTGGGGGAGTATGCGGGTGTATGCGAGTGGGGGAGTATGTGGGTGTATGCGAGTGGGGGACTGTGTGTGTATGCGAGTGGGGGAGTGTGTGGGTGTATGCGAGTGGGGGACTGTGTGTGTATGCGAGTGGGGGAGTGTGTGGGTGTATGCGAGTGGGGGAGTATGTGGGTGTATGCGAGTGGGGGAGTATGTGGGTGTATAAGCGAGTGGGGGAGTGTGTGTAAGCAAGTTGGGGAGTGTGTGTGTGTGTGTGTAAGCGAGTGGGGGAGTGTGTATGCGAGTGGGGGAGTGTGTGTGTATGCGAGTGGGGGAGTGTGTGTGTGGGAGTGTGTGTGTAAGCGAGAGGGGGAGTGTGTGTGTATGCGAGTGGGGGAGTGTGTGTGTGGGAGTGTGTGTGTAAGCGAGAGGGGGAGTGTGTGTGTTTGTGTGTGTAAGAGAGTGGGGGTTTGTGTAAGCAAGTGGGGGAGTGTGTGCGTAAGCAAGTGGGGGAGTGTGTGCGTAAGCGAGTGGGGGAGTGTGTGCGTAAGCGAGTGGGGGAGTGTGTGCGTAAGCGAGTGGGGGAGTGTGTGCGTAAGCGAGTGGGGGAGTGTGTGCGTAAGCGAGTGGGGGAGTGTGTGCGTAAGCGAGTGGGGGAGTTTGTGTGTAAGCGAGAGGGGGAGTTTGTGTGTAAGCGAGAGGGGGAGTTTGTGTGTAAGCGAGAGGGGGAGTTTGTGTGTAAGCGAGTGGGGGAGTGTATGTGTAAGCGAGTGGGGGAGTGTATGTGTAAGCGAGTGGGGGAGTGTATGTGTAAGCGAGTGGGGGAGTGTATGTGTAAGCGAGTGGGGGAGTGTGTGTATGCGAGTGGGGAAGTGTGTGTGTAAGCGAGTGGGGGAGTGTGTGTGTGTGTGTGTGAATGCGAGTGGGGGAGTGTGTGGGTGTATGCGAGTGGGGGAGTGTGTGTATTGTATTGTATGTCTTTATTTATATAGCGCCATTAATGTACATAGCGCTTCACAGTAGTAATACATGTGGTAATCGAATAAATAACAGATAATATAAATAACAGATCATGGGAATAAGTGCTTTAGACAAACATAACATTAAGGAAGAGGAGTCCCTGCCCCGAGGAGCTTACAATCTAATTGTTAGGTAGGGAGAACATACAGAGACAGTAGGAGGGAGTTCTGGTAAGTGCGTCTGCAGGGGGCCAAGCTTTATGTATCATGTGTTCAGAATGTTCACAGTGCTATTCGTATGCTTCTTTAAGCAAGTGTGTCTTAAGGTGGATAGAGAGGGTGCTAGTCGGGTACTGAGGGGAAGGGCATTCCAGAGGTGTGGGGCAGTCAGTGAAAAATGTTTAAGGCGGGAGACGGCTTTAGATAAAAAGGGGGTAGAAAGAAGACATCCTTGAGCAGAACGCAAGAGTCGGGGTGGTGCATAGCGAGAAATTAGGGCTGAGATGTAAGGAGGGGCAGAAGAGTGTAAAGCTTTAAACGTGAGGAGAAGAATGGAGTGTGAGATGCGGGATTTGATTGGAAGCCAGGAGAGGGATTTCAGGAGGGGAGATGCTGAGACAGATCTAGGAAAGAGTAGAGTGATTCTGGCAGCAGCATTTAGGATAGATTGTAGGGGAGACAGGTGAGAGGCAGGAAGGCCGGACAGCAGGAGGTTACAGTAATCAAGACGGGAGAGAATGAGGGCCTGAGTCAGAGTTTTAGCAGTCGAGCAACAGAGGACGAGAGGGGGAGTTTGTGTATGCGAGTGAGGGAGTGTGTGTGTAAGCGAGTGGGGGTGTGTGTGTGTGTGTGTATATGTAAGCGAATGGGGGAGTGTGTGTATATGTAAGCGAATGGGGGAGTGTGTGTGTGTAAGCAAGTGGGGGAATGTGTGTGTGTAAGCAAGTGAGGGAATGTGTGTGTGTGTGTGTGTGTGTGTGTGTAAGCAAATGGGGGAATGTGTGTGTGTGTAAGCAAGTGGGGGAATGTGTGTGTGTGTGTAAGCAAGTGGGGGAATGTGTGTGTGTGTGTAAGCAAGTGGGGGAATGTGTGTGTGTGTGTGTAAGCAAGTGGGGGAATGTGTGTGTGTGTGTAAGCAAGTGGGGGAATGTGTGTGTAAGCAAGTGGGGGAATGTGTGTGTAAGCAAGTGGGGGAATGTGTGTGTAAGCAAGTGGGGGAATGTGTGTGTAAGCAAGTGGGGGAATGTGTGTGTAAGCAAGTAGGGGAATGTGTGTGTAAGTGTGGGGGAGTGTGTGTAAGAGTGGGGGAGTGTGTGTGTGTAAGAGAGTGGTGGACTGAGTGTGTAAGAGTAAGAGAGTGGTGGACTGTGTGTGTAAGAGTAAGAGAGTGGGGGAGTTTGTGTGTGTGTAAGCGAGAGGGGGAGTTTGTGTGTGTGTGTAAGCGAGAGGGGGAGTTTGTGTGTGTGTAAGCGAGAGGGGGAGTTTGTGTGTGTGTAAGCGAGAGGGGGAGTTTGTGTGTGTGTGTAAGCGAGAGGGGGAGTTTGTGTGTGTGTGTAAGCGAGAGGGGGAGTTTGTGTGTGTGTAAGCGAGAGGGGGAGTTTGTGTGTGTGTAAGCGAGAGGGGGAGTTTGTGTGTGTGTAAGCGAGAGGGGGAGTTTGTGTGTGTGTAAGCGAGAGGGGGAGTTTGTGTGTGTGTAAGCGAGAGGGGGAGTTTGTGTGTGTGTAAGCGAGAGGGGGAGTTTGTGTGTGTGTAAGCGAGAGGGGGAGTTGTGTGTGTGTAAGCGAGAGGAGGAGTTTGTGTGTAAGCGAGAAGGGGGAGTGTATGTGTAAGCGAGTGGGGGAGTGTGTGTAAGCGAGAGGGGGAGTGTATGTGTGTGCAAGAGGGGTAGAGTGAGGGGGGAGGGGAGAGTGTGTGGCGGAGGAAAGAGACAGGGGTAAGGGGGTGGGGGAGAGAGACGGGAGCGACGAGAGAATGGGGGCGAGGGTTGGGGTTCTTCAGAATTTCAAAATCGAATTCTGGGGTTCCCCAACCAAAAAAAGGTTTAAAACCACTGGTCTACACAGTATATTATTTGTTTTGTAGCTTCATGCAGTTCTTATTCACATTACACAGTGGTTACTCACCTTGGCTACAGCACATCGTACAGCCATGGACCTGTCAGTCAGAAGGGAACGAGCGTTCTTGTAGATGTCTCTGTGGCTGGAAGATGCAGCCCCTCCGAGACCGCCAAGGACCTTCTGCAAACTCATTAGGATTTCACTGCGACCCTGCGACTTAAACGGCACAAGAGAACAGTCACAATACCAGATAACGTAGGACAACTTAAGCTTTATACAGTTGCATTCGCCCTTCTGTCTAAAAGGAAGTAAAGATAGATAATTGCAGCGACTATAAATCATAAATAAAAAAATTAAAAAAGTTACTTAACACTAGGTTTTAAATAAAAGAAAATAGCTACTTTATACCAAACTGAATATAGCAAATTTATGTGGAACTCTATTTTGATGTTATTTTCAGTGTATGTATGTATGTATGTACCGTGTATGTGTTTCACTAGATGTGCTAAAACTGAGCTTTGTCTGTGTTTTATGTTCTGTCTCTGGTTTTAAATATATATTGCCATGCTCAGTAGCACTCCTCTGTGACACTCATATGCTTATATATATGGTGTGGTTATTTTGGGGGTTCAATAGGAGCTATATATATATATATATATATATATATATATATATATATATATATATATATATATATACATATATATATATATATATATATATATATATATATACATATATATATATATATATATATATATATATATATATATATACATATACACACATTACCGCATAGCAGCAAAAAGGAGACAGCACTCAGGTGAATGAAAATGAATGTATTAAATACAGCACATAACTTGGAGTATAACTTGGAGTTATGTGCTGTATTTAATACATTCATTTTTCATTCACCTGAGTGCCGTCTCCTTTTTGCTGCTATGCGGTAATGTATACTTTTATTATTTATATGGGACATGCACCTATTCATTATTGAATTTCTATTGGAGTGCCAGTGATTTTTTATCACATATACATACATACATACATACATACATACATACATATTTTACATTGAAAACCGCATGCAGTCGAGTTGATCATAGTTTAGTCGCACCATCCTGGAGACACCTTCACTAGACTGATGATTTCCAGAGGTTAGATATGTTTCAGATCACTGCTTAACCAATAACGGAGTGTGATGGCATCTTTGGAAAGATGACTATGAGCACATGACTTGCAAACACACTGTTCCGCGTACTCCAGCTACATCAGAGGTACTTGTAAAAAGCCAAAAACAGCTGTTACGATATGACTGCTCTTGAGAAATGTCCTAAGGGAGGACCGAAATGTTGAAAGCTTCATAAATAAATTGTATTATTCATGCATCGAGACCCGTCACCCTGCTTATATGATTTTGTGTTCAATTTTCATTAACTTCTTCTTACCAAGGCTCTAGAGCAGGAGTGGCCAACTTCAATACTCAATGTTCACCAACAGGTCAGGTTTTCAGGCTATCCCAGCTTCATCACATCAGTGATCAATCAGTTGCTCCGTTAGAATGGCAGCCACCTGTGCTGAAGCAGGGATATCCTGAAAACCTGGCCTGTTGATGGCCATTGATGAATGGAGTTGGCCACCCGTGCTCTAGATATTCGTAGAAACTGGGATCATAAACTCGAGAAGTTTTTAGAAGGCCATCTAATTGTGCATCTTACCTCAGCACTTTTCAGTGACTTTAAGAGGTTATTCACGGTTTCAGGAAAGGAGCTTCCCAGCATCCTACCCATCTTCTCATAAAATGCTCCGACACAAGCAACAGCGGCCCTGAAAGAGGCAGAAGCTATCAGTACCCATTTCAAGTACATACATCAAAATAAGCGTTTAGAATAAGTGCTAATGTATGGTCCCGTGTGTGACCCGGATATATAGATACAGATAAAATATACACAGATGCTGGTGACCCTGATAGTACCTCAGCAGAACAGTTTTGTCTGTAATTAGCATTCAGTTATGCATTTGTTACAAATTGTTGCCAGAGAAGGACCGCGGCTGATTAAATAGTACCTGAGTGGATGAGACCAGAATGCGTTATGAACACTGCATCAATCGGATTATATCTACAGAGATTCCACCCGGCGTGGTGTATTCATGAACACCACATAACGTTAGCTAGCCGGGTGGAGAGAAGTATATCTCATATAGCAGCAAGCCTAGATATAGCTCAGCCCTGTGAAGGCTGCCACGGGGCTACGCTAGACGCCACCGCACTGACACATGTGCTGACGTCACAGAGGAGTGGCCACCACCGACGGCCGTTTCGCGTCGCACTGACGCTTTCTCAAGGTGGCCCCGCCTCTATGGTAGCCGAACATTTAAATAGGCGAGCGTAGCCTTGGCAACAGTGGCGCTAAGTTAAGTATATGTGTTAGTAATAAAACATGTGTTTGTGTTGCTATTTATTTGTGTGAAAGTTTTGGCTGGCTTCCTGATAGAACCTGAGTAAATTCAGACCAGTAAGGCAGCAAATGAAGGGTTGCCGAGACGGATAAGCGAGTGATTGTATGCAATAGACACTAAATGGTAGAATGGAGGCATATACCATCAGGGGTAAATATGTTTACAAATATATCAATAAATCTATAAACATATGCCATCCAAGAGGCACATGGTGATACGGAACAGAGAGATAGTACCTAGCTGTAAATGTGCCAGTACATAATGCTGGGATATGGAGTGGATACAGTATAGGCTATGGTGTATAAGGGGTGTTACAGCCCAAATGCTGGAGCCAAAGTGAATATCACACTTACACCCCATGGTTATCAGATCCTGGCAGTATGAGTACATATGGTCTTATCGTGATGTCAAAAGTGGCATAAGGTATAAAAAATATTCTAACCAATAAATGCGGCAAACATAAATCCCTTATTTAAACCCTGCGGATAGAGTTCCTAGGGTATAAATCCACTTTGCCTCGTTTTTGAGGAGTTCTCTGTCCCAGTCACCCCCTTCTGATTGTTTCTGGGAGTTGGTATATGCCCTTAAAACGTAAGTTGGAAATGTCACCTCCATGTGCAGTGTTAACGTGTTTGGCAAGTGGGGTGTCAGTTTTATTGCGTATGGTCCCTATGTGTTCTAGGACCCTACGTCTCAGCTGCCGACTTGTTTTCCCCACATATTTCTTGCCGCATGTGCACACTGCTTGGTAGATCACCCCAGTAGTTCTGCAGTTCACAAAATTCCGTATTTTAAAGGTTTTACTATCATCCCAATTACCAAAGGTTTTGGTGACCTGAGCGTACTGACATGCACGGCACCCCTTGCACTTATAGTTACCCGGAGATCTTTTGTCTAGCCAAGTGCCTGAAGTGATGGGTTCAAGATGGCTATGGACTAGAAGATCCCTGATGTTAGTAGATCTTCTGCTGACCATAGTTGGTCTGGGTTTCAAGACTCCCCGTAGATCCGTGTCCTCTAAGAGAACATGCCAATGTTTGTTGACAATGTTAAAGATGGTTTTCCATTGTCTATTATAAGTGCCAATGAGGCGAATTGTTTTTTGCTCACGTGGTTTGGGTTTGGGATTCAGCAGAGATGCCCGGTGTGTATGCTTGGCTCTATTATAAGCCTTCCTAACGCTGTTCTTACTATAACCTCTCGAGAGCAAGCATTGGCACATAGATTGTGCTTGTGATTTACATTCTTCATCATTCGAGCAATTTCTCTTAACTCTCAAATATTGGCCAGTTGGAATGCCATTTATGAGATTCTGAGGGTGATGACTATCAGCGTGGAGTAAACTATTAGTTGCGGTGGTTTTACGATGAATTGTAGTCTCAATTCTACCATTGGTTGCACAAGTTATTTTAAGATCTAGGAAGACTATGCTGTCAGGCCCTATATCGTAAGTGAGTCGAAGGTTAAGGGAATTACAGTTAAGTTTGTTGATGAAGTCAACAAACAGTGTACGAGGTCCCTTCCAGAGAATAATGATATCATCAATGTATCTTGCCCATAAAATAATATGGGTAGTGTAGATATCATTTTCTTCAGAGAACACTATTTCTGCCTCCCACCACCCCAGGTACAGGTTCGCATATTAGGGGGCACAAGTCGTCCCCATTGCAGTCCCCTGTACCTGGTGGTAGAGTTTGTTGTTAAACAGAAAGTAGTTCTTCGTCAGTACAAACCAAAGCAGTTGTTCAATGAATTTGTTATGGTTATTGTACAATAGGCCCCTGGTTTTCAGAAAGTACAGTGTGGCATTTATGCCATGTTCGTGTATGATGCTCGTATATAAGGCCTCAACGTCCATGCTAATGAGTGTTATATTATCAACCACAATATCATCAATTCGTGTGAGAATATCTGTGGTATCTCTCAAATAGGACGGAAGTGCTACCACGAACGGTCTCAGTACTTTATCCAAATAGACACTTGCCTGTTCACTCAAGTTGTTAATCCCGGAGACAATTGGTCGTCCCGGTGGTGGCCTCGTAAGCTTGTGGATTTTTGGGAGGCTATAGAATGTGGCTATTTTAGGGACCTTATTGTACATGCCATTCAATTCACGCTTGTTGATCACTTTATCTGCTAATCCTGTATTGAGGATGGTGAGTAATTCCTGATTGTACTGAATAGTTGGGTCCTTACTCAGGACCTCGTAGCAGGTTCGGTCGGATAGGAGTCTCAGGTTTTCTTTGATACAGTATTCTCCTCTCTTCCCATAATCACAATGTTCCCCCCTTATCAGAGGATTTGATGACTATTGACGAGTTTGAACGTAGATCATCCAAGGCCTTTCTTTCCTGAGCACTAAGGTTACCAGTGTTGGTAGCATATCTAATATTTTCCAAGTCGGTAACCACCAACTTGGTAAATACCTCCACATTGGGACAAATTCCTAATGGAGGAATAAACGTGGCTCTGGGTTTGAGATCTGTGAATGGCCCCTCACCAATAGGTCTATTGGACTCTTCTTCAAGTGAGGCCAGGTTGAGAAGGTTCTCACGGTCAAGTTGGTCTAAGTCAGGTAGGCTTAGGTTCTTATTAATAAAGTCCTCTCTCCGTTTAAAGAACTTATGTAACAATAAATTACGCCCAAAAAGGTTAACGTCCTTCACCCATTCAAAGATGTTACGGTCGGATGAAGGGGAAAATGACAAGCCTTTTGAGAGAGCTTTCAAGTGGAATTCGTCAAGGGCTAATTGAGACAAGTTAATCACTTGACTATTCTCCTCCTGTGATGTTGTCAATACCTGCGCCTCCTTCTCGACCGCCTCCTCCCTCCTTGACCCCTGAAACCCCATTGGTCTCTGTCTTGAAGATCTACTCCTCTTACCCCTTCGTGTCTTGGATTTGGAAAAGGAATTACACTGTCTGTATCCTTGCCTAAAAAAGAGTTTTGCCCACCTTCAACTCCTGTATGTCTAAGTTCTAATTCGCCCTCATCGTTGGAAGTGTCCCAATCAGTGCTGGAATCATTGGGTGTGGGCCTGAATGTTTTTTTAGGGTTATCGTGTTTGAACACATACTCATCCACTCAGGTACTATCTATCTTGGTACTTTTACATGTTTGAGTGTATTGGAGACCATATCCGCTGCACCCACACTGCACATATGCACAGTATATACCCAGCGACCTGTATAGATCTCCATTACATTAAATGTGGAATAGTGTATATATTCAGGTCAACTGATAAGTCTGATTGCCTGATACCCTTTGAACTGTGTCCACTTCCCTGAGCAACCTGGGTGACACTAATTATATATACACATACCCTATACATAGGTCACTATTACAATATACCCAGGTTACTATTAGCAATATACCCAGGTACCTGCTTATCCCTACTGTACTATTTGTGCTGTTTCCACGGAGGATCCTGAGAAGCAGCTTACAGTTTAGCTTGTATTATACATTTGTTTCACTGCTTCCACATAGGCTTAGGCTATCTATGGCACTAACTAGATACTGTTAGTGCGCCTTGTGGGAGACCTTGTGTATACTTAACCCATTAGGGTGTCTAAGGCTCCCACTTTGAAGCCTCTTTTCCCTAGCTACACAGTAGCTTTAGTGTTCATTTTTAATACCCTGCGTCGCCTTTAAGGACCTTTTTATTTCATTTATTTTGTTTACCCTTAAGATTTGAGTACTATTTCTAGGTATACCAACCTCTGGAAATATTTAGTATGTGAGTTTGAGATACTGTGCACTGATCACTCACTACTAACTCCACCGTGTACTCTCTTAGAGTAACCATTCAATCAGTTGTGGTTATATATACAGCTGTCTGTCCGGTACATCATTGACAGACATGAGACTGGTTCCAACATATATACCACACTGAGGCACAAGCTATCCATCTATCTTTGCATGTGCCAGTTACAAGGTCCCTCATATCCATATTGCAACCAGTCTGGTACACTGGACTGGGAGGTATTTAGTTTAATATTCTTTTTAATAGTTTTGTGTGTCTATTCCTTCATTCATTTTACCCTTATATATTAATAAAGGTCATTTTATTCATTTAAGTTCATTACCACACGAGTGCTTGTTTAAAAGGGGTCCTTTCTTGCCTAGGCAAGCGTAGTTTTTGTTACCTGATTTCTTTACCCCTGGCACCGTCTCTTAGACAGTAGCTTGAGGTTACATCCCCTCTTCCCCCCATCCCATTTATTTTCAGTATGTACAAAACAGATGGTCACCCTACTGCAGCCTTCAAACTTACAGTTTAGTTGGTAGATAGGCAGCAGTGTCGTCTTTACTCTTGATCATTTCATTGCACTTGTCCAGGATTTGGAAGACAGTGAAAGTGTCTCCAATGCTGTAGAGTGTGGCAAGGTTCTTGGCTAATAGTTTGCGAGTGGGCGGTCCTGGGGGGCTGCTTATGAGACCGGTGACCTGTTCCACAAGCTTCTTCTGGTTGTCTTTGATGTCCGTCTGTGATAGGAATGTACTTTTATTTAGTTTACATCTCGTGTATGCAGCACAATACAAGAAGTTTGCAATCTACACATTAGTTCCTGAAACACAAAAAGGTCGAACAGCCTTGCCCACGGTCACAAGGAGCAGACCCACAGCTCACCAGTTTACTGAACAGTGCCTTAACCCTTCATTGCCAGAGAATAAGCAAAATATTGGTAAGTGAGAGATTCCATGTTCTAAATATACACATTGAATAAAGCATTGCCAAGCAATAAATCCCTTTCACTAAATTGGTATACATAAATTGAGAAACAAATGTCATGTGAAAGGCTTCGGGGACAATATTTAGCTTTGTCCATTAAGTGAAATGCAATCAATTGTGCTGCCTTGTTTGCAGTAAAAAAAAGCAGTTAATGTATTTGTGCTAGTCATTGTGCCATCAAGAAATAAAATATGGGTGGTATTCAGCACTCCAAGCTGGATGACATTTAAAGGGTCAAGTCCTCAGTAGGAACCAAGTGTATTGATGGCAGTGACATGGTTAAGGGGTTACATCTGGGTGATCGATTACTTGAAACCACAATCTGACATCTATAAGTATTTATAAAGACATTTTTTTTACAGTTTGTTTGGAAACATGAGCTGCGACTCAGGAGGTGTTATATTGCCTCTAGTTACTACCTTCTGTGTTTATCACTGTTTCCAACATGCATTTGTCCACACAAAACTCTCCTCTTGCCCCTCTCCTTATCTTTGTTGGCTCTCTGATAAGGACAGTGAGGGCTATGGGTAAATTAAATTTCTTCATTGGAAAACTCACACTCATTCAGAACGCCTTAAGACATACAATTTGTAACTAACTTCAAATGCAACAAAAGTAGCCAGATCTTAGCTTTTAGCATTGTTACATGTATTTAAGGATGCAAATTTAAAATGGTTAAAAAGTGTTTTCAAAAACGATTGTGGTTGGTTACATGGGATTTAACTGTTTCCAAAGAGATAACACACAAATAATGTATTAGAATGTTAGAAACAGAAGGAAATATAGAAGATACTAGCTGATATACCCGGCGTTGCCCAGGCGTGGAAGGGCAGGGGGCATGGAGTGGAAGGGCGGGGGGGGGAGGGGGTGTGGAAGGGTAGGGGGGGTGAGGGGCGTGGAAGGGCGGGGGGAGGGGCGTGGAAGGGCGGGGGAGGGGCCAAGGGGCGTGGAGGGCAAAGGTCAGGGGGGCAAAGGGCAGGGAGGGGCAGGGGGGCAAAGGGCAGGGAGGGGCGGCAAAGGGCAGGGGGGGCATCACAGGCACCCACTGACACGGGGGCATCACAGCCACAGGTTGCACCCACTGACACAGGGAACTTCACAGCCACAGGCTGCACCTTGTCCCACACAGAGCTGCACCCACTACCAGGCTAAGGATAGACCCAGTCACGTCCTGTACAAAGGCCGTGGCACTTACACACCCCCTGCACACAGGCCGCGGGTGGCACTGACCTGCCGGTAGCCGCTGTCCGTGGGGTTGAAGTCGCTGCCCCTGGGCCGCAGGGAGAGCTGCAGGTGTGGGAACCCGTGCAGCCAGTACAGGAGGCGGGTCACAGTGCGGAGAGTGCGGGGAGAGGACACAGCGGCATCCCTGGGAGGAGAGCGCGGGGGCGCGCAGCGCGTGCACACAATTGAAAGCCATGGGGGGTGTCCCGGGTGCTCGATCCGCTCCCCCGCTGACTGTAGCGGCCCCGCAAGGAGGTAAAAGAAATTGTAATTTATTTCAGGAAAAGACATACACACAATGTAACACAATTTACAACGTTAACACACTTACTGGGAACAGGGCTAACGAATACATCTATCCTAAGAATGAAATTCCCAAAAATGACCTCTGTAGGAACCCTTTTCCTTGACCGGTAGGTACTCACGAAAGTCCTGGAACTGATCTCGGCGCAATGCCAACTGCGACCGCTACGTTCTCAAAAAGCGGGACTTAGAAACTTTTCTGAGTTGAAAATCTTTAAAGCCGGCTCGAGTCTATTCAGTAGAGAGCATCTTTGAATTTGCCGCTGTTGGTTTGGCACTTGGAATCTGCGCTCCTGATTGGCTGCAAGTCCCTTTATGGGTTTCAGTGTCTCCCTCACTAACATCTGCAGCCTATCAAAGCGTGGGAATTCTCCTGCCAGCCAATCACCGATTTGCCAGTATTGTAAAGCTGGGTGGGCACCTTTCTCAGTCTGTCAAGGGGCATGCGCCAACCTGGCACCTCTGCCTTTTTGCATACTGAGCCCACCCGCTGTCCAGGCTCCACAGAGTATGGGTTCTGGCAAACGGTGGTCGGATAGCCCCGTGTTAGCCCAGGAGGCGGGTACTCAAGCAGAACTGCAGTACCCCTCCTGTTCTAACACCTTGGCATCCCTGAGACTTTCAAGTCCTGACTTCTCACAGACCCATAGGCACCAAGCGTGGTAGCCATCTGGTCTGCTCGGAAGCCATGACTTGGAAATCCCACAGTTCATTTACAGGTTACCAGTACATATACCTATTAAATATAATCCTTTAATAAAATATACTGTGTCTTATGTGTGGTAAAATATATAAGTCTCTGTTCTGGTGTCAGGGATGGAGTGAGTGTATATAGCACCTACCCTCACTAGCCTCATACTTGGCACACTTTAGAAAAATAACTTGTAAAACTTTTACACACACGAACCACTCTCAACTTTATCACTTACCTGGAGTGCCCCCTGAACCGCAATACTAGGTGCAGGGTACCTGGGCATGTATCTGGGTACCACTCTTTATACTAGGGACCCCATGGGTGACCGTAGGTATACATTAGCCCCTTCATGCCCGTTTACCTTGTCTGGAAGATGCTGCAGCAGGAATCCTGGCGGTGAGTCACAATAGCGTTTTCAGAGTCAGGGTTTGCCCGGAGCAATGTGCTTGGCTGTATCCGAGAATCTCACTCGATTCCCGGATCCAATTCCTGGGGTATCCCATAACTCTGGAACCCCGATACATAGCCACATTCTGTGAAGAATTTCTCCGACAAACCAGCTCTGAAACTTACAGCCTAGAAACCTCCCGATCCCAGCATCCCAGGAAAGGCAAAACACACATGATTCTTTATTGTCGCATAATTTGCACCCAGTCACAGTAATGCATTTAGGACATCTGGGTCCAAGAGCTGACACTCTAGGACCTCAACTCACGGATCAGGTGTAAGCAAGTGGGCTGAACCTTTATTAGTGAGCTTGGTTAACCCCTTCACCGTTACACTATGGTGCTCAAAACTTCACAGACCAGTGTTTCTGTGCAGGCAATACATATTACTTCTTTGCAACTTTTTCTGTGTACATCAGCGCCGCCCCAAAAGCGGGCGCCTGATGGGGTTCTCCCAGACCTGCTCCCATCTGCACAGAACCAGCTTGCCAAGGATTAACATTTGCTTGTACTATGTGGAACATCAACTCTACCCAATGGAATGTTAATGAGCCAAGAGGGCAAAGGCCTTTGAATTCACAGCTGCATTCAATCTGAACCATTTCAGTGTACATCTGTGTCGCCCCAAAGGCTGACATACTTTGGCGCAGCCATTGGACAGTCAAAGGGTGTGAGCTGTTTGCTGATATTAAAGGTTCTTATTTCAATCTGAAACTCAACAGCCCTTTTATCCCCTCTACCCAATTTTCCAACTCGGTCCATGAAATGTATAACTTCTGTTCTTGTAATGTAACCATATATTGTAATAACTCTATGCCAAGGACAAACCTGAAAACGAGGTTACTACCTGGTAAAACATTTTTATAAATAAAAAAAAAAACTGACCTGTTGACCTAAATAATTACCGCCTCATTTTTTTAAATACTCTTACTTTTCAATTAAATATAATTTTCCAGAAGTAAATAAAACACAAGGATAGGATCATTGTTGAGCCTTGCAGCCACAAATCTACCATGTAAAAAGTGCTTACAAAAAATATTTGAGGAACACTACTTGGCTCAGGAGTTGCTAGGGCAAGTCCAAAGCTGCAGAGACCAGGGCTGAGGCATTCAAGGAGCCGTCCTACAGGGCAGCAAAAAAGTGAAACAAATTATTAATCATGATGACTCAATGAAAAACATGACTGAGGTTCCTATGAATAATGTGCATCTTTCTATTATCACCAGGTCCTACGTAATGGCTTGATACAGTGGCTCAGTGAGTAAAGACACTGACTTTGATAACGACACAGAGTTTGAAAATGGAAACTGAGCAGGGGTTCAAATCCCGGTGTCAGCTCTTCGTGACCTTGCACAAATCACTTTATCTTGCTGTGCCTCAAACTAAAAACAAATTGAAAAGCTCTTCAGGGCTATATACAATGCTGCATACTGTGCACTATACTGTAATTGTGAAGTGCTTTGTGTTTAGAAGAAAAGGGCTATATGAAATAAAGTTATTATTGTCACCCACCTTTGATACGTGAATGAGACCGCAGTCACCATTATTAATATATGCACAGGAGTGAATGACAGGTGCTACAAGGGTATTTATACAGTAGTACCAGTGTTGATCAAAAGAATGATCAGAAAGAATCCCCTTATATATAGCACTCAATTGTCATATATATTATTTAGAGTGGACACAAATGGTCCTGCTGTAAATTACAAGAAGTCTATTGTTGTAATTTCCAGCAGGACCATTTGTGTCCACTCTAAATAATATATATGACAATTGAGTGCTATTTATAAGGGGAATTCTTTCTGATCATTCTTTTGATCAACACTGGTGCTACTGTCACCCACCTTTATCTGTTTGGCTAATAACGATAGCATAATTAGTTCTTAAATAGAACAGCTGCGTTGCACAGCGACATATATATTCCCAATAGCGCTATGTACATTAATGGCGCTATATAAATAAAGACATACAATACAATAGTGGTGCTATTTTTCTTGCAGAACCTAATCCTCAATACAATAGCTGTAATGAAGTCACTAGGATAGCAATATAAACAAGAAAACTTCCATAACGAAAAAGTAGCCGACACTGACATTCTACCTCATGGCTTTTTGCTATAGGACTTTTCTGTAATGTGTTTCATTTGACTGTGCATATTATTTTTGGTTTCGATTATTTATATGATTTATCAAAGCGCGATACAGAGTATCACTCTCTTTCTGGCTGTAACTGCCATTCAAATGTTTTTGGAAGTTTCTTACTTTTTTTGCCTTCGTTACAGTTTACATGCAAAAAAAATAAAATAAAGAGTGGGTCAGCAATTTGCTTGTAGGTAGAGCTCACAATGGGTCTTATCCCTAAAACACACCAGAGCATTTGGTTACCATGGAAATACAGTATGTCCAGCAACAAATATACACATACTGTACTTGTGTTACATTTAACCGGTTATCTCTCTTTGTCCTTATCTAGGATTGCCCTTTAAGCACTTTTTAGATAGAATACTAGTTATGTAATTATTCAAAGGAAATACAACTGATTTCCACATAAAACATGTAATGAATGCTGAACACAGACTTCTTGGTGTATTAATTAAATGCATTGACAGAATGGGTGACAGTTTATAAAATGGTAATCAAGAAACCTACCCTGTTTGCAGCGGTAAGTACTTTGTCCAGGAACCGCAACCATTCAAAGATGAAGACAGACTTCTTAGCCTCTGTGATCTGCACCAAGGCATCTTCCTTCAGCAGCAAGCTGTGAGCCAGCTCAATTCCTGCTCTGATGCTTTGTCCACCTCAGATCCCTGATGCCTGAGGAAGACAAACAAGTTAGCACCTATTTACACACAATGTCTTACTGCTCTCTCCTGGTCAGACACCCACTAATGATTTGTAATGGATATAAGAGCCCCTGCTACCACTCCCCTGGGTATTTGCATCTCTCTAAATCCTCCCCAGATTATGCACCCTCCTTTATTACCCTTCCAGGTTACACTCTCCCCCATTATTATCCCTCCCCAGGATATACAGCCCCTTATCTCCCAAACCTCAGGATATATACCCCTCTTATTTCCCCTCCCAAGGATATATGCATCCACTTTTTTTTTTTATCACTCCCCAGGATATATACACACATCCCTTATTCCCCTTCCCCAGGATGGGTGGATACATCCATCTCACATTAGCCCTCTCTGGTTATACAGCTGCTGTCAGATGCCTCTGCGGATTCCTCTTCCAGGAAGCTTCTTCTCTCCCTTCACCACACGTCGTGAGCGCGACAAACAAAAACGCGTCATGAGCGCGACAAGCAAAACCGGCTGCTGGTCCTCGGCCGCGCGTTGACACAATCACGTTTGCGGTAGCCATCTTGGATACGGTCAACTGTGCCCCTGACAGCCTCGCTCCCCGGCAACAAATCAATAATATAAAACCCCACACTAGATGTGACAATACAGTAGTTTGCACCACTGACACTGAGATTTTTAACACCAATAAATATGTATTTACAGTGTATCGTTTTAAACACAATCTGTACTATAGACACGAATACACGGTTATCTCAGCATATGGATCTTTCATGTCAACTCACTTCTTGAGGCGCGGCGGGCAACGTCTTATTTTGCCAGAAACAGTGATGACGGGAGAGTTGTTTTGCCAGTAACAGTGATGGCGGGAGAATTGTTTTGCCAGTAACAATGATGGCGAGAGAGTTGTTTGCCAGTAGCAGCGAGGGCACGTTCGGTGCGGTCACGCGTCAGATATCGTACGTTGCAGACGTCACCTCGCTGACATACTTGACTATAACTGCTGCCGTCGTCTCCGCGTTGTAAGAACACGGGGTCACGTGGAAGGAGGGGCGGGTGAGGTTATATAAAGCCCCGCGCAGTGTGACGCTGCTGCAGTTGTTGTGTTGGGGAGAGCAGTAGTGTGTTATACGGCACATTATAAGGACACGTGTTATCTGTAGGAGATAAGTGGAGGGGGTGACATTGACCTGATGGCAACGGGTTTGCTTTATTAAGGCAGTCCATAAAAAGCAGCCCTCCCACGAGGGAAACATAACCGCAGTGTATAGCAATCCTCGCCACGTGCGCAGCAGATACTGTGCTATCTAGTAACCCAGCAAGGCCCATGCACCGGCTGAAAGTGTTTCTGTAACCTGCAGCATGGTGGCATTCTGTATTTTAAGTTGACCTTGATAACAGGGCTGGGTTTTCAAGGGAAGTGAGCGCCATCGCCTTATGTAAGCAGCTAACCAGAAACTACAGTGATTTGTACAATTATTTGGAAGGGGGATGAAAGAAATACAAATGAGCCTCTCAGATATTTCTATATTAAAGCTAATTTAGTTACTGTAGGCTTAGATCTGTTCATTTCCCCCCCCTCAGGTTTTTGGCAACTTATTTCCCTACAAAAACACCACTGACGACAGAAATAGAGAGGCTTTTCTTAAGAGAAGGATCAACCCATGCTTTGAATTAAGGGATATTTTTAACAGATGGCAGAGGTATATGGAGTATAAACAGTACTGGTGGATTATGTACATGACTATCATCAAACTAAGTAGTTGTCTAGGAGCTCTTCATTAGGCTACCACATAAAGACAAGTCTAAGGGAGTCATTTCTGTATTAAAGATTCTCCCAGACAAAATATAAGTACCATGCCATAACTACCTTTTATGATGTTTTATTATCTAAAATAAATAAGGCACATCCAGTGACCTAGGGTTTGGAAATATAAAAAACTACAATAATTAGTATAAAACAAATATGATCCATATATGTACAATAGAAAAATATATCAACTCTTAATTATTGGGGGGGGGGGGATCTATAATGTATAAAAGGGGAAATGTAGAAGGCATTGGCTCTTAACATTTATTACAGATTAAATGTTTTTTTTTTTTTTTATCAATTTCATTTTAAAATAAGTCACACTTCCCCCTGTCCTTGAACATTAGAGATGGGTGCGGAAGTGAGTAACAGGCAGAGCGCAAACACTGGGCAAAGCGATCCTCCAGGGGTGTATCACTGCATTTGAGGGTTGGGTGAAATATAGGGGTCCAAAGATCCTGGTTTACTTGGCGGCTCTGCCTTCTTTGAAGATGCCTCGTCTGAAACTGCATATTACTAGCTTACCTTAAAATGTCAACAATTACTATGGCTGACTGATACAGCAGTAATAAAAAATGTACATATCGACATCGTCATTTTTTTTATTATTGCAATATTACTATCATATCAGTATAACGCCCAACTCTACAGTGACGGTTGAGGGATTAAGTACTTGGCCTAATATGGTATGCCAATAATGAACTGATCAGTGACAATCAGTTTTATGAGCACAGAGTGGGGAAATCGTTACTACTATAAAGGGTTTTTTTTTCTGTTCAAAGCAAATTTGTTGTTGACTGGGCCTTAGTATTAAGAAATAACTTTTTAAGTGCAGTTTGGGAATAAGTCCAATTAATAATATGTTCTTGTATAGCGCTGCTAGTTTTACGTAGCGCTTTACAGAGACATTTTGCAGGCACAGGTCCCTGTCCCATGGAGTTTACTATCTTATGTTTTTGGTGCTTGAGGCACAGGGGAGATAAGGTGACTTGCCCAAGGTCACAGGGAGCCGACACGAGTAAAGAGTTTTAGTGCGCGCTGGCTGTCAAATGTCTCCCTGGAGATCCCTCTTTAATGCTGCTCCCCGTCTCCCGTGATCAGCGAGGCTTGAGAGGACTCACACACATATAACAAAAAGAATGGGGGCGCAGAGAAGAAGGAAAAGAATAACTGAAAGTGCATAAGTACATTTATAAACTCATATTAAAATAACAAGTACACAACTTACGATAAAAGTGGAATCATATGGATCCAAGTACACAGAATGGGTATATCACTCAAACGGAAGGTCCGTAGTCCAGGCAATATCCCCCTCTGGATCGCAGTTGGCGTGTGCTTAGGGGAAGTTCTAAACTGGCGTCCACGTGTAGTGATCCCTGCACTCATGTAGGCAGTGCTAGGCGTATAGCGTTGTCACGTAATTACCCAGCATGCAATGGCTATCCTATGCGTTTCGTGTCACACTTCATCAGGGGGACAGGGAACAGGTTCCCCTGCTTAAAACTCCGTGCCAGTCAGTGTCTTTACTCACTTAGCCGCTCCTCCAATTGACAATAGTTTAAAAATAATGTTGCTCTCTTTCTCCCTCCTTTTATCTATTTTTGATTTAAAAAAAATTATTTGGGATTTCTTTCTTTTAGACACCAAACATTCACAAAATATGAATGTAATTGAGATTTTGCATGAAGTGATTGGTTTATATACACATCCTCTCAAATTTTCAATGTGTGAGTTATCTGAGTGACCCTTACATCTTACTTTTTGTTTTGGGTAATTCCAGTGTGTTACCTCCATATTTATAGACTTGGGTACGGTACCTCGCATCAGCGGCTAGAGAAATATTCCTCAGGCTGAGGTCTCCCCTCCCCCACCCCCCCTTTGCTTCAAGGAATCAAAATTAGATTGTGAAGTCTGCAGAGATTTAAAGTGTCTACTGTATTTTGACTTTTACAGAATATTGCATAGTTTGTGTTATAAATCTACATATATCAGTTATAATACATTTTGCACCATACGAGGCTTGGCCAAGTATACATAAAAGGGTTGAATGTCTTTCTACTTTAAAAAAGGGCTTTTTACCAAAAATATCCAGGTATACGACTACATTGAGAGCAAAGATTTAATCTAGCCCATTGGTCTGCAATTGGGATTTGTGAACAGCCAATTCATGTACACAATGCAAAAATATGTTAAAATCAAGTGTCTGATGTTTGCATCAAAATAGTGCTGTGCTATTAAATGTAGTTTTCCAAATTCCTTGTTTTATTCATTTTAGTAATGGGTACTAGAACACAATGGGTGATGCAGTATGTATGAAGACTTGCAAAATGAAGCATGACTCAAATTAAGTCCTGCAAAAATGTCTATCATTTTTACTCTGTTTTCACTTTGCTGGCACCTTTAGTGAGTGGTTTGGGGAGTTGTAATGGCTGAAGAAAATGGATTAATCTTGATAAACATTCCCATGATCAGATGATAGCATGACAACAATCTACTGTACAACAAACTTGGAAACGGGAAAAAAAACTAGAATGCATTTGCTATATAAGGAATTAGGGTGTTATCCGGTTCTAAGGAAAGTTCAAAGTTTCAGCACTTATTCTAATTATATTGTGTCCATCTTCTGCTGTTGTACAGTATTACATAACTGCAGAATAATTAGTGTGCATATTAATCATTTACTCACATGGTGCAAATGCAGCACAGGAGTATATAAGAAGCAAATCAGTGATGTCAAGATAACTTCTTAGAAAGCAATATATGATGGTAGAATATACTAATATAACATATTAAGTCCTTGTTTTTAGGGTATTACAATGTAGATTAGTGGTTAGAAACCTACATTTCAAGATAAATCAACCTGTGCCCCTTCCCGTCTGTCCAGTTTTTATTTCTATTTAGTATAAACGTACAGGGGGTTATTAGACTGCAGCAGATGTAAGTTATTTGAATAATGATGAGTGGTGTCGTGAAAATGTAGATGGACTACCGCTTTAAAATAAACCTTAAGACCACTATTAAGGAACGTTTTAAAATCGCTTACACAGAATGTGCCAAAGGTGTATCGTAATTGTATTTTATGCATACATCGATAATTTAGTGTACAGTATGTTTTTTCTTAAAAGGTTGTACTTTACTCATAATATACATTTTTAAGTAAATCAAACTACAGTTTAAGACAAACCCCCCCCCCCCCCCCCCACCTGTTATCAGATTCCAGGTTGGTCGTCAGCATGGAACCCGTCGCCAAGAAGATCTTGAAAGGCATTATATTGCTGGAAGTGGCCGGTGTGGTTGGGGCATACGCTCTGTTTCATAAATTGAACGTGAGCCAAGGTAGTACTGAGGTGCACTCAAAGTTACACAACACAAAGTACCTGCAAGTAAAGACAACTGTATGCAGTCTCGTACACAGAATAGCACCTGCAACATACATATCTATTTATTTTTTTAATGCGAAATAATATCAAAATGTGAATTTTCATCTTCGGGTATTTATCTTGATTTAAAGGGGCAGTCCCACGTGGCAGGTAAAAAAACATGAGTATATTCCACTAACTTAGAAAAATTAAACTAATCTTAAAGTAAGTATCCTGTTAAAAAAAAGCACGTTTTACTTTTCTCCAGGCCCATTGAATTCATGCATACAGGTAGCTACTTATCTGTTTAATCAATGATGGTTTTGTAGCCCTTTTTCTGACGCCTTCCTAAGGGACTACTGGTACTGTACACAACCTGCGGCTCCAGGAGATCTGAGCCTCCGCTAGCTGGGAGCCTGGGGTAACGGTTCTAGCGCAGCGCCTCCACTTGCCCAGGATCCCCGTTATGTAAGATTGCCCTGGGCAAGAAACATACCATACAGTGCGTGCAACCAAGTTTTACTATGCATAGGCAGTCTTATCTTATTCTCTATATAACACTGGCGACACACTTTATTCGAGCTCGGCTAGTCCCACGAATTCGGGTATACCCGGGTGTATTGAGGTTTGTGACTGTTTTCTGCCCGAGTGCATTGGGTTATTTTCCAGCCAGGGATTGAAGCATTTTATTCCCGCTGGCTGCAATACTGCACAGTGTGTATATATATATATATATATATATATATATATATATATATATATATATATATATATATATATATATATATATATATATATATATATATATATATATACACACACATACATACTGCATTACAATTCATGAATTTATGCCATCTGGTAGACACGCGAAGCATTGCAGCCTATTAAATCCTAATCATTATCATTTAACAGATCAGCCGCCCGTCAGCCAGGCATGAACCCAGGCTGGGAAGGCAAACACAACGGGGCTTGTCAGAGGTGAGGAGCGGCGCATTCCAGGTATCTGCCAGGTACATACTGGGTATTTGCTCGAATAAAGTGTGTTGGTGCAGTAACATCACACATAACTTGCATATATATTATAACGTTAGAGTCCTTATACTATAGTGGCTCAGCCACACCTCTAGGGAATTTGTCCGGTATAACAGTGGCTTCCGCCACGCTCTTATAGAGGTTGTCCTTGTAAAGTATTGGGTAGTATGCTCAGTCCGCTAGCCACTTGCTAGTGTCACTACAGAGGTATTCCTAAGGCGGGATCAGCGCCTGATGAGCGGTGTTGGTGCACTTTCCATTACAATGTACCTTCCGGTCACGGCGGTGACCGTTCCTTCTTCACAAAGGATCCGTGCCTCCGCTCCTTGTCCTCCCGATGTCGCGGTGTCCCGCCGTCTGATCCCAGATGACGGCGACCGGCCACAACTCGGTACGTTGTCCCTAACTAAAGTGACAATTCCTTCCGCTATCGATCGTCCCTGCAGTACCGCAGCCTACGGTGACTCAGGGAATTCTCCTATGGGCCTGAGGGGAATAGCTGACCTATGCAGGCGGGTCACTGACCCCCTGCACTCACACTACCTCCTCCGGCTCTGTCCTCCTCTCCTCCCTAGCGTGGTCTCCCTCTCCACTTCCTCTTCCTTCTAATCCCAGCTTTCTCATTGGCTCCTAGCGTCAGGTGACTGATCCAGAGCTCCTGGAAGTTGTAGTCCATTAATAGAGCCTTTCCCTTATTGGCCTGGCGTTCGCGCGCTCCATCGCGCATGCGCGACCTCCACTTTGTTAGTGCCCTCTGCAACATTGCGCAATAACATGGCGGCACCCTGTACTATCGTGCCGTCGCGGAACCTGCCGCACTCCCTCCGCGCGCACACATAAAGTACCTAACACACCCTTACAGTTTTATACCTATTCTTATACCCAAAAGGTCGAAATAGATGTTGCCTGTGAGTAGGTTTACTGGCTATGCACTTCTTTGCCCAGGCTGTGCTGGAAAGCTGTGTAATACAGCAGGCATAAGCTTTTAGGTCCATGTTACAATGGATAAGAAGTAAAGAAGGACACTGCTCATTTGCATGTCATTACCCAGAGTACCTGGCTACAGTGGAAGCACTGTTAAGCGATAATGGTGAAAGACAGGGTTGCAGACCTCTCTGAGCTATGCAATTTCACCACATAGCATTTTTATTTACTGTATGTACGGTGGAGGGTTTTTGTCAATTTTGTTTACCCACCATAACTATTTTTTGTCTGGTTATACCTATTTCACAAACAATGGACTAAACAAATACACAAATTTACCTCTAATTTTGAGAAGAATAAGATAAACAATGTAAAGACCAACAGATTTGGTTAAGGCCTACCATGGAAAATACGGTTAAAAAAAGATTTGTGAAATATTTTTTTTTAGATTGTTCATCTCCATTTAACCTACTAACATGCCACTGTCCTTCGTTCTTTTTTTGACTCTGCAGGGACTGTTCCTTTAAACTCTGTACGTTGAAGTGACATGGTGTTAGTTAGTTTTGTTTAGACAGCTTGTACAATTATCTTAAAAAATATTGTTTTACTCTGGTTTCCACATGGTTTGATAGATCCAAAACAAGGGATGATTCACTCAATATGTAATAAGGTGAGAGATAAAGAGGATGAGCCCCAGCTCAGCTAATACAGTGTTAATATGTTCTAGAGGGGTGCTGTCAGGGAATAAAGATGAGGCATATACAAGGAAAGAAGAATCCATAAATGACTCACCCAACCTCTTCCAGATTAAATAATATATTAATGTTAATAATACTTTATTAATGGTTAAAACCTACTAGGTCCTTCAAAACCAAGTGATAACCCCTGTTAGGGTTTATGGTGTAGAAGTGTCCTTACATTTAAAACCTCAATAGCGCTGGCATGTGGCATAAAGCCATGTATGAGACAGTTGGTATGACATTAGCCCACCCATGAAGAAGTTCCTCCCGGAACGAAAAGCGCGTCGGGTGATGTGCTGCTTTTCACGTCACTAAGTGTGACTGAGACGCAGGTCTCAGTCAAGGCATTAGACAGGCAGTGTGTTCTATTACGCTAAGCTCTGGCTAACAATCTATAGCTAGATAAAAAGATGTGGACCCACAAGGTAAACACTAGCAGTCAGTATATTAAACCAATACTGTCTATGGAGCACTAACTCGATTTCAGTATACCATTACTGAAGCCGATACACAAAATATAATCTGTCCGGTAAATAGAGGCAGGCATGTGAGACACAGTACGCTACAGCGTCTATCAATAGTAACAGCCTACCCTCATCTTTACTATTTGGATAAGCATTCAATTAGAATGATAAATATTTGATGGTTGTGACAATTATCCACACACCTATTTTATCTGTATATACATTGAACACGATCACTCTTCTGGAACCAGGATCACATGTACAGTAGGATGTGAATGACTCCAGTGATTTAACGCAACCCCTTTTGAAAGCACACAAAGTCCTTCTATATTCTTTAACTTTATTGGGGGAGTCAACAGAAATATAAAAGGTACTTGAAGATGGTGTAATGTAGTGCGTGTGCTTCAATAGCTGATGGTGCCTTGGTATAAAGGGGGGGGGGTAAAAAAGGATGGCCTTTGCAGGGGTGTAATGGAGGAAGAATGTACTCACTAAGCCAGCTAGTTAGATCTAAAGCACATGTTCCTGTGACAAGCAGGAAGAGTCAAAGGACCATTCCATAAACAGAAATGGGTAGGGGAACAACAAGGCTAAACCAAACGCATGGTAATGAGAATGGGAGGTTGCCAGGGCAACCAACTGGTGGCAGTGTAAAGATAGAAAGTGTCAATAATGTATCTTTACACATGCAGCTAGCTGCTGGAACAGGGGAACTAACAAGCAGCTGAATTATGGAGACAGAAATCTGTGAGCTGCAAAGAGACACAGAAAATGTGTAATCCTGTTCCAGGACAATCACAGATGTCCCAGTTACTTCCTGACACAATCCATGAGACAGTTTTTTTTCACGGTTTTTTTTTTCATTTCTGGGCTCTAAAACGGCCCATGACTTATTTTGTATATATACCGTTCACATAATTATCACTAACAGTTTCACAAAATTGGCTATTACCAGTCTCGCCATATATCAACTTTAGAATATCAATATATTATACAGTGGCTCTCTTGGGATCAAATATTATTACTAGGAATGCTTTAACATCCTATTACAGCTCTTACTGATCATACAGACAGTAACATTCATTTCTAACTGACCCTACCAATAGAGACACCAATATATAGGATTCAGGATACTGACTCTTCAAAGGTCACACAAACTGTGTGACAACCATACATGGCTTTATGCCACATGCCAGCGTTATTGAGGTTTTAAATTTAAGGACACTTCTACACCATAAACTCTTACAGGGGTTATTACTTGGTTTTGATGGACCTAGTAGATTTTAACCATTAATAGTAGTTCTCAGTAATAAAGTATTTACATTAATATATTTATTTAATATAGTAGTTTCATAAAAGTTATTGTAATTTGTTTTAAGAACTTTGTAAATCAGCAAAATGTTTGAGGGAAACTTGTTGATTTGCACTCAACACTTCTCAATTTTTGTATAAAAATATTGGAAAAGTTGACAAATTCGATTATTTTCAGGAACATTTCTAACAAGTGGCTTTCTACGTAAGATATTTGCTTTTGAGGATTTTTTAGTGAAGTTTGATAACTTTAATAACTTTTTTGGAAGCTGCAAATGGCCAACATTTGCTAAGCTTCACCAATCTGTAGAACAGGTGTGCAAACGGGGGGGGGGGGGCACAAAATGTTGAAAGGGGGGGCGCTGCGCTTGCAAAGGCCCCGTGCTCTTTTCCACAACATTTAAATTGATTGCCTGGGGAAGAGCGCCGGGCCTCTAAATTGCTTCTTCCGTTCTCTCCAGCTTCTCTTGACACTCGTCGCTACGACAATGCAACAAAATGCCAACGCATCACATGACAACGCAACATCGCAATGCCATGACGATAACGTCTCAACGTCACAGAGAGAGATGCCAAAGAGGGGGGGGGGGGTGTGGAAGTTAAGAGCAGGCAGAGGATGCTACTTAAAAATTTTGCACACCCCCTGCTCTAGAAAATATTTTCCTTTCGATCTCTGGACTCCCTCCGTTTCTATTTTTCTACTTCTGTCTAAGTACTGTAACGGATTTTCTGACCTGGCCTGACCCACCCAATCCCATATTGGCCCCTGTGGTCTAACCAGTCCCCATTACAGTGTGATGTCCGGTGGTGCACCTGTTGGCAAAAGGACTCCTGAGTCTCCCGCATGATGTTGTGTGGGGATTGCCAACCCAGACAGGCAGCTGAGGTAGTGTGCTTGAGTCCTACCTAGATCCAGTGCAGCGCCTCCACCTCATCAGGATCCCAGCGTGAGCTTGTGGATGGTCCTGGTGAGGAACTCCTCTGTGGTGCTCCTCTCTGTGCAATGATTCCACACTTACACACGAGAGTGTCTTTAATCAGGAGCATCTTTATTGAATACGGTGGGCCAGCTGCCCTCCACAATGGGTGTATTTAGCCCTCCATTGTTCACCGTACTTCCCTTTGAAAGGTATAGTCCTCCTAATGTAGGGATTCCCTATCCCCGCAGGGATATCTACCCTGTGCCAGGTCCCTGGTCACAGTCTCATAAGCAGCAGCTTAGAACAGAATCACTCTTAACTCCTTCCAGAACTGGGAAGAACTATTACCTAATCCTTCAACAGTTTAGCAACTACTTCTGAACTCCTAACTTTTGATCAGTGCTGTGCCTTATGTATCCTCTGGGGGCTGACACAACTCTGACAATACTAATTATGGATTCAGAGCATGTGACCACTCCCATCCATACATAGGGCACCTCACCAGGGTGTGAGGGCAAACCTCCATAATTACTGCTGGCATGCCCATAATTTACGAGGCCTTATTGTCAGCAGGAGAGATGACTGCAGCCATTTTACAGCATGGTTACAGTACTCTCTGGGACTGATTGTAAAAACTCCAAGGCCAGTCGCACTTTGGGTGAAAACTCCAATTGACTTGAATCAGCGTTTCTGCCATCAGCTGATCCGGAGTTTAAGGAATCAGACCCTTTATGCTCAGTTTGTTTTCTTATTTGTGACTCAATGGGATTAACTTTGCTCCTAATCTGTTTTTCAAGTCTAGGTTGTACCCTGGCTAAACAGTAAATGTATTTAAATTTCACCCAGCATCCATCTGTCTAAGTCTTCTGGTGCATGTGGGAGACAGACCGGGAGTCATAAAAATGCAATGACGAATGTCACTCTCAGTCTGACAGTATCTCCCGATAAAGTAATTTGCTCGATACCCTGCATCATCGTGTTTGACTATCCCGCATCGTGCTTTGATGACTCCGGCCTTAACTTCTAACAACAAAGCTCTGTAACACCATATGTCATAGGTGGCAAATAAGTGAAAGACTGTAAAGTACCATCAACTCTAAAAATAGGTCAAACATTATACAATAGCTGTTGTCCTATCATCTTCTTGTATTTGTTTGTCCATTTTTGGTACCGTTTTAGCCCCAGTTGTTTAGATCTTGTACCATTTAGACTATTGAGGCATTATTTGGACCTAAAGTAAGGGGTGGTTACATTTAGATTAGAAATTTGTGTTAAAATACTCACCTTTTATACAAGTATTCTATATTGTGTGATTGTTACAATAAATATAATATGAATATAGGTGGGTTTTGTACATTTGATTGTAATGTGTTCCACTGATAAATCGCTAATCTTTCTGCCTTTCACTAGATTTCAGGTATACAATGAACAGAAGATTTCCCTCTGTTTTAGAAGGTACATTTTTTTCTTCTGCTTTTATATAGTTCACGGTGGCACTGCCTTGCAGTCTGTGCTGTTATAATTGGTAGGTTTGTGAGTTAAGTCTCAAATTCTGTAACGATTCGAAATTCACTTCTTCCTAAAAGTCAGATAAAATGTAGGCAATAGAAAAGCAGAAGAGTGGTAAGGGGAGTCCCTGAAATGAACTGTGGAAAATATAAGGCCAATCACTCGTAGGTCAACATTGAAATAAACAGAACTTTTTTTTTTAACACAACTTGTCACTGTAGAATCACTTGAGTTATTATTTAAAAAATAAGTTTTCTGTTTTAAAATGATGGCTTCACCATAATAAGTTGATTGTATTGAAGTACCACATTTTCTGTTTGCATTGAAGGTTTTTGAATGCACTACGATAGCACTACTGAATGTGGAGTTACTGGACAGAAAAAGGGGAGGGTGGCTGATTTTCTAAGCATGGCCTACAGGCATTGTCTTAATTTTTAACCTTTTAGAGTGACATTTATGAAGGTCCCTGAAAGCCACAAGGGCCGGCACTCCAGGGACCCTGAATGTCATACCTTTTTTTGCTCTTTCTCGAATGGGAGATTGCATTCATGATTGGAAAGGAAAAACACTCCTATTTCAGTCATCGGAATGCTGGTTGTAACTGATTGCTATTGAAGTGATCACGTGGTTGCGATCCCTGTATCATATAAGTTAAATTAAAGCAGCAATACGGGTTTTACTTTATTTTTTTATTACAGGATTGAAGCAGGGGTTTTCGGAGCTGCACTGTATTTATTTCAGCTCATTGGACCCCCTGCTTCTAGAGATAACGTCATCCAGTGCGGCATTCTATTGGCCCGCGTGACTGGGATGTTTAAACTGAAAAGAGATAACCGTCACACCCTACAAAGTTAATTCTGGAAGTAAGGTGTCCCCAGAGCTGAAATTAACACAGTTCAGCTCTTCGCCTATAATAAATTTAAACAATGATACCTGTATTGCTGCATTAACATATTAGTAATGTGTTTAAATATTCATATATAAATCACACTAGAAAAGTTGTTTTTCACCCGAAGTAAAGAGTGGCATGAAACACCTAATCTAAAAAAACCTTTTGTTCATATATAGTGTACTATAAATCCAATGAATGGTCTGGAATATATGGCACACGGGAACTTGATGCAGAAACGTGGTCTACAATAAAAAAATTGTGAGTTTTGTTGGTCATAGATTTTATGTTAAACAAGTATTTTAGAAAGTTTGTAACAGTAATGTGTCTTTTTTTGCAGGTTTTTTGTGATGGTTATTACACAAACTTCTGCTGCATCTACAAAATAAAGCAATGTAGGATTATTCAAAATAGTCAAGTGAAATCCATCTTCATCCACATGAACAGTGTGACAAACATGTGGCTAGTATTTAGCCTTTGTGTTGATACGTAGCCGAATAAACTCGAGTTGTCCACTTCTGTCATTTATTTGCGAAAGAGAAGGGTTTGCCTTTTAAACAGTGCTAATTTTATTTAGTACCATTTCAAAGGCACTTAACAATTAAAGATGGAGAGATGTAGCCACGTTGGCTATAGTTTTGTTCTGCCTGTTGCATATACTCGCTCCACAAGGCTTTCTGAAGAGTTCCTCAATAGTGCTGTTCAGCTTACAGTTTTGTAATTTCTTTTTTTGTGGCTTAGACCCCTTTTATATGTAGAAGTAATATTGCTATTAAGAGCAAGAAATTACAGTTTGGTATATATCCCGTTTAGTAGATCAGTCGATTAAAACCATAATGCTCATCATTGCATTCGATCCGCGACTCGCATAAGCTACTTTCATTTGCGCGGCCCCATATTTCTTGCGTAAAGATCACTACAAAACTCCAATAGAAAAAAGGTCCAACACTCAAATGGATATACATAAAACATATACAATAAATACCCTATACATTCAGGTATATGTGCTTACACTTTCAACCTATGACCCACCTGTCAGGCTATCCCTAGACACAGGAATAAGGTTTAATTGTGCTAAAAGATACCGTAGCCGGTACGAACACTTGCAAAGTGCCTATTTCCACACCGGCTCACATTTGGAATTTTCTAGGAATGCACCGATCAAAAGCATATCTCTTTCTCCCCTCTTGTTTATACATAAAACATACATTTGCAAAAACAAACAAACAATTTATTAAACAAAAAACACTAAAATAAGAATCTCACAAGGGTGGTGTATGGGGAAGAGAAAACAAATATCCGCAGAAATTCACTTCCCCCCTCCCCATAGAACAGAATAGGAGAAAAGCAGGAAGCAGCCTAGAAGACCCAAATCCAAATGAGGACTGGCACCATGTGTCACTATCGACCCTTCACTTGGCCCTTTGTAAAATAAGCCATCGACTCGCTATATGTACACCTACAGTGCGTGACGTCACCGCGTCAATTGTGTGACCATGAAGATCAGTTAAGTGCTCCCTCTGTGCAACAAAGACATGAGGAAGAGACTGATCAGGGGCGCCCCCCAACGCCAGCAGGCCAGTACCACCCTGCACAACAGGCGTCTATGGGAGCATCCCATCACCCAGCAATGGAGCAAGCCACTCAGGTTAAAGCCCAGAGTCGAGCTGTGGGAGAAAACCACGGATCTCCATACGCATACTCCGCAGCCCTTTTTCCCTCTAGCATGAAGGGACTACTGGTGCTGGCGTTACCTGTGGGCTCACAGAGAGCTGAGCCTTTGCCACTAGGAACCTGGGTTAACAAATATATAAAGTGGCAGCGCCTTCACCTGTACAGGAACCCAATTATATGAGATAACCCCGAAGAGGAACCAATAATAACAGCTCACAGATTATGCAATAACCTTTTACTGTCATATAAACTAATCAACACAGAGGATATAATTACTACTGGTTACAGTTATCACTAGCCACGCAGGGCTTTGTCCCACCACAGTATACCCCACACAGTGTCCACAATACCAGGAGAGTCCCGGGGTCGCCTCACCCTCTGAGTGTCCCCCAAAAGATACCCTCCCTTCTAGGTGTGATCAGCGCCTTACTGTACAGTAGTGTTTGTGCACGTTTGGTGAACAGGTACCTGCCGGTTGTATCCGCACCCTGGTGCACTGACAAGAAGAGGTAAAGGGATCCGCCGATCCTGCGATATCCTCCGCTGGCTGAACACCTCCCACTGAAGTGACACTTGCGGTGATAGTAGCTCCAAAAGCAGCTGTGGCCCTAATCTGGCTAACCAGTAAAGGCAGGGTCCCTAACTAATGGGGCCTTCCCTAGAGCAGCCACAATCTAGGGTGAGTTGGGCATAGCTGGGGCCTAAGGGGTGTCTCTGGTCTAGTGCAGAGGGTCACAGACCGCTGCACCTACACACCTTCCCCTCTCTGAGTCCCGGCTCCAACTCCAACTCCAAGAGCCAGAATGGCCGCCGTGGAGGAAAAACAGGAGGATCAAGAAAACAGGACAAGAAGGAACAACCTCAGGTTCAAAAACATTACAGAGACGGTCACAGATCTGGAGAGAGCAACAACTGAATGGCTACAGACCCTTCTCCCGGAAACGCCCCCAGCATTACTGATCCTGGACAGGGTGCATAGAGCGCTCAGACCGCGACCACAAGCCGGAGATAGAGCTCGAGATGTAGTGGTGAGGATGCACTACTTTAAAACTAAAGAAGCGATTTCTAACCTGGCACGGGAAAAAGGAGGGCTGAAATGGGGAGATGTGAAGATAGACGTGTACAACGACCTAGCCCCATCAACGCTGTTGAAGAGGATGGCCCTGAGACATATCACAAAAGTCCTGAGAGACAATGAAATCCGATACAAGTGGGGGTTCCCATTCTGCCTCATCGCCACAAGGAATGGAACGCAAGCCTACATGAGGGATCCAGAGGAGGGAGTGGACTTCCTAGAAAGACTGGGATTGCAACCACCAGACTCCATGTCCAGCGAAGAACACAGACCGCCTCCCGTCAGACCCATATGGAAAGAAGTGGGCAGAGGAGCCACTCCACACAGAAGAAATCCAAAGGAACCCCAGAAATCTTAAAGCTTAGGTCTATGCAAAACCTGTTAAAGTGGAGAAGACCCGTAAATCCCGACATAAGGAACTATGCCCAAATGATAGACTGAGATGTGTTATATAAATCCAGATAAGAAATAAGAAGGGGCCAGCATCATTCCCTCCCCCATGGTTTAGCGGGTAATCCGTAAGGTAGAAGTAGAAGTACTGGTGACAGTACGCAGAATACATGTAGCTAGGCAAAAATAAATAAATGAAACAGAAAAAATGTAGGAGGGGGGAGTTGTAGACAAGATAGGGTAAATGTATGATCCCGACTGTTGAGTCATGCTTGCTCTATATAAAGCTGGTCACAATGGTATAGAGGTACACATTTGGTAAGGAAGGTCTACTATATTAAATAATAAATAAACAAAAAGGGATAGAAATGTTAACTGATAAAAAAAAAGTTGATTTGTTGAGCGGGCCCGCCGCCTGGGACCGCAGTACGGTCCGTACACACCCAAGGTTATGGGTGTTGGATTAGCGCTACTGCGCAATCGCAGAGAAAGTTCGTTCACGTCCAGTGAACACACAAATCCAGGCTATGTTAGTCACCTGGATTATCCTATATATGTTGTTTTATTTTTGATGTTTACATGTTTGAATGTTGTTATTACTGTACGAGGTGCAAAGATACCCTCCAGGCCGACCTTCAAGGGAAACCAGAAAACGAATCCACTAGAGAAGAAGACCTCACACCCAGTTAAATACAAATGACACTAACACTAATATCACATAACACCAAGGGATTGAACAATGTGGTAAAAAGGAAGCTAGCCATGACAGAATATAAGAGACTATCAGGGGACATAATATTCCTACAAGAAACGCACTTCACTGCTGGCTCCACCCCCACGTATTGGGACAAGTTATACCCCCAGATATACACAGCTTCGGCAAAGGACGAAAAGAAAAGAGGGGTGGCCATACTCCTAACAAGGAACTCTCCATTCAAGGTAGACAGGGTAAGAAGGGACCCAGAAGGACGATACCTAATAATCACGGGGAGCATAGAAGATACACAAATAACCCTAGTTAATGTGTACGCACCAAATGAAAATAAGAGAATATTTTTCACAAAATTGTTTCGATTGCTGGGCACAACCTCCCGGGGCCGCCTGGTCATGGCGGGAGACTTTAATATAGCCTTAAATGAAAAACAAGACAGATCTAAACCTGCCCTAGCTAAGACAATGGCTGCCCGAAAGGGGGAGAGAAAAACCCTAAGAGAGGGACTTAAAGAGTTTGATTTAAGGGATGCATGGAAGGAGATGAATCCGCAGAAACGGGACTTCTCTTTCTATTCAGCCCCCCACAAAGTATACACAAGGATAGACTACATATTTGTAGATTCCTTACTGATCCCAAAAATTACAAAGGCTACAATACACCCTATTACTTGGTAAGATCATGGTCCTGTTGAAGTGCACATTGTCGACATACACAAAAAAAACAAGTAAAGGGACATGGAGACTAAACGAGTCTCTATTAAAGATGCCAGAAGTCATAGTTGAGATCAGTAACGAGGCCTCCAACTACTTCCAAATAAACGAAGGTAGCGTGAACTCACCCTATATCCTTTGGGAGGCCCATAAGGCGGTGGTGAGAGGAAAATTTATCAGCGTCGCTTCGCATAGAAAGAGGGAGAGACAGAAACAAACAACAAGCCTGCAAGAAAAGATAAAGACCCTAGAGGAGGCACATAAAGTAAACCATAGTATAGCCAGGGAGACTGAATTGCGGGACCTCAGAGGGAAACTAAATTTACTACTTACGGATAAAGCTGAGAAGGCCATAGCATGGACAAAACAAAAATTCTACGAGAAGGCCAATAAGGCCGACACAATGCTGGCCACAAGATTAAGGAAGGATAGAATGCAATCTAGAATACATAGCATTAGAAGAAAAGATGGAGTGTGCACAACAAACCCACAGACAATAGCTAATGAATTCACCACATATTACAAAGAGATATACAATGGAGATAAAGTAGAAAAAGGGAAACCACCATGAAAAAACAGAGCTTTTCTCAGAAAAATAAATTTGCCTAAACTCACAGAACAGGATATAACAACACTATCCCAGCCAATTACGTCGACAGAGGTATTAGATACAATAGCGGGGTTGAAGAACTCCAAGGCCCCGGGACCAGATGGTCTATCCAACATTTACTATAAAAAATTAGCCCACATATTAGTTCCCCAACTACTAAAGATATTTAACAAAGCTCTTGAGGGAGATCAGTTTTCTCAAACGATGCTAGAATCAAAAATAATATTAATACATAAAGAGGGAAAAGACCCCACCCAATGCAAAAGCTACAGACCGATATCCTTGATCAATAACGATCTCAAAATATTTTCCAAAATACTAGCCACAAGATTGAATACGTATCTTCCGCAACTGATAGACGCAGATCAGGCAGGATTCATACGAGGTCGTCAGGCAGTGGATAATACACGAAGAACAATTGACTTAATCCAGATAGCCAAACACAAAAAATCGCCTTCGATGCTACTATCTTTAGACGCTGAAAAGGCTTTTGATCGTATTGATTGGGGATATATGTTTGAGACACTTCGAGCATTTGGGGTAAAAGGCAAATTTATGAATGCTGTTACATCACTATATGGAACACCCACAGCTAAAGTATCCTATATTAATATGCAGACTGAGAAAATCCACATAAGGAATGGCACAAGACAAGGCTGCCCGCTGTCACCCCTATTGTTCGCATTGGCGATAGAACCGTTAGCAGCCCAAATCAGGGCGAACCCAGATATCGGGGGGATTAAGGTCAAACAAAAAGAATACAAACTGGCATTGTTCGCCGATGACATATTGTTAACCATTTCAAAACCCTTCACCTCACTCCCAAACTTATTTAGTAACTTGTCAGGGTTCCAGAAACTATCGGGGTTTAAAATAAACAACGAAAAATCCGAAGCCCTAAATATAAACCTCCCTCAGGAACAACTAAAGCTAATAAAAACAAACTTTGATTTCGCGTGGAAGACACAGGCCATAAAGTACTTGGGAATATGGTTGACTAACACACCCGACACTATATATGAGACCAACTACCCATCACTAATAAAAACGCTGAAAAAAGAATTAGAAGAATGGTCCAGATATCATATATCATGGTTGGGTAGAATAAATGCCATCAAAATGAACTTATTGCCAAGAATATTGTACCTTTTCCACACACTTCCAGTACAGGTCAGAGCCAGGGACATGCATGAGCTGCAGAAAGCTATCACAAAATTTATATGGAATAACAAAAAAGCGAGAATAAAGCTGCCCACATTATATAGATCCAAACAGTCAGGAGGGCTAGCTTTGCCACACTTGTGGCAATATTATCAAGCGGCGCATGTAAGCCAACTGGTTCACTGGCATGCACATAAACAGAGGAAAAAGTGGGTGGAAATTGAGTCCGATGTGATATCTGGGTCATCCATAGAAATGATACTGTGGTTAACAAAAAAAAGAAAGACCAGCTCTGAGGGTGCCCCTGGAATCGATCACACACTCGCTAACCATGTGGGATTCATTGAAACTTAAACATGGGCTATCCATCTACAAATCTCAGATGGCACCACTATTTGACAATATTAGCTTTATCCCGGGCACGGAACCAACAGCGTTTAAGGACTGGAGCAAGGCAGATATCATAAGGGTAAAAGATCTATGGGCAAACAACGCTATTAAGACGTTTGAGGTAGTAAAGAGAGACTATGGCCTCCCTGATTCGGCCTTTTTTAGGTATCTTCAATTGAGGGATCACATACAGAGGACAGGTCCGTATAGCGACTTCACAACATTTGAGGATTTGTGCCTCATGGGGGAGGACAAAAAGGGCCTAATCTCTAAAGTATACAGCATACTTGCAGAAGGCAAACAGGAATTGGAGATACAGACCAAATTGAGGACGAGGTGGGAAGAAGAGCTGGGAGAACTAGATCAAGAGCAGTGGGATAACATATTTGAAGGAATAGCAAAGAGCTCCACATGTGTATTAATAAAAGAAAATGCATATAAAATGCTCCACCAATGGTACTACACCCCACTACGATTGTCCAAATTTTTCAGAAACATGTCCCCGGTGTGTACAAGGGGGTGTGGCCAGCAGGGATTGTTTATACATATGTGGTGGACGTGCCCAAAGGTAACAAAGCTATGGAGGGCCACACATGATATGGCGCAGACAATTCTTGGGTATGACTTCCCCCTGGACCCCTGGAAGGTACTGCTATGCAGGCCAATTGAAAACATAGAAAAAACTGACGACAAACTCCTGACACACATATATACAGCTGCCAGATGCGAAATAGCCAAAGCCAGGAAACAGGAACAGCAGCCGGCCATACACGCTGTAAAAGCAAGATTATGGAGGATCTGTCTTATGGAAAAACTGACGGGGATACAAAACGACACAGTACAGAAATACATAGACGTCTGGGAACCGTGGAGAACCTATATAGGAAATAGATATCTTTCGAGGGCTACTCTCCGGTCCTGAAAATCAAAAAATGGGTGAGGTAAAAACACACTAGCTAGGGAAATTAAATAAAAAAAAAAAAAAAAAAAAAAAGAATCAAGAGCTTCACTACTGAGACAACCTTGGTGTGATAGGAATCGTAATTGTATAAATTGCAGTGGTGAGCCTGGAGGGTATCCAGTATCCAGTGTCGGATACTCTACAAATGCATGGAGGTTAAGCTGGTATGACAACAAAAGAAATGAATATTCTAAAAGCAATGACATTTCCTTCTTTTTCTTTTTCCCCTTTTAAGTCTTTTGAGTTAATTTTCTGTATTCACTACTTTAAACACTGTAATAACAGTGATGTCATTATTGTCTCCCCATTGAATGTGTTATCCACATGATACAACTGTATGTGAATCGCAAGTAACATGTTCCCCTTTTTGTGTTTTGTACCCCACTCCCCACTTTTCTTAACAAAACAAAAAAAAACAAATAAAGAATAAGTTTACAAAAAAAATGTAGATCATATATACATCTTACCATATACATCAGCTCTACATAAGATTATACATTTTGCTCAACATCACTATGACAGATCTCACTTTACTGTGAGCCCACTGCTGAGCCTCATAATGAGGTGCCCCAAATTGATCATAGGTCATACTCATTGGAGGTTAACCAACTCGTTGGCTCATGCGGAGCTGCTCTGCGGTCACTCCCTCTGGAGAGTGACTAGCATAGTCCTGAGGCTCAGCCTCTTCTCTTGAGGGGATCAATATCTGCACAGTCTGTCTGATGTACAAAGCACGGGCTCTGGATCCAGAGGCTGACTCACTGGAGCCACCCTATTTGGCGTTTGTCGATAGGGCCCCTTACCCGGAGCTCCTACTGGAGATGCCCCTGTGGTCTGGGGGCCCCTTTGAGATGTTCCCTCCATAGGATCCTCAGAATCTTGAATACGATAAACTGGGAGGCCAGGCATCGGTGACTAAACTTCGTATACTCATCTCTCCAACGAACAGCAAGTTTGTGCTTCCCAGGAATCCCTAGATTATGAAGAACTGCGTCTCCAGGACGAATTTCCTGATGGCAAACCTTACGGTCGTAGCGCTGTTTGTTACTGGAATTCAATTGAGCTGCAGCTTGTTCTGCTAATTGGTAGGCTTGTTGTAAACTGTTATGCAACCTTTGTACGTACACAAATTCCTTCCTGTTGGATACCCCATCGGTAGATATCCTCAGACATATCCACCGGTAGCCGAGCTTCTCGTCCGAACATCAGAAAGTAGGGAGTGTACCCTGTGGATTCATGTTGAGTGCAGTTGTAGGCATGCACCAAGGATTCCACATGTTTACTCCACTTGCTCGTTTGAGAGCCTGTCAGAGTGACGACCATATGGAGGAGAGTTCAGTTAATCTTTCCGGCAGAGCATCTCCCTCCGGATGATAGGGAGTCGTTCGGGACTTAGTAATATTTAGCAATTTAAGCAATTCCTGTATAAGCTTAATTCCCGACCTTGGTCGGAGTGCAACCGATTGTGTAGTCCATAATAAACAAAGTACATTTCCAATAATACTTTGGCTACGGTATCAGCCTTCTGATCTTTGGTTGGGATAGCCTGTGCGTACCGAGTATAGCATTGGTATTGCACCAGATCCTTCCACGCGATAACTTTGTCGGGCTTGATGTTCATTCCCTCAGGATGGCAATATGCAGTCGAAATAGCCTTGGACAGGCATCCCAAGGAGTCCGCCACCCTCAGCTCCGAGAAAGCCACTCTATCTTCCATGATAGCCGCTGTGAAGCACATAGCGCGTATTCCTGGTCCAGGGATCTCTTCCCAGATGCTATCGTCGGGGACGGTATTCAGCCCCGGGCGTCGGGACAGTATCGGCTCCAATGTTCAGAGGCCCTGGTTTGTATTTCAGTGTAAACTGGTAATTTCAGAGTGCCGCCAGCCATCGGTGGCCAGTGGCGTCCAATTTGGCGGACATCATTATATTGGTTAATGGGTTATTATCCGTCCGTACTTCGAAAATCACGCCATACAGATAATCATGGAGCTTGTCCACTACAGCCCACTTAAAATCTAGAAATTCCAATTTGTGTACTGGATAATTCTGTTAACTAGGGGTCAAACTGAGGCTGACGTAGGCCACTGGTTGGATGCCAGCCGGATACTTCTGATGCAAGACGGCCCCCAGTCTGTTGAAACTTGCGTCGACATGCAGAATGTAAGGCCTCTCAGGGTCAGCATACGGCAGGACAGGTGCTGTGGTCAGGTTCTGTTTCAATCCTATAAATGCCGTTTCACAGGCGGTTGTCCACTTGTCGCCAAAGGGTGCTTGAGCGGAGTCTGCTTTCCGGCCGGTGTCTTCTGGATATATCTTAAGACAAAGAAAACAGTGAATAATATTAAATAACACCTGTTCGACATCCCAGTTTCATTTGCAACACTACAACAGGTGTAATGATTTCCATCCAGATGGTAGCAAAAACCATCCATCATTATCCAATAAGTGTCCTTAAAGAGGACAGAAAGAGCAAGAGAGATAGAGGGGGGGGGGGGGGCAGTGAGAGAGTGGTAGGGGAAGGATACTGGATCCCGCTTGGTCGCCCAGAATTATCACAGATAATTTTGTTTTTAGATGAACTCCGATCACCGACTCAGCCATGGGTCCCATGTTTTATAGAATTCATCGGTTGACTGCTTCAAAAAGGGGGTCAGTTTCTTCATCAGTATCACCTCATTTATCTTTCTCTCAACTGTTTGTCTAGAGGGGGGAGCTATCTTCTTCCAGGAGGCCGCCACAGCGCATCTAGCTGTTGTCAGAATAAATTATATCAGCCTTCTTATTGGGCACAGGGAGAAAAGAAACGAAGCACTGGTTCCACTATAGCAAAAATTGACACAGAGGTGCGTTCCCACAATGAGAGTTTAATGGTCCAAAAAATACACGAACAGAACACCTACGCGTTTCGGGCTTATGGCCCTTTATCAAGGTGAATAAAACTGCATAGATTGGGACATTTAAATACCTTAACTCGGCGCTGGCATGACCAATCCGCCGCCACTTTCTGGTTCAACTGGGAGGATGACGCAGGGAGGGACGTGTGACGTCAGTACGCTCAAGCCATCACAACAAAATAAACTTTATTTAAACAAAAGGAAAAAAGAGGATTAACAAGATAAATAGACAGTCCTGAAATGAAAAAAGCACGATCTAAATATATAAACCTATATTAAAAACAAATGTCCACAAATACACTGTAAAAAACTCATGACCAGAGGTATGTTAACAATTCATTTGTAGATTACATGAATTCTATATCTCTCCGAACTTAGTTTAAGCCGAAAATATGAACAAAACACACAAACCTGAGTATGAGTGAGACTACATGGTCTAGACATTAAAGCTAAATTAAAAACAAACTAAAATAAATTAATCTCATGAGCAGAGATATATTTATGCTTCAGTCATAGATTACACAAATTTTATATCTGTTACAGATCCAAAGTGTTAAAGTTGAATTTGTGAAGCATATATCAGCCTAGTACCTTCAGTATATATATATATATATATATATATTATATATATATATATATATATATATATATATATATATATATATATATATATATATATACATAAACTGTAATGTATGATAATAATAGTATACATTCTGCAACGATTGCTAGAAAGAATACCCCTTATTTAATAATATCTGATGTCTAGGATGAATGGAATTTTACCAAAGATTGGTTAAGAAAGTCTTCTGAGTTGGTGCAGATTCTTTTTAAACGGATTAATTGGCCTTTTGGTATATTTTTTAGTAATGACTTGGGGTGGCAGCTGTCAGCACGTAAAAAAGTGTTTCGTGAGTTACTTTTACGGTATACATCTGTGTTAATATTCATAAACATATCAATGAACAGATGTAGATCCAAATAATTTATATGGTGAAAATCATAGTGATAAGTGAAGTGCAAGTTTAAATCATTGTTGTTAAGATAATCAGTGAATAATTTTAGAGTGTGAGTGTCCCCGTTCCAAATAAAAATGAGGTCGTCAATATACCTCTTGTAAAAAGTGATAAAGTGTCTAAAGGGGTTAGTATCTCCAAACACGTGGACTGACTTCGACCAACCAAGAAATAGGTTTGCGTAGGAGGGGGCAAAACTGGTACCCATTGCAGTACCACGTGTTTGGAGATAAAAAGTGTCATCAAACATAAAATAATTGTGAGTTAATAAAAAGTGTATAGCATCTAAAATAAAAGTGCTCTGTGCAGGTGAAAATTTAGAGTGTTGTAAATAAAATTTGACAGCTGCCATCCCTTGTTCGTGCACAATAACGGTATAGAGTGATGTAATGTCCATTGTTAACCAAATGAAATTGCTTTCCCAATCGATGGGACCAAGTTGAGTCACGAGGTCTCCACTATCCTTTAAGTGAGAGGGTAGTGATTGTACCATTCCCTGTAGGAAGTGGTCCACGTATCTCGATACACCATCTCCCAAAGATGCAATACTGGAGACTATTGGCCTCCCAGGAGGTGAGACCAAAGTCTTATGGATCTTTGGGAGATGGTGAAAGATCGGGATAACTGGATAGGGACAAAATAGGAAATCTAATTCCTTTGCATCTAAGACACCCAAGGCAGATCCCTCCTCTAGGAGGGTTCTTAACTCTTTTAAGAAGACGGATGTCGGGTCGCCACGTAATTTGATATAGGATGATTGGTCCATTAATTGGCGTAAAGCCTCGTTCTTATAATCCATTTTATCAAGTATTACGATGGCTCCTCCTTTATCCGCTCCTTTCACAACTATGGAGCTATTGGCCTTAAGGGAATTAAGAGCTTGTCTTTCCATTGTGCTTAAGTTTGAAAAATTATTACATTTAAGGGGTGTTAGTTGAAACGTATACCCTTTTTGTAACAAGGAAAGGTCTCGCTCAATAAGTTGTTCAAACGTAATTAAACAGTTCCCCTTGGCATGTGTAGGGTAAAAGACTGATTTACCCCTAAAACCTGAAGCATGTCTGCCTGAAAAGGTAGAAATGTTAGTAACATCAATATTAGAAATCTCTAGGTCAGTGAGATCCTGTATACAAAAATGTTCCTTAAATGTTAATGATCTAATGTTGGGTACTTCATAAGGAGTCACCCCCTCATCATCACTGTCAGGGATTGCGTCAGACTGAGATGAATTGTCTTTTTGACCAAAGAATCTTCTTAGTGTGAGCTTGCGTACGTATTTGTGTAAGTCCACTATGGTATCAAACAATTTGAAATTCGAATCAGGTGCGAATTTCAGTCCTTTGTCTAACACTGAAAGTTCAGCCTGAGTGAGAGTGATGTTTGACAGATTGATAATACCTGTATCCTTAATTAGTAATTCTTTTTTCTCTTCTGAGGGTTCTTTGGATTTTCTTTTTTGGCTCCTCCTTGTACGTCTGAAGTATCCCGGTTTTTTGAGGATCCAAAAAAGGTTCTGGACTCATACTCGTTTTCTCTCTGACCATTCTGATTGAATATTGCTCCGCCTTGGTGTGCACCTTGTTGTTGCTGGTTTCGATGGTCATGATTCTGATTATCCCTGTAATTAGAAGATGCTCCTTGGGAAAAAACATCATTATGAGACACTTTTGATTCGGCGCTGGCTGAGTGGGTGAAAGAAAAGTTTTTTTTGAGTATGGATTTTTGTTGTTTCTTAGATTTGTTAGGTTTTTGAGGTGTAGATGAATTGAATTTCTTTGATGGAAATGTTCTCTGCCATACATATACTTGATTACGGAGATAATCTAATTTGTCTCTTTCAAACTTGACCTGTTTCTTTGACATTAATTCTTTCTCCATACTTTTAATGTTCTTTGATAGTGATATATCCAATTCATTAAACCTTTCCATCTCTATGTATTGATGTAAGTCTTTCTGTAGTGTAGAGATTTCTTTATCCAGGGCAATTTTTTCTTTTGTTTTTGCTTGGATAATGAGATCCATTAGGGTGAAGGAACAGGTGTTAAGTGTGTCCTTCCATTTGGTTTCAAATTCAGAATTAATGAACCCAAATGTGGGTGACTTTAATTCTTAACCCTCTAGGGATTCTCTGGGTTTTAACATAATTCTGTAGAGAAATAATGTCCCACCATAACCTTATTTTAGTTGACAGGATCCTTTCCAATTTAGTAAATTGGATCTTCAAGTCAGAAATGTCCTCACAATTTAATTCAAGGGTATTGTCAAATACTTGCTGTGCTCTTTTGAAGCGTTGTGAGTTGTCAGAACAATTGAATGCAAATTGTGTGGGATTGTCCATATCTACTTCACATTCACTTTCTGTGGTAAGAGGATCCATTTGTAGTGTAAATAAAAGTTGAATGAACAACTGACTACAAAAACTAATGGGTTTAAACGCACTTGTGTGGGTTGAAAAAATATAAAAATGACAGCTGGCAGTGTAAGCTACTTCGCAACTAGACAGTATATGGAAAAATAAGTTGCATTGTGCTTCAAAACAAAAATATCAGCAAACATTGATCGTAGGTATAAATGTATAGCAGATTGCCCCTCCAGAGAAAGCAAGAAATAAAGCTGGATTATATGGTAGCACCCATAAACCTGATAGATGTGTAACTGGAAAAATAAAGTCCCACATGCACTGAGGTAAGGACAATATACACCTGCCGGTGTCCAGCGTTAATACAACATCATGGTGTAGATATGGGGCAATAAACAAATCCTTGCAGCCACTTTGGAATAGGAGACTGAAAACGGCTCAATATAGAGTATTTACTCACGTAATTGAAAGCCTGATCCGTCACAGTTCCTGGGGTATACCGTGCCTCCGTTGTGTAGGATATATAGGAACAGGGAGAAAAGAAACGAAGCACTGGTTCCACTATAGCAAAAATTGACACAGAGGTGCGTTCCCACAATGAGAGTTTAATGGTCCAAAAAATACACGAACAGAACACCTACGCGTTTCGGGCTTATGGCCCTTTATCAAGGTGAATAAAACTGCATAGATTGGGACATTTAAATACCTTAACTCGGCGCTGGCGTGACCAATCCGCCGCCACTTCCTGGTTCAACTGGGAGGATGACGCAGGACGTGACGCGGGACGTGTGACGTCAGTACGCTCAAGCCATCACAACAAAATAAACTTTATTTAAACAAAAGGAAAAAAGAGGATTAACAAGATAAATAGACAGTCCTGAAATGAAAAAAGCACGATCTAAATATATAAACCTATATTAAAAACAAATGTCCACAAATACACTGTAAAAAACTCATGACCAGAGGTATGTTAACAATTCATTTGTAGATTACATGAATTCTATATCTCTCCGAACTTAGTTTAAGCCGAAAATATGAACAAAACACACAAACCTGAGTATGAGTGAGACTACATGGTCTAGACATTAAAGCTAAATTAAAAACAAACTAAAATAAATTAATCTCATGAGCAGAGATATATTTATGCTTCAGTCATAGATTACACAAATTTTATATCTGTTACAGATCCACAGTGTTAATGTTCAATTTGTGAAGCATATATCAGCCTAGTACCTTCAGTATATATATATATATATATATATATATATATATATATATATATATATATATATATATACATAAACTAATGTATGATAATAATAGTATACATTCTGCAACGATTGCTAGAAAGAATACCCCTTATTTAATAATATCTGATGTCTAGGATGAATGGAATTTTACCAACGTTCACTATTATTATATTTAAATGATTAAGCCAGTATAATAAATGTGTTTCGTATTTTGATATTGTATTATTGTTGGCAAGATATGAAAAATGAACCATATTGAGTTTGATGTGTAGACTTGTTAAGTGAGAAACTCAATAACAATAAACATATTCAGTTCAAGACAATAAATTTAGTATGAACACAATGCTATAATTAGGTTTAAATAACAGTAAGAATTCTGTTAGTTGTATATCTTTTGTTTGTTTAATATGAACTGTATGTACATATATATATATAGCAAAGATTGAGCTAAGCAAATTCATAAACTCAGGCAAGAAATTGTATATATTGAATATATTGAAATAGCACATAACTTTCCCAAGAGACGGGATAGAAAAAAGGCATCATAAAAATTATATGATCAATTTAGAATACATAGTTCTCATTGAGTGATCTTATCTTAGAGCAGGAGTGGTCCCAAATCCCAATCGGAATTGAGACCATTTGGAATACGTGTATTTAAAGTATAGATCCAAAATAATTCTCTCCTGTCTAGAACTGCCATTTCTATCCCCTCCTCTAATGGGGCATGGAATGTGTTCTATACCTGTGTAGGAGAAGTTATTTACATTACCCATATTACAATTGGTAAAATGAAATGAAACAGGGTGGTTAACAAACCTTTTTGATAACTACCTCTCCTACATAGTGCTTCAAAACTTGTGAAGGGAGTGAATTCTAATTTTGGGGACATTTTTGGAAAAAAATTCTGATCTGTAGATATTTAAACATACTAAGGTCTGGTGCCTCATACCTAGTTAGTAACTCTTGGAAACTAGAAAGTTTTCCTTTATGCACTAGGTCGGCAACTACTCTAATATGTTTAGCTTTAATTTGGTCGAATTGTTTATAATCACAGCCTGGGGGGAAATTGGGATTGTTAAAAAGCGGAGTGAGTTGCGAAACGGGAGACACAAGATTAAATTTGCCCTTAGACTTGCTCCAAATCTCCCAGGTAAATCTCGTCGGATCTAGCTCAAACATTTTGGCGTACACCTCCTTATCCAGTGCCCATAGGGACACTGGCAGAGAAGACGTTCTAGCATATTGGGATTCTATGGCTAACCAACAATATTGTGTTGGATCAGCGTTCCACATCACCACCTGCCTTAGTTGGGCAGCTTGGTAGTATTTCGAGATATCTGGGACACCCAAACCTCCTCTTGTCTTTAAAGCCATCATCACCGATCTAGCTGTTCTAGGCCTTTTACCTTGCCAAATAAAATTAAATATTCTATTTGGGAAATTTTTCAGTTCGGATCCCGGTATCCGGACTGGGAGAGTCTGGAAATGATATAATAACCTAGGGAGTATATTCATCTTGACTGATACTATTCTCCCAATCCATGACACCTGATATCCTTCCCACTTTGAGTGCACACTAGGCCAGGGATAGTATATACGGTATCAATTCCTATCTACAATGATGGTTCAGTCAACCTTTACAGGGAAGCAATTGCTCACTGCATTGAGTGAGGACAATTGCCACTAAAATGCCATAGCCAAAATAACAAAATTTTATTAAATATCAGCAAAACTCACAACATAAACGGCGCATGCTCTAAACTAACTAAAACCAATTAAAATCTGGATCCGGGAAACAGTCTCAATTGTAGCGGTCGGAATAATTCACCATCTATTTACCATATTGGTATATATAAATTGCCACCATTCATTGGCTATAATTGGAACGAATAGCTATGCAACCATATTGTGTTGGTGTGCATAGGATAAATGCACAACGTGGCAGCACAGGTAGAAAACAATACTTAAACGCCACCGTGGCTTAGTATCTCCAATAGTACTCGCAGCTGTTATGACACAATTATGGATTGTACATACTGTAGACTGACCGCTTAGGCAGACTTAAAAGAGAGAAAACAAAGGAAATACCTACGCGACAAAGTAGATTTTGAGGAAAACAGAATCTTTAAATATAAAATCTTCAAACAAAATAGAAATACACGTCGCCCTACACCGCTCAATTCGTCAACTGAGTGGGAAGGATCTGCAAGTGACCTAGAACAAGAACAAAGTAAAGACCCTAAACAAACCACCACTACATCCTTAGTCGCCAACAGTACAGGGTTTTTTTTAGATTTGGAGGGGCCTTCATACCTAAGCGACACACTAGGAGGAAAACCAGAAGGGGATCAGGACGATTATCTGAGAGACAGAAAAGTATGGGGGTACAAAGGTCCCGGCCACCAGAGAGGCAGCAGGAACAAAAAGAAAAAGCAACCAAATTACAGGTCATAAACCTATCCTCTAAGATTCTTAATTCCCATCACTTGCAGGTTCTAGCAAAAGGCCTATCATTTTGCCCAACAAGTAAAATGAATCTGTTCGAAATTGTTAAAGATCTGAACCTCTTCTCCAGGAAGTTACTTCTTCAGAAATTTTTCATTAAACAAAAGAAAAGGAGCTTAGTTAACAACCCTGATTTGGAGAATCTAAATACTAATGATCTGGACAATTTGGCCACTCTTGAGGAACTTGTAATAGACAGTGACAGACCTATAGGGGAAGGTCCGTTTACACAGTTTAGGGCAAAATCTACCTTTACACCACCACAGGAGATTAGTGCACAAATCAAAGTGTTCACTGAACTAGTCACACATGACCTTGAAAAACTAAACAACAGGACAAGCAAGTACAACTTGACTAGAGATGAACACAATGCATTGAAAGAACTGAGCCAAGATGATGACTTGATAATCAAGCCATCAGATAAAGGTGGGAATGTGGTGGTGTTAGATAAGGTAGCCTATCAACGTGAATGCCTTAGACTACTGTCTGATAAATCCTGTTACCATATACTCGACTATGACCCCACATCTAATTTCCAAAAAGAACTATTCAATATACTAGAGACAGGTAAAACTAATAAGATCATTACGAATAAAGAGTTTGAGTTTCTTTATATTAAGAACCCGAAGGTGGCGACATTTTATCACCTTCCAAAGCTACATAAGGACAAGATACCGCCCCCAGGGAGACCCATAGTTTCTGGCATTGGGAATTTGACGTCCAATGCCAGTATCTATGTGGACAAATTATTGAGACCATTTGTCAGTTCTCTCCCGTCATATCTGCGCGATACTAAGGATATACTGCTTAAACTGGAGGGCATCACTACAGGCCCTAACACACTCCTAGTTAGCCTGGATGTTGAGGGACTTTATACCAGCATCCCACACATGGTTGGTATGAAAGCCGTTGCCCATTTTTTACGATCAAGAGGACAAGATCTAGTAGGTCACAATGATTTTATCCTACAACTTCTGAACCTTACCCTTACAAAGAACTATTTTGTATTCAACAATAGGTATTATCATCAAATCCAGGGTACCGCCATGGGGACCACCTGTGCCCCCACTTATGCGAATTTATATCTTGGCTGGTGGGAGGAAACGGTGGTCTTTGGCGAGGACCTGGAGGCCTATACCATCTTCATTGACCTATGGGTAAGGTTCATTGATGATATCTTCCTCCTTTGGACAGGTCCGGCGGATCTTCTAACCGAATTTGTGAATAAGCTAAATATTAACGAAAATAACCTTAAACTCACCACTGTCTCAAGTCTTTCAAAAATAGACTTTCTGGACATCACCATCCTAAAAGATGCAATAGGTAAAATAGAGACTACTATCTTTAGGAAAAGCACGGCAACAAATAGCCTGCTCAGAGCAGAGAGCCAACACCCACGACATGTCATAAATGCGATTCCTATAGGGCAATATCTAAGGGTCCGGCGTAACTGCTCGACGCTTGCAGAATACAAGGAACAGGCCAATTCACTTACAAATAGATTCCTGGAGAGGGGACACTCGAAAGGCAGTTTAGTAAAAGCTTATAATCGGGCCATACATACACCACGGACACAACTTTTAGCAACTACTAACCAGAGGAATGGAGGAGATGGATTTAAACCCATACGATTTGTTGGAACTTTTAGTGACCAATGGGGCTCAATCTACCGCATTCTTAATAAACATTGGCATATCCTTCTAGATGACGATGACATAAAGGAGGTGTTGCCAACACACCCCAAACTCACTAGTAGGAGGAGTCGGAACCTAAAAGACATCCTAGTGAGAAGCCACTTTAAGTCTAAACAAAAGGGTACCTGGTTAGATCCAAAACCAGTAGGATCATATGCCTGCGGAAGGTGTAAAGCCTGCAAATATGTGCCAAAGACCATTGAATTTTCAGATTCAAGTAAAACAAGAACATTCAAAATCAAACAGTACATTAACTGTACTACTGAGGGGGTTATTTACCTGATCATCTGCTCCTGCGGGAAATTGTATGTAGGGAAAACATTCAGACACTTCAAAACCAGAATACTTGAACATCTGGGATCAATACGAAATGCGAAAGATACTCCACTGGCACGGCATGTATTGACTGAACACAATGGAAATAGTGATAAACTAGTATTCATTGGTATTCAGCATATCCCATGGGGCCAACGCAAGGGCGACTGGAATAGGATCCTTCTGCAAACAGAATGCAGATGGATATATACATTAAAAACACTCAGCCCTGTAGGTCTGAATGAGGGCTACATATACACCTCCTTCATATAAAATACATACACAACACACAGTATGCTGCGATAAGATGTAAGCTATGGATATATAATCGGATCGGGAATTATCCCCATATCTGTCCGTATTGACCCTTTGGGCGGACATTAGTAATACTAGTAACACTCCTACACAATTACTACCACACTTATGGAATGTTGAGTGGCTTACACGAGTTTATGTCAAATATCTAGTGGGAGGGCTTTAGTGGGATACAGCTTAAAATTTAGAAGTTCGTTTTGACCCTCGGGCGGACAACTTAGGTTAGAACACTCCTACATAGCAATTACATTAGACTGCACTACTGGATTATTCCCTCACGATTTCTTAAGACCATTTTGCTAATCACAGTATCATATGAAGGAGGTGAATGTGAGACTGATTTATGACATTGCCCTATACCCTGCACACTGCCTAAACTACTTCCATACAAATTGGGCACCCTAATATAAATGTCTTAGAGTGGGAAGGATATGTATATAACAGGACAGCTTTATAAGTACCAAGCAGTATAACTATTTATACAATTTAGACATTCTCTTTGTAATTGGTACAATGATATGCATGTAGAAGCATTAAACAGCTACTACTACATATAGGTTGGAAGCAAAACACACACACTCAAAAAACCACAATCACAAACTCCATATTATACTTTATTGAAGTTCAGCTGTAGATGCCTATGGCTTTAATAAACAATTGCAGGCACTTTCTGCAATCAATTAGCAGCATATATATGGATATAGCGCTGCTCCATACTGGCACCTCCCATCCTTGAGAAAGCGCAGGTCCCCCTACGCGCGAAACGTACGTCGGAATGACGTCATCACGCTGACGTCTTGAAGGAGGCAGGAATCCGGTGAGACCAGTCCGTGCATCGGGCTGCAGCGGGGTTACAATATACAGGCTCGTTTGTATTTAGTGTGTATGTGATCGGGTTATACTGAAGTGTGTGGGAGGTTCCACCTACAGAGTGTATTATTGTGTGGATTTTTATGCGCAACCGCTTCGCTATACTAACGGCTGGAGGGGTGTAACATACACTGGTGCTGGAGACCCTGCGAACACTATGTGGATTACTGCGGTATGCAGTTGTATTATTTATCAGCGCCACTAATACTATACACTTGCTCCACACACACTTATACACTCAATATCATAAGTGGGCATAATACATTATCACTGATCACATAGGGCGATACCTTAAGCCTAATTATTAGAGCCGCCCCGCTGCCTAAGCGGTCAGTCTATGTACAATCCATAATTGTGTCATAACAGCTGCGAGTACTATTGGAGATACTAAGCCACGGTGGCGTTTAAGTATTGTTTTCTACCTGTGCTGCCACGTTGTGCATTTATCCTATGCACACCTACACAATATGGTTGCATAGCTATTCGTTCCAATTATAGCCAATGAATGGTGGCAATTTATATATACCTATATGGTAAATAGATGGTGAATTATTCCGACCGCTACAATTGAGACTGTTTCCCGGATCCAGATTTTAATTGGTTTTAGTTAGTTTAGAGCATGCGCCGTTTATGTTGTGAGTTTTGCTGATATTTAATAAAATTTTGTTATTTTGGCTATGGCATTTTAGTGGCAATTGTCCTCACTCAATGCAGTGAGCAATTGCTTCCCTGTAAAGGTTGACTGAACCATCATTGTAGATAGGTATTGATACCGTATATACTATCCCTGGCCTAGTGTGCACTCAATGAGGATCTTTTGAGTGGGTCTCTAAACCCACTTTTATGTGTTTGTCGCTTGTCTACATTATCCTCTTCTGCACCGGCAGGGAATATAGAATTATCTGAGCATTAACACAACTGTCCAGGTGAGCGGTGAATCTACAAGTTATGTATACATAATCCTTCCCACTTTGCCAGATCCCTTTTAATCTTATCAAACAATGGTGGATAGTTGCCTTGATATAGGGAGTGGTAGTTCCTAGACACATTTACTCCCAGATATTTAATATGTGAGGAACTCCATCTGTAGCTGAAATTCAGTTTTGGTAATTTTATCTCTGGATCTGAAAGATTCAGATTAAAAGACTGTGACTTGTCGCTGTTCATTTTATATCCAGAGGGAGAGAGAAAGAAAGGAAAGATCCCCTAAGGCCACGTCATGGTCTCTGGGGTGTGGAAAAAGAAAGTGAGGAGGGGGGGAGAGAGGGAGTCATTCCACCCTCGTCCGTCCGGGTCCCGGCATCCATCCTTCACGGCTCTACTGTGGTTCAGATCCGTCTGGGGTTGTATCCTGATTTGGTTCGGATTAATGGGTTAACCAGGGTTCCCAGATTTTATAGAAACCTTCAGTTGAGCAGTTCAAGAAGGCCGTGAGTTTTTCCAAACTCATAACATCTTTAACTCTATTTTTCACTAGCTGTTTGGTGGGGGGCACTATCTTCTTCCAAGAGTATGCGACTGAACACCTTGCTGCTGTTAGAATAAAGGAGATTAATTTCCATACTGGGCGATCAATGTCCTCTATCGGCCTGCCCAGTAGGAAGGTCAGTGGATCTATAGGAATTGTGAGGCCTGTGACCTCTTTTATCAAATCTTGTACCGTAAGCCAATATTTCTGAATTTCTGGACATGACCACCAGATATGGGCCATGTCCCCTCTATGTCCACAGCCTCTCCAGCATAGATCTGAGGCCAGAGGGTAGATTTGTTTTAACCTCACTGGGGTAAGATACCAATGATACATTATTTTATAGATGTTTTCCTTCACCGTGGTACAGATGGAAGTTCCTGAGGCCGCGTCTCATATTTCCTCCCAGTCCTTTCTGTCAATAACTATGTCCAATTCCGCTTCCCATTTAAGCATATAGTCGTGAGCGGTAGAGTTCACCGGATTCTCCATGCCGGCATATATTTGTGTTATTAGACCTTTTTGATGTACTCCTTCGCGACAGAGTTTCTCAAATTTTGTGAGAGGGGGGAATTTCAATGATGGGGACATTTTTGTAGAAAGTGTCGAATTTGGAGAAACTTAAATGTATCCAGGTGGGGTAATTTTAATTTGGTTCGCAATTCGTGGAGACTCAGGAACTGTCCATCGCTCAGCAGGTCCGCGATCGCTCTGATCCCCATTGTTTTAAATAGGTCGAATTGTCGGGTTTCACACCCTGCTGGGAATTTAGGGTTGTCAAATATTGGAATGAGCTGAGAGCAAGGGGACGAGAGTAAGAATTTAGTTTTAGTTTTTGCCCATATGTCCCAAGTATGTTTCATTGCCCCCAGCCCGAATTTGGGCGCCATGTCATTTCCCCTGTCACTGCTCCAGAGAAAATCTGGTAGAGAAGGCGTTCTGGAGTAATGAGATTCAATTGCTAGTCAACATAGCTTGTCTGGGTCCCGAGTTCCACATTACCGCCTGTTTTAATTGGGCAGCTTGGTAATATCTATTAATGTCTGGGACCCCCAGTCCTCCTTTTGTCCTAGACGCCATAAGAACCGACCTAGCTACCCGGGGTCTCCTTCCATCCAAATAAATTAGAGGATTTTATTTTGGATAGTTTTTAATTCAGAACCAGGGACATGGATCGGGAGCGTCTGGAAATAATATAATAATCTGGGGAGTATATTCATTTTAACTGAGATCATTCTCCCGATCCATGAGATCTGGTATTTTTCCCATTTATCCAGATCTTTTTTAATTTTCCTAAATAGGTTGGGATAATTATTTTGGTATAGGGAGCAATAGTTCCTCGATACATGTACTGTACTCCCAGGTATTTGATGTATATAGGGCTCCACTTATAATTAAAGTTTGATTTCAATGTCCGCATCTCTGGTTCTGATAGATTTTTTTTGTTTCAATTTTTTTATTAGGCAGTTATAACAGTCAACATATTTTCTATGACAGTCCATTTGTGGCCTAACACAATTTTTTACATATGAAAGAAAAGTCTCGACGTCCCCCTGTTCCTCCAGGGTCTGTCGGGGTGACGCGAGAATTGAAGTAGAAAAGGGAAGAGAAGGAGGGGAAAAGAGAGAGAGGAGAGGAGGGGGGGGAGGGGAGTAGTTGTACCCTTCCCTCGCCTTGTCATGCGCCTTTAGTTTCCGTTACCCATTGTGGCTCCTACCTCTATCCTTACTGTATATGGCGTTTCTGTGTGTCAGGGCCATTCTAGTGAACCATGGGTCCCAAATATTGTAGAAGGCAGTGGTGGACCGTTTCAGAAATGCTGACAGTCTCTCCATTTCCTTTACTTCGTTGATTCTATTTATTACTGTCTGTTTGGAGGGGGGGACAATTTATTCCAGGCGGCTGCCACCGCACATCTTGCCGCAGTGAGAATAAAGGAGATCAATTTGCCTGTTGGTCGGTCCAGTGTTTCTAGGGGCCTGGCCAATAGGTAGGTCAGCGGATCAACCGGGATTGTGAGGTCTGTGACCTCTTTTTATAAGATTGTGTATGGTTTCCCAGTATTTCTGAATTTCTGGACATGAGCACCAGATGTGGGCCATGTCCCCCTTTTGACCGCAGCCTCTCCAGCACAGATCAGAGGCCAGGGGGTAGATTTGGTTAATTTTGGCTGGGGTGAGATACCAGCGAAACAGTATTTTATATAGATTCTCTTTTATTGTGGTACATATGGAAGTTCCTGAAGCTGTTTCCCAAATACTTTCCCAATCCTCTCGGTCTATAACGATGTCCAATTCTGCTGCCCAATGCAGCATATAGTCATGCGTGGGGGCTTCTGAGGCTCTCTCCAGTTCTGCACAGATTTGTGTTATGAGACCTTTCTGATGGCCGGACTCCCTGCATAGCCTTTCAAAGCCAGTGAGAGGGGGAAATTCCAACGTTGGGGATAATGTTTGGGTAAAGTGTCGAATTTGTATTTGAAGACATTCAGCCCTACTATCTCATATTTGGATTTTAAGTTTTGGTAACTCAGGAACTCCCCGAAGCTCAGGAGTTCGACAATTGCTCTAATATTTTTGGTTTCAAATTGATCAAATTGTCTGGGCTCACATCCAGGTGGGAATTTTGGATTTTTGTAGATTGGTGTGAGTTGGGAACGAGGTGTCGTGAGCTTAAATTTATATCTGCATTTTGTCCAGGTCTCCCAAGTGTGTCTCATCGGGCCTAGTTTGAATTTGTTGCTTAGCATGTCTTCCCTGCTCATGGACCAAAGGCAAGCTGGTAGTGAAGGCGTCCCGGCATAGTGTGTTTCTATACCTAGCCAACAGTATTGTTTTGGGCTAGCGTTCCATACCACTGCCTGCCGTAGTTGTGCGGCTAGGTAGTATCTTGTTATGTCTGGAACTCCTAGTCCTCCTCTCCCCCTTGAGGCCAAGAGAAACGTTTTGGCGACTCTAGGCTTTTTGCCTTGCCAGATAAAGTGGAAGATTAATTTTTGAATATTTTTTAATTCTGAGCCAGGGATGGGAACCGGGAGGGTCTGGAAATAGTATAGTAGCCTAGGGAGTATGTTCATTTTGACCGAGACCATCCTCCCGATCCATGATATCTGGTATCCTCCCCATTTATCTAAGTCTTGCTTAATTTTTTTGAACAGGGCCGGATAGTTATATTGATATAGTGTTTGGTAGGTCCTCGATATCTTAACTCCCAAGTATTTGATACAAGAGGAGCTCCAACGATAGTTAAAATTTAATTTGAGGAGTTCCACCTCTGGCTCCGGCAGGCTGAGGTTCAGGGCCTCCGATTTGTCGTTATTTATTTTATATCCCGAGATTTGTCCAAAGTCTCGGAGCTCTTTTTGTAGGTTGGGCAGGGAGATTTGGGGTTTGGAAAGGGTTAGGATGACATCATCAGCGAATAGGGATATTTTGTGCTACCTGTGTCCAATTTCTATTCCTTGGATGTCTCTATTGAGTCGTATTGCTGATGCCAGCGGTTCTATGGTTAGTGCAAAGAGGAGAGGAGATAAGGGGCATCCCTGTCGAGTACCATTGGTGATCTCAAACCTCTGGTTATTGCCCCCTGGTAGTTTTACCGTTGCTGATGGGTTTTGGTATAATCTACGGACCCCCTCTAGATATGCGTCTTTGAAGCCAAATTTGCGCATAGTTTGGTCCAGGAATTGCCAGTTTATTCTATCGAACGCCTTCTCTGCATCTAGGCTTAACAAAAGTGCTTTGGTCCCTGTGAGGTGTACATGTTCAATGATGTTGATTATCTTCCGAGTGTTATCCGAGGCTTGTCTGCCCTTGACAAATCCGACTTGGTCAATATTAATTAATCTCGGCAAGATGGGGTTTAATCTGTTTGCTAAAATTTTACTATATAATTTGAGATCACTGTTGAGGAGGGAGATTGGACGATAGCTTCCACACTGCATCGGGTCTCTGCCTTCCTTATGTATAATGGCCAGGTTGGCTAAAGACATTGATGTGGGAATATGGTTCCCTTCCATGAAATAGTTAAATGTTTTTAGAAGATGCTTAGATAGTGTGGGCAAGAATCTTTTATACTGTAGTAGACGTTGGTGAAACCGTCAGGGCCAGGAGACTTAGTGATCTTTAATGATTTGACCGCCTCCTCCAGTTCCTCTTTTGTAATCTCAGCATTGAGGACTGTGTTTTCCTCCTCCGTTAAAGTGGGGAGCTGACATTTGTTCAAATATTGTGTTATGGCCTCTATGGCTATTGGTGCGGGGCGGTCAATTTTAGATCTTAAATTATATAACTCAGTATAGTATTTTGTAAATTCCTCTGCAATTTTCTTGTCACTACAGTATATTGTATCTCACCAGATTTACTTTTGATAGCTGTTATTTGAGATCTCTTTTGCACCCCTCTTAGTTTACTTGCTAAGAGTCTATCAGCCTTGTTTCCCTTGTCGTAATAGAGTTGGTTTGTCCATTTGAGGGCCTTTTCTACATCCTCCAGCTGAATCTGCCTAAGTTTTGTTCTAGCTGTAACCAGCGTTTTATATAATTTCTTTGTAGGGTTGGCCTTATGGGCTTGTTCTATGGTTTTAATGCTATCTGTAACTTCTTTGATTTGTGTTAGGCGGGCTTTTTTCCTATGGGAGGCGATGGAAATAAATTTCCCTCTGATGTTTGCCTTATGGGCTTCCCATAGGATTGCTGGAGAGGAGACTGTTCCTGCGTTGAAGAAGAAATAGTCCTTAAGTGAGGCTCTAATTTCTCTTTCTATCTCTGGGTGGTTTAATAACGAATCATTAAGTCTCCAGGAATAGCTTGTTGTTTTTTCAAAGGGGAGTGATAGTGTTAAGGTGATTGGGGCATGATCCGACCAGGTGATTGAGCCAATGTCTGATTCAATGGCTGCCGCCATCACGTTTTTTGTGGTCAAGAAAAAGTCTATTCGAGAGTAAGTCTGGTGAGGCGCTGAGAAAAAGGTATAGTCTCTCTGGCCTTGATGTTGGGATCTCCACACGTCCACTAGTGAAAATCCGTTTAGAATTCCCCTGAACCTTTTCCCCATGATCTGGGAGTAGGTTGTACGGGGGGGACCCATCGTGGTTGATCTATCCTCGGTAGGGTTTAAGACCATATTTAGATCACCCCCTACTATCATCGATGATAGATATCCCGGGTCTACGCCCTCGAGAACAGCTTGGAGAAATTCTGTTTGGTTCTCGTTTGGGGCGTATACATTGATCAGGGCAATTGTCGAGCCCGCTAAGGAGCCATATACCACAAGGAATCTACCCTCTGGGTCCACTGTCGTTTTGATATGATTGAATGGGGTGCCTTGTCTGATTAGGATAGCCACACCCCTCTTTTTACTACTAAATGAAGCAAAAAAGCTTGCTGGGAACATTTTTTTGAATAAATTTGGGGGGTCTTGAGATGTGAAGTGTGTCTCCTGTAAGAATATGATGTCCCCCCCTGATTTTTTCATGTCCTGAAGGGCCAATCTCCGCTTCCTGTTGATTTGCAACCCTTTGACGTTTAAAGATCTCACTTTAATCGGGGCTGTATTTGCCATTCTTATATTTTATTTTCGTGGGTCGTGGACTCGGGGTCTCATCTTTCCCACTAGTTGAGACCTTGCTCCTGTTTCCTGGGAGTGTGACATATTTTCGTCTATGGGCTTGGTGGGTTGGAGGTGTAACTTCTTTATTGGCCCTTTGCGGCTTGCTGTTGAGCTGCCAAGGGGAGGGGGGGAGGGGGGGAAAGATCTGCTGGGACAGGGTCAGCAGATGGAAGAGAAGTAGGATTAGGCCTTGTACAGGTCCTAAAGTGATATTGCCATGTCTCCTGGAGACCGGCATTCGGACAAATTTGCCCATTCTGGGGTGGGTCCGGAGCCCGAGGCCGGAGTGCAACAGGGAGGTCCTGGCCCGCTGCTGCGTATGTTGCCCTTCGACCCCTCGACCCTTGGGTACGGGTGGCTATGATGGGGGGGGACCAAGGTAAAGGTGTGGGGGGGGGAGGGGGAGTGACGGGTGAGGAGAGGGGGGAGGGATTTTTGGCCAGGTGTCGGAGTAGAGAGCGGTGGGGGAGGGGCTATAGAGGGAAGAGCAGTGCGGTGAGGAGGTGAAGGGTTGGGGGGGGGGAAAGGGGGGAGAGGGAGGGGAAGGGAAAGTAAGTAGGAGGGGAAAGAGGGAGGTAGGTCCGGGTCTTTAGTTGGTCAGATGCAAACCATATTTCACATTTACCCCTTTTACCCCATCTTTTGCTGGGGTATGAAGCTCAGTGCATGTTATACATACATACATACATACATATATTAGTACATTTGTTGAAATTGGGAAAGGGGAATACATGCGTTTATCATTTCAGTGCGGGTACATTGATTTACGTACATGGTATACATTTGGTATAACGCTTTGTTTTTATCACCACGTGATTCCTAGCGGTTGTCATGGCCACCCGCCTTCCCTCTGTTAGGCTGTATGTTTTATTTCTATCCGTGGGTTAGCAGAGGATGCGCGGGGGGGAACCTGGGTGGATTTCGGGGTGAGTTGTGGGGGGGGGGGGGCATGTGGGGGGCAAGGGAGGGGAGAGAGGGGAAGGGGGGGTGGGGTCTGCTGTTTGGGTGGGTGGCTAACGGTGAGTACAATTATGTCGACATAGCTGATGCCTAGCTTTTGACATATGATATGCATGTGATAATACAGTGTCGATCCGGCAAGACACAGACCGCAACTGGTGTTACTGGAACCTGCTGGTTCTTCCTTAGCGCCTTCGTTTCAGCACTGTTCTCGGTCTGTTGGTTGGAGTGGTAGGAGTTGGAGGCAAGCTCCGGATTCAGCGAGTCTTGTAGTGCTTCTGTTTAGGTTAGTAAGGGGGGGGGATAGGGGAGTGCGGGGAGGGGGGGGGAAAGGGGAGGGGGGGGTTACGGGTAGACTGGGGGGGGAGAGGGAAATGTAGGGGGGGGAGTGGGGGCAGGAGGGAAACGGGTAGGGATGGGGTAGGGGGTGTGCTTCTATAAACTCCTAGCAATTTTGAACTTGTAGGGATGGGGGATAGCTAGTGTCACTCTCGCTTCAGTCCTTACGCACAGCTTAGTGTCATCTATTAGGTTGTAAGGACTCTGAGGACTCAGGGATTGCCTGCGTATGGGGAGTTGTTCCAGGGAACGCAGATGCCACACTTGTAAGGGTAACGTACTTACAGTTTCGGGGGGGGGGGGGGGGCGATGCCTACCTGGTGTGGACCTGTGTGCCGGCCTCTCATAGGGCTGATTGCCCTGAGGTGCCGGCTGCTGTTGCTCGGGGGTTGGTGAGGAGTGGGGACGACGGGGGTAGAGGGGGCCATGGGGTTCCCCATCGAACCTTGCTCCTCCTGTAAGATTCTCTTCCCTCCCCCCTCCCGCAACAGTGAGCCCCCCCCCTCCCAAAAAAAGGCCTCTTTAATACGGCTCCGGCTGACAGCCTTGTGTCGGTCTTGCGGCCGGCTCCTCTTGGGCGGATGAGCAGCCTTTCATGGTGGACACTCCGGCTTGGCAGGCGGTCTTCTTTATTCTCTGCAGCAGGCAGGTACGGCGTCTCCCTCTGTTATGCTTGATCCTCGTTGTGGCTGGGTTTCTAGTAGTCGCTCTGGTTTATGGGTAGGTATCTTGCTGAGTCCTCGTGTGGCGTTTTTGTGACACTATAGCGCTGAAACTGGGAGAACAGACAACAGAAAGATACGTTTATTATGTCTTTATTTTCTTTGTTTTCGACCTGCGAGGCGCTCTGAGGTCCTCACTGAGGGACCCTCATTCTCCTGTTCGTGGGAGTCAGGTGGATCAGCATTCCACGATGGGGGGGGAGACAGGCCCACTGCTTTCGCCAGTCTGGACATCTCAGTTGGGTGTCTAATGACATGTGTCTTCCCATTTCTGATGATTATTAGTTTAAATGGGAACCCCCATTTGTACTTGATACCTTTGTCTCTGAGGAGGGTGGTCAGGGGTTTTAAGTCCATCCGCTTGTTGATAGTTTGCTTTGCTAAATCATTATAGATTTGCATATGGTCATCTTGGTAAGTGAGCGGGTCTTTTTTCCTGCAGGCTGTCATAAGCTTCTCTTTGGTGGTGTAGTGGTGTAGCGGTGTAGCCTGACTATGGTGTCCCTGGTCTTATTTGGGTCGTCTGACCTTGGCCCGAGGGCGCGATGGGCCCTATCCATCTCAAAGTCCTTTTTGTCCAGGTCTGCGCACAGCGAGGAGAAGAGCCCTAAGAGGTATGGCTGTAGTTTATCTGACTGGATCGTCTCTGGAATTCCGCGGATCCGCAGGTTCTGTCGTCTCTCGCGGTTTTCCTGGTCCTCGAGGTTATCTTTCAGATATCTAATCTCCATTCCAAGCCGGAAGATTTCATTGTCTGCATCTGTTTGTGTCTGGAGAGATTCCGCCATTTTAGTTTCTAGTGTTGTCGTCCGTTCAGCGAGGCCTGCTATTTCGTGCCTCAGTTCTGTTACGGCAGCCTTCAGGTCTTGCTGTATAGAAGTGTGCAGTTTGTCTAGCATGCCCTTCATCAAGTCTTGCATGAATTCCCTTGTTGGGATAGTCTCTGGGCTTTGCGCTCGCTCCCTTTGTTCTCGGGCCGCGGCCTGCTGCTTAGGGCCTCGTGTGTTCGTTGGCCCGGCGCCATCTTGGTTTCTCGGGGTAGGCTCCGAGCTCCGCTGAGATGGCGGAAAAAAGTTTAATGAGCCCTGGCCGGGCGGCGCTTTTTGCTTCGCAGCCATTGCGGGGTGTTTATTCTGCTAGGGGTTATGTTTTTTGGGGTCGGGTGGTGGGGTGAGGGGCGCTTGTATAGCGGTCTATGCGCGCGGGCCGGCGGAGCTCAGCTCTCACACGTCCATCTTATCTGGCTTTGTTTTTTTATTTTCTGTTTATTTAATTATTTATTTTCCTGTGGGGGGCTGTGTCTTTAAATCAGACCTGCGGCGGCCATCTTGGATGTAGCCGACACACAGGCTGAAACGCAGGGAGCCAGGCAGCACTATTCACCGCCGGGGGGGGGGGGGGGCTCAGGTATCACTTGGCCAGGCTTCCCCACTCTCCCTGCGGTCAGCTGTCCGGTCGTCTCTGGGGAGCCTCCCCGTCTGTTATGCCACTATGTTATGCCACTATTCCCTGCGTGTGAGCCTGGCGGCCATCTTAGGTGGTGCTGCTCCTCCACGCCGGGGCTCAATCGGGACTGGAGGGGTACTCTCGGCCTCGTCTCCCCCGGCCCACGGCTCTGCTCACCTCTGTGGGGCTTCCTCCTCTCCCCTCTGGGACCCCGCCGTGTCACTCACCCCCTCGGGAAAGCCACGCTTCTCCCTGCGTGAGCTTCCGCTGCCGAGTCAAGATGGCCGCTCCGCCTTCCCCCTCGGCTCCCTCCCGAGCACTCGAGATCGCCACTGGTGCTGGCGAGTCTCCTACCGGCTGGTAAGCTGCTCCGGGATCTGTCTGCTGTGATAATCTTTTGCGGGGAAGCGGAGAGGGGGGGGGGGGCTGGGCGGTTTTGTCGGGGGCCACTCTGAACCTCTCAGCTCCACAGAGTCTCCCTGTCACGCACGGGCCTCAGCAGCTTCTTTTACTCACTTTATTTTCTGCTCCCTTGTTCTGTATATTTGGGGGGCTTAGCAATGTCCAATTTCGTTATTGTTTGTGTTAAAATCACCCCCGTCTCCTGCTGTCTTATAGTGTGGTGTTTTAAATTTATTTTGGCCAGATTGATGTTCGCTATTTCTTTGTTTGAAGTTTTGTCTGCAGGAGCTTAAGACAGACACAGCCTTTGCAATTAGACTCCAGGCCACGCCCAGGTTCTGATAGATTTAAGTTGAGGGCTTCTGACTTATCACTGTTAATTTTGTATCCTGATATTTTGCCAAATTCCTTTAATTCTTTGTGTAAGTTGGGAAGGGAGATCTGGGGCTGCGTTAATGTTAATATGATATCGTCTGCGAACAATGAGACTTTATAGTTTATTCCGCCAATTGGTACCCCCTGTATATTTATATTGTCTCGTATTTTAGACGCTAGTGGTTCGATTGTTAGGGCGAAGAGGAGGGGGGACAAAGGGCATCCCTGTCTCGTTCCATTTTTCATTTCAAATTTTTTTGCTGTACCCCCCGGGAGTTTCGCCACTGCAGACGGGCAGCAGTACAGCGCTCGGACTCCCGCTAGATACGCATCTTTTAAGCCGAATTTCTGCATTGTTTTGTCAAGAAATAGCCAATCAATTCTATCGAACGTCTTCTCTGCGTCCAGGCTTAACAGAACCGCTTTGGTAGCTGTGAGGTGGGCATGATCAACTATATTTATAATTTTGCGGGTGTTGTTTGAGGCTTGTCTGCCAGATACAAACCCCACCTGGTCGTTGTGAATTAATCTCGGTAGGATGGGATTCAGTCTATTTGCCAGGATTTTGCTGTATAGCTTAAGATCGTTATTTAGTAGGGAGATTAGTCGGTAGCTCCCACATAGCAGTGGGTCCCTACCCTCTTTGTGGATGATGGCGAGATTGGCCTGGGTCATTGATGGGGGGATTGGGCTGCCCTCCATGAATGAATTGAATAAGCTGAGTAGGTGTTTAGTTAGGATCGGGGAGAATCTTTTGTAATAAACATTGGAGAAGCCGTCGGGGCCAGGGGCTTTTGAGATTTTTAATGTTTTTATTGCGTCCGCCAGCTCTTTTTGGGTAATTTTTGCGTTAAGCATTTGATTCTCCTCCTCTGTAGGTGTTGGTAGGAGGCAATCGGACAGGTAATTACTAATAGGTTCAGTGGCTGGTGTCCCCGTGTTCCCACCCTGAGCCTTGAGGTTATAAAGTTTAATATAAAATGCGGTAAATTCCTCCGCTATTTTCTGTTCGTTATAGATTATTTCTCACGATTAATTTTTTATCGCTGTGATCTGGGAACGCTTCTGTATACCTCTGAGTTTGCTCGCCAAAAGTATGTCAGCCTTATTGCCCTTGTCATAGTATTTCTGACTAGTCCATGTAAGAGCTTTTTCTACTTCTTCCATTTGGGCTTGTTTTAGCTCATTCCTGGCTGCGGTCAAGGTTTTATAATGATAGGCAATAGAGAATGCTAGAGCCTCTGGTCTCAGGGTATGGTGGAGGTTGCACTAATCATTGCATGCTGTGATTGATCTGCTCAGTATCAATAGTTGGATATCACACTGACAGTAGGTAGTGATGCATGCAGAGTAGTGAATGCAAATAAATGTGCCACTGTCATATATCACAAAACCTATATAGGTACTAGGTCACACGATCAATGATTCAGTAAATCATTAGTGCACATTATACCACATTATATAAATGAACCGCGGCATGTGCATCAAAAACCGGACCTGATATATGCATAAACTACCTCTGCTAGGCAGTTAACAACTCGAACAACCCCACACAAACTACCAGGAACAGTCTCACCCGTGACTCCTCCTACACGACGTCAACATGGTGACGTCATGCCGACGATCGTTTCGCGCATAAGGGGCTGGCGCTTTCTCAAGGTTCAGGTATCCAACTATTGATACTGAGCAGATCAATCACAGCATGCAATGATTAGTGCAACCTCCACCATACCCTGAGACCAGAGGCTCTAGCATTCTCTATTGCCTATCATTTGTATTTACCATTGTGTCTCACACTACCACCTGGTACTGGTAAGGGGACATACACTAATATTTGGGAATTCACCTTATAAGAATATCCCCTTACCCTGCCTCACTCGTGATTTATGTTTTAATAGTTTTTATGGTTATTTTGAGTGTGTGTTACTTCGTTGACTTCAGAATATTAATAAATCATTTATTATTTTTGCCCTAGGGCATTTTAGTGGTAATTGTCCTCCCACAGTGTTGGGAGCGGTTACTTAATTGTACCCTTATAGCCTTACCATTACTCTAGTGGGTTACTATACCTGTGGACTATTTTCGGCTTTGCTGTGCATTAAAGTGGGATCTTTTTAGGAGCATCCTTTGTCTCCTTATATATGTATAATTATTTTAGTTGTCAGATCTGTTATTAATTTCACCTTGGCCTTTCTGTGGGATGCAATTGAAATAAAAGTTCCCCTAATTGCTGCCCTATGGGCTTCCCACAGAACCGCCGGAGAGTCTACTATACCCCAGTTGAGAGCGAAGTACTCCCTAAGAGCCTTTTTACTTTCTTTTTCTACCTCCGGGTGGTTCAGTAGGGAGTCGTTCAGCTTCCAAGTGTAGGCGGTTAATTTATGAAATGGGGTGGATAGGGTTAATGTGATGGGGGCGTGATCTGACCATGTAATGGGGCCTAAGTCCGAATTTGTGCAGGCTTCCAGGATATATTTGGTAGCAAAAAAATAGTCTATACGAGAATACACTACCGACACACTTTATTGAAGTGTGGTCGGTACCGCAAGCCGGGAAATCTCCCGGCTTGCTAGTGGCCGCCCCTCGGTCACGCGTCATCGGGAGCGTGCTCCCCCTGCACGCGTGTCCAGGGGCTCCCCGAGGGAGCCCTGGTGTCCCGCGATCGCGGGACAGCGGCAGGGGGTTCCGGGGGACCCGGCGTACCCGGCAGCGGTAGGGAGAGCTCCCCGATCGGAGGGCGCTCTTCCGCTGCTTCGGCGTGCGCCCGTCACACTCGGGCGCGCGCCAGGCTACTGCTGCGGCACAGAACGGGCAAATGCTCGAATAAACTGTGCCGCAGCAGTATGACTGGTGGGGTGCAGAATAGAATGTGTAATCTTTTTGGCCCTGGTGTTGGATTCTCCAGATGTCCATTAAGGAATATTCCTTGGTGATCGTTTTAAATTGTTTCTCCATCCTCTGAGGTGGAGCTCTGTGTTGGCCTTGTTGGCCTGAGGTTCTGTCTTCCGCAGAGTTTATGGCCATATTAAAGTCTCCGCCCACAATCAACGAAGATAGGTAGGTAGGGTCAACCTTTTCTAACACTGCTTTCAGGAATTCCGTTTGATTATCATTTGGCGCGTAGATGTTGATCAGAGCGACCGGCGAGCCAGCCAGTGAGCCATATATACCATTAGAAATCTACCCTCTGGTTTTGGTGATATTGAATGGGGTTCCTTGTCGGAGCAGGATCGCTACTCCACCCTTTTTACTGTTAAATGACGAGAAGAAACCTGTAGGGAATACATTGCTAGTCAATTTGGGCAGCTCTTGGGATGTAAAGTGCGTCTCTTGGAGGAAGATGATATCTCCCTTGGACTTTTTCAGCTCTTGGAGCGCCAGTCGTCTTTTTCTATTATTATTCAGGCCCTTTACGTTTAGTGATACAAGTTTAATTGCGGACTGACTAGCCATTTGTGCGAGAGAGTTTAGTGTCCATCGGGGTCTCGCCCTTCCCACCGGGGAGATCCTGGTTCGTTGGTTCATCGAACCTTTATAACGCTTCTTGATGGTGCTGTTGGAGTATGGGTGTCAGGCCCACCCGACGAGGGGTTGGGTGGGAGGAGGGCAGGGAAGGTCGAGAGGGGGGGGGAAATAGGCTGCTGGGACAGGGTCAGCAGCAAGAGGCAAAGTGGGACGAGGTCAGCTAATGACCTCCAATGAGTACGTCCGGGGTTGGCTTCCGGCATTTTGGCTTAAGGCCCAATGGGGGGGAATCCGACGGTTCAGGCATGGGCGTGCAGGGAAGGTGCGGACCCTTGTACTTGCTTAGTGTAAGCTCTACCTTAGTTTAAGAGGGGGGGGGGGAAGGCGGGGGGGAGGGGGGGAAATGGGAGGAGGGGAAAGGGGTCAAAGGGACGCAGGTCCCGAAACGCATCAGAGTTACTATGTACTCCTTTTGACCACTTAATAAACCCTTTTATATCCGATACTGGTTTTCAGCCCCCATTGTTTGCACGGTTGTGCTCCGCCACTGTACCCTATGGGACTATTCTCTGCAATTACATCTGGCGTGACGCACCCACTAATCAAGGACTGAGCTGTGCTTCGAGGGAGTTCCTTACATTGATCGTTTGATTGGTATGTACTTTTGTTTTGCTGGGGGTCTATACAGGACCTTTATGGTATATATAGAGATCTGTGTTAGCCGTCCAGCGTAACTAGTACACTCCTATGTTTATATCATCCTAATGAGTCTCCTTAGCTCTTATACACGCTCTAATGCCTTGGTTACTGTCACGGTAGCTTGTGACAGGTTGTAATTTACACCAAAACTATATATAAATATATATATACCTGGGTTTGAACTGGGACGAGACTTAGATATGATAAATATAATTTATTCCTTGATAAAGGTGAACACAACAGATATGTACAAATAACAGGCAAAATATAGACACTTATTTAAAGATTAGGACAGAAGGCCATCAGGACACAGACTTGGCCACTTCTCCCAGATTTCAGTTGACATCACAGCAATACATGCAGGACAAATGCAGGACATGAAGCCTTTGCATGCAGGCATCAAGACATTTGCATCAAGACAATGAAGAACATGAACAACATGGGTAAAGGATGGCTTTGACTTATATACTATGTCAAACTCATCTCTTTAACCCTAGGTGCCGCGACGGCTAGCAAAAAGTCTTTGAAGCTCCTTTGGCTTCCATTGAAGTGTGAATTACCACATTTACAAAAACATCCACTTCCCTTGGTCCCTAGGCCAAGCATAAACAATTAGCAATTTGGTCTTTGATGACCAGGCTATGTAAATTCTAGCCTTTCCTGCTCATCACAACAGGGGTTCCTCAGAACTCAACCAAAATGTCATATTTACTGCAAATCACCTCATAACTTGAGTTCAGTAATACATACAGTCAGGTGAGATATATTAATACAGTCCGTGCCACTGGACGCTCACAGAGAGACCAAACATTACAGTGTAATATGAAAATTAATAGAGATATTAATATCTGGCATTTAGCAGCAGTTACATATACAGTGTTTAGACTCCCAAAGATATGCTAAGTCCCACGAATACAAATATGTAATTCTTATCCTTTTCAGCCAAGGACATCTCATAATATTCTTATATTTAATAAGGTTACTCCTTTTGATTCCCTTCTTGGGTAGCTCCACCCCTACCCCATCAATAAAACCTTTTGAAGTAGGCTTGTGGCTTCTCGCATAACCAACTAGGTAGTTACCTGTTGATCCTTCCTGGGTCTTGCATAGCAATTCCCCTGTGAAGCAGGCTAAACTCTAGCAGGATGTCCTATTTAGCATCCAACTGGCCAATTCACACCTCCTTTTTGGATATGCACTTCCAGAGAGGAATCTTGCATATCAAACGTGAATAGACTCATGAGTCAAACCAGTTGGTCCTGGCACGCATTACAAAGGCAGGCAGAGGTAGTTAGCATTTGGCCTGTACCTTGTAAGACTGCAAAAAGTCACTTTATCAAAAATATATGTTCCTCTTAAGACAAAGTTATATTTTTAATATGTGTGTACTTGGGGGGTGACCCGGAGGCTGTACCCCCAAGGCTCAGGGTCCTGGCTTACTCCGTTACCAAATTACCAGTTTTCACGTAACTGTTTATTCAGCACTGCATATAAGATTAACCCCTTAAGTCCCAGTGGGTGGGTTATGCAGACACTGACCCAGCAACAATACATTTTACATAGGGGAATAAGCATTTTCATGTTATAACAAGGGTTAAATCACATTTCTAGACCTCAGCCCAGTTAACCCCTTGTCTCCCTGGCGAGGTTAGAGGGGGGCCCTTGGGGAGTAACCCCGTTAATCCTGGGCCAAACCCTCACTATCGTCACAGTTACATATTTTATTACTCTGAATATGCATGTATGTTCCTAGGACAGCAGAGCCCTGAATATTGGGATAATATCCCTCACCCACTACGGTCAAGCTTATAGGTTTTGGATATGGGGAAGGCGTGGGGAGGGGAGGGAAAACTCCTAGCATAGCCATAACATGGAGATCTTTCTGACAATCCTTAAAACCAGCGTAATAAACGTGAGAACAACTCTTAACAAGCTCAGTACATGAAAAGCATTATAACCTCTCTTTTTGTCAGTCGGTCAAGCTTATAGGTTTTAGACCTGGGAAAAGGGGGAGAGATGAGGGGGGGGGGGGGGAGATAGGGGGGAGGGGGAGACCTGGGTTGACAGGTAACACAACAGCACATTGCATTAATGTTTTTAGGTATCATGCTGAACATAAACGGAATACTTCCTACGCTTGCTGGTCGGGGAAGAGGGGGGGGGAGGGATGGGGCTCTTAGCATAGGAACCTTCCTGACTAACCTCACAACCATAGCATAAAACATGGGGTTAACATTTAGTGAAGTTAATATCCGAGGATCCTTATGACATTTCTATTTGATCTATGTGGCCCGCCGTGTGCCTTCCTCAGAGGGTTTGACAACGTATTTTACTATTGCCGGACACGTTCACCAAATGTGGACCATATCGCTTCTCTGCCCACAACCCCTCCAGCACAGATCAGACACCACAGGGTAGATTTGCTTCAGCCGCCATGGCGTGAGGTACCAATGAATAAAATTTTATATATATTTTCTTTAGTTGCTGTGCATATGGAAGTTTTTGCAGCAAACTCCCATATATCCTCCCAATCATCCCTGTCAATTTCTATTTTCAAATCCGCTGCCCATTTGAGCATGCAGTCATGATCATGTGAATTGACCAAGGCCTCCAAACTGGCTTTTATTCTACAGTAGTTATCAAACCTTTTTGATAACTACCTCTCCTACATAGGCAGCAGAGATGTAGAGGAGCACAGCAGCGTTTCTTGGCAGCATACCAGCTAGTGGATCGCCAAAATGAGGGTAACTCCTAGCAGGGATGAGTATTAAAAGAGTACTTTAATGGTCAGTGCAAAACAGAACAATGGTAGGAGCGCACCTACGCGTTTCGTCCGTAAAGGACTTTCTCAAGGTGGATTATACTCTATGTCCCTGAACCTGGATCCATTATGGTATATGGAATTATCAGTATACTAATGAGCCATCTATGGTGATGCACCATAAACACCACTTACCTCTCCTACATAGTGCTTCAAAACTTGTGAAGGGAGTAAATTCTAATTTTGGGGACATTTTTGGAAAAAAATTCTGATCTGTAGATATTTAAACATACTAAGGTCTGGTGCCTCATACCTAGTTAGGAACTCTTGGAAACTAGAAAGTTTTCCTTTATGCACTAGGTCGGCAACTACTCTAATATGTTTAGCTTTAATTTGGTCGAATTGTTTATAATCACAGCCTGGGGGGAAATTGGGATTGTTAAAAAGCGGAGTGAGTTGCGAAACGGGAGACACAAGATTAAATTTGCCCTTAGACTTGCTCCAACTCTCCCAGGTAAATCTCGTCGGATCTAGCTCAAACATTTTGGCGTACACCTCCTTAGCCAGTGGCCATAGGGACACTGGCAGAGAAGACGTTCTAGCATATTGGGATTCTATGGCTAACCAACAATATTGTGTTGGATCAGCGTTCCACATCACCACCTGCCTTAGTTGGGCAGCTTGGTAGTATTTCGAGATATCTGGGACACCCAAACCTCCTCTTGTCTTTAAAGCCATCATCACCGATCTAGCTGTTCTAGGCCTTTTACCTTGCCAAATAAAATTAAATATTCTATTTGGGAAATTTTTCAGTTCGGATCCCGGTATCCGGACTGGGAGAGTCTGGAAATGATATAATAACCTAGGGAGTATATTCATCTTGACTGATACTATTCTCCCAATCCATGACACCTGATATCCTTCCCACTTTGCCAGATCCCTTTTAATCTTATCAAACAATGGTGGATAGTTGCCTTGATATAGGGAGTGGTAGTTCCTAGACACATTTACTCCCAGATATTTAATATGTGAGGAACTCCATCTGTAGCTGAAATTCAGTTTTGGTAATTTTATCTCTGGATCCGAAAGATTCAGATTAAAAGACTGTGACTTGTCGCTGTTCATTTTATATCCAGAGATTTTTCCAAAGTCTGATAGCGCCTTTTGGAGGTTGAGTAAAGAAGTCTGAGGGCTTGCTAAAGTCAGAATAATATCGTCTGCGAATAATGAGATTTTATCATTTGTTTTCGCAATCACTATATACAATGTATATTACTATTTGCTCTTATTTTAGCAGCCAATGGCTCAATCGTTAGAGCGAAGAGAGGAGGAGATAATGGGTACCCTTGTCTCGTACCATTTAAAAAAAAAATTTCCCCAAACCTTTTTATTAGGCATAATCATCTTTACAGACATTGGTTTTACATTATCAGTGTTGGCCTAATACAGTTGTATTTTCCTTGTTCATGTGGGGGGAGAGAGAAAGAAAGGAAAGATCCCCTAAGGCCACGTCATGGTCTCTGGGGTGTGGAAAAAGAAAGAGAGGAGGAGGGGGGGGGAGAGAGGGAGTCATTCCACCCTCGTCCGGCCGGGTCCCGGCATCCATCCTTCACGGCTCTACTGTGGTTCAGATCCGTCTGGGGTTGTATCCTGATTTGGTTCGGATTAATGGGTTAACCAGGGTTCCCAGATTTTATAGAAACCTTCAGTTGAGCAGTTCAAGAAGGCCGTGAGTTTTTCCAAACTCATAACATCGTTAACTCTTTTTTTCACTAGCTGTTTGGTGGGGGGCGCTATCTTCTTCCAAGAGTATGCGACTGAACACCTTGCTGCTGTTAGAATAAAGGAGATTAATTTCCATACTGGGCGATCGATGTCCTCTATCGGCCTGCCCAGTAGGAAGGTCAGTGGATCTATAGGAATTGTGAGGCCTGTGACCTCTTTTATCAAATCTTGTACCGTAAGCCAGTATTTCTGAATTTCTGGACATGACCACCAGATATGGGCCATGTCCCCTCTATGTCCACAGCCTCTCCAGCATAGATCTGAGGCCAGAGGGTAGATTTGTTTTAACCTCACTGGGGTAAGATACCAATGATACATTATTTTATAGATGTTTTCCTTCACCGTGGTACAGATGGAAGTTCCTGAGGCTGCGTCTCATATTTCCTCCCAGTCCTCTCTGTCAATAACTATGTCCAATTCCGCTTCCCATTTAAGCATATAGTCGTGAGCGGTAGAGTTCACCGGATTCTCCATGCCGGCATATATTTGTGTTATTAGACCTTTTTGATGTACTCCTTCGCGACAGAGTTTCTCAAATTTTGTGAGAGGGGGGAATTTCAATGATGGGGACATTTTTTGTAGAAAGTGTCGAATTTGGAGAAACTTAAATGTATCCAGGTGGGGTCATTTTAATTTGGTTCGCAATTCTTGGAGACTCAGGAACTGTCCATCGCTCAGCAGGTCCGCGATCGCTCTGATCCCCATTGTTTTAAATAGGTCGAATTGTCGGGTTTCACACCCTGGTGGGAATTTAGGGTAGTCAAATATTGGAATGAGCTGAGAGCAAGGGGACGAGAGTAAGAATTTAGTTTTAGTTTTTGCCCATATGTCCCAAGTATGTTTCATTGCCCCCAGCCCGAATTTGGGCGCCATGTCATTTCCCCTGTCACCGCTCCAGAGAAAAGCTGGTAGAGAAGGCGTTCTGGAGTAATGAGATTCAATTGCTAGCCAACATAGCTTGTCTGGGTCCGAGTTCCACATTACCGCCTGTTTTAATTGGGCAGCTTGGTAATATCTATTAATGTCTGGGACCCCCAGTCCTCCTTTTGTCCTAGGCGCCATAAGAACCGACCTAGCTACCCGGGGTCTCCTTCCGTTCCAAATAAATTAGAGGATTTTATTTTGGATAGTTTTTAATTCAGAACCAGGGACATGGATCGGGAGCGTCTGGAAATAATATAATAATCGGGGGAGTATATTCATTTTAACTGAGATCATTCTCCCGATCCATGAGATCTGGTATTTTTCCCATTTATCCAGATCTTTTTTAATTTTCCTAAATAGGTTGGGATAATTATTTTGGTATAGGGAGCAATAGTGCCTCGATACATGTACTCCCAGGTATTTGATGTATATAGGGCTCCACTTATAATTAAAGTTTGATTTCAATGTCCGCATCTCTGGTTCTGATACAGTAGATTTAAGTTGAGGGCTTCTGACTTATCACTGTTACTGTACTTTTGTATCCTGATATTTTGCCAAATTCCTTTAATTCTTTGTGTAAGTTGGGAAGGGAGATCTGGGTCTGCGTTAATGTTAATATGATATCGTCTGCGAACAATGAGACTTTATAGTTTATTCCGCCAATTGGTACCCCCTGTATATTTATATTGTCTCGTATTTTAGACGCTAGTGGTTCGATTGTTAGGTCGAAGAGGAGAGGGGACAAAGGGCATCCCTGTCTCGTTCCATTTTTAATTTCAAATTTTTTTGCTGTACCCCCCGGGAGTTTCACCACTGCAGACGGGCAGCAGTACAGCGCTCGGACTCCCGCTAGATACGCATCTTTTAAGCCGAATTTCTGCATTGTTTTGTCAAGAAATAGCCAATCAATTCTATCGAACGTCTTCTCTGCGTCCAGGCTTAACAGAACCGCTTTGGTAGCTGTGAGGTGGGCATGATCAACTATATTTATAATTTTGCGGGTGTTGTCTGAGGCTTGTCTGCCAGATACAAACCCCACCTGGTCGTTGTGAATTAATCTCGGTAGGATGGGATTCAGTCTATTTGCCAGGATTTTGCTGTATAGCTTAAGATCGTTATTTAGTAGGTAGATTAGTCGGTAGCTCCCACATAGCAGTGGGTCCCTACCCTCTTTGTGGATGATGGCGAGATTGGCCTGGGTCATTGATGGGGGGATTGGGCTGCCCTCCATGAATGAATTGAATAAGCTGAGTAGGTGTTTAGTTAGGATCGGGGAGAATCTTTTGTAATAAACATTGGAGAAGCCGTCGGGGCCAGGGGCTTTTGAGATTTTTAATGTTTTTATTGCGTCCGCCAGCTCTTTTTGGGTAATTTTTGCGTTAAGCATTTGATTCTCCTCCTCTGTCAGTGTTGGTAGGAGGCAATCGGACAGGTAATTACTAATAGGTTCAGTGGCTGGTATCCCCGTGTTCCCACCCTGAGCCTTGAGGTTATAAAGTTTAATATAAAATGCGGTAAATTCCTCCGCTATTTTCTGTTTGTTATAGATTATTTCTCACGATTAATTTTTTATCGCTGTGATCTGGGAACGCTTCTGTATACCTCTTAGTTTGCTCGCCAAAAGTCTGTCAGCCTTATTGCCCTTGTCATAGTATTTCTGACTAGTCCATGTAAGAGCTTTTTCTACTTCTTCCATTTGGGCTTGTTTTAGCTCATTCCTGGCTGCGGTCAAGGTTTTATAAATCTTTTTCGAGGGGTTGGGTTTGTGCTGTTGTTCCAGCTTAATTATTTTAGTTGTAACAACTAGTGACATACCGCTCACCTCAATATTGAATACCAACTCTATGATATCAGCTGGTGCAAAGGGGATAGGGATGACAGACATACATATATAAGGAGACAAAGGATGCTCCTATAAAGATCCCACTTTAATGCACAGCAAAGCCTAAAATAGTCCACAGGTATAGTAACCCACTAGAGTAATGGTAAGGCTACAAGGGAACAATTAAGTAACCGCTCCCAACACTGTGGGAGGACAATTACCACTAAAATGCCCTAGGGCAAAAATAATAAATGATTTATTGATATTCAGAAGGCGACGCAGTAACACACACTCAAAATAACCATAAAAACAATTAAAACATAAATCACGGGTGAGGCAGGGTAAGGGGATATTATTATAAGGTGAATTCCCAAATATTAGTGTATGTCCCCTTACCAGTACCAGGTGGTAGTGTGAGACACAATGGTAAATACAAATGATAGGCAATAGAGAATGCTAGAGCCTCTGGTCTCAGGGTATGGTGGAGGTTGCACTAATCATTGCATGCTGTGATTGATCTGCTCAGTATCAATAGTTGGATATCACACTGACAGTAGGTAGTGATGCATGCAGAGTAGTGAATGCAAATAAATGTGCCACTGTCATATACCACAAAACCTATATAGGTACTAGGTCACACGATCAATGATTCAGTAAATCATTAGTGCACATTATACCACATTATATAAATGAACCGCGGCATGTGCATCAAAAACCGGACCTGATTTATGCATAAACTACCTCTGCTAGGCAGTTAACAACTCGAACAACCCCACACAAACTACCAGGAACAGTCTCACCCGTGACTCCTCCTACACAACGTCAACGTGGTGACGTCATGCCGACGATCGTTTCGCGCATAAGGGGCTGGCGCTTTCTCAAGGTTCAGGTATCCAACTATTGATACTGAGCAGATCAATCACAGCATGCAATGATTAGTGCAACCTCCACCATACCCTGAGACCAGAGGCTCTAGCATTCTCTATTGCCTATCATTTGTATTTACCATTGTGTCTCACACTACCACCTGGTACTGGTAAGGGGACATACACTAATATTTGGGAATTCACCTTATAATAATATCCCCTTACCCTGCCTCACCCGTGATTTATGTTTTAATAGTTTTTATGGTTATTTTGAGTGTGTGTTACTTCGTTGACTTCAGAATATTAATAAATAAATAAATCATTTATTATTTTTGCCCTAGGGCATTTTAGTGGTAATTGTCCTCCCACAGTGTTGGGAGCGGTTACTTAATTGTACCCTTATAGCCTTACCATTACTCTAGTGGGTTACTATACCTGTGGACTATTTTCGGCTTTGCTGTGCATTAAAGTGGGATCTTTTTAGGAGCATCCTTTGTCTCCTTATATATGTATAATTATTTTAGTTGTCAGATCTGTTATTAATTTCACCTTGGCCTTTCTGTGGGATGCAATTGAAATAAAAGTTCCCCTAATTGCTGCCCTATGGGCTTCCCACAGAACCGCCGGAGAGTCTACTATGCCCCAGTTGAGAGCGAAGTACTCCCTAAGAGCCTTTTTACTTTCTTTTTCTACCTCCGGGTGGTTCAGTAGGTAGTCGTTCAGCTTCCAAGTGTAGGCGGTTAATTTATGAAATGGGGTGGATAGGGTTAATGTGATGGGGGCGTGATCTGACCATGTAATGGGGCCTAAGTCCGAATTTGTGCAGGCTTCCAGAATATATTTGGTAGCAAAAAAATAGTCTATACAAGAGTATGACTGGTGGGGTGCGGAATAGAATGTGTAATCTTTTTGGCCCTGGTGTTAGATTCTCCAGATGTCCATTAAGGAATATTCCTTGGTGATCGTTTTAAATTGTTTCTCCATCCTCTGAGGTGGAGCTCTTTGTTGGCCTGAGGTTCTGTCCTCCGCAGAGTTTATGGCCATATTAAAGTCTCCGCCCACAATCAACGAAGATAGGTAGGTAGGGTCAACCTTTTCTAACACTGCTTTCAGGAATTCCGTTTGATTATCATTTGGTGCGTAGATGTTGATCAGAGCGACCGGCGAGCCAGCCAGTGAGCCATATACCATTAGAAATCTACCCTCTGGTTTTGGTGATATTGAATGGGGTTCCTTGTCGGAGCAGGATCGCTACTCCCCGCTTTTTACTGTTAAATGACGAGAAGAAACCCATAGGGAATACATTGCTAATCAATTTGCGCAGCTCTTGGGATGTAAAGTGCGTCTCTTGGAGGAAGATGATATCTCCCTTGGACTTTTTCATCTCTTGGAGCGCCAGTCGTCTTTTTCTATTATTATTCAGGCCCTTTACGTTTAGTGATACAAGTTTAATTGCGGACTGACTAGCCATTTGGGTGAGAGAGTTTAGTGTCCATCGGGGTCTCACCCTTCCCACCGGGGAGATCCTGGTTCGTTGGTTCAGAGAACCTTTTTAATGCTTCTTGATGGTGCTGTTTGAGTATGGGTGTCAGGCCCGCCCGACGAGGGGTTGGGTGGGAGGAGGGCAGGGAAGGTCGAGAGGGGGGGGGGGAATAGGCTGCTGGGACAGGGTCAGCAGCAAGAGGCAAAGTGGGACGAGGTCAGCTAAGGACCTCCAATAAATACGGCCGGGATTGGCTACCGGCATTAGGGCTTAAGGCCCAATGGGGGGGGAATCCGATGGTTCAGGCATGGGCGTGCAGGGAAGGTGCGGACCCTTGTACTTGCTTAGTGTAAGCTCTACCTTAGTTTAAGAGGGGGGGGAGGGAGGGAAATGGGAGGGTTGGAAAGGGGTCAAAGGGACGCAGGTCCCGAAACGCGTCAGAGTTACTATGTACTCCTTTTGACCACTTAATAAACCTTTTTATATCCGATACTGGTTTGCAGCCCCCATTGTTTGCACGGTTGTGCTCCGCCACTGTACCCTATGGGACTACTCTCTGCAATTACGTCTGGCGTGACGCACACACTAATCAAGGACTGAGCTGTGCTTCAAGGGAGTTCCTCACATTGATCGTTTGATTGGTATGTACTTTTGTTTTGCTGGGGGTCTATACAGGACCTTTATGGTATATATAGAGATCTGTGTTAGCCGTCCAGCGTAACTAGTACACTCCTACAGTATGTTTATATCATCCTAATGAGTCTCCTTAGCTCTTATACATGCTCTAATGCCTTGGTTACATATTTTATTACTCTGAATATGCATGTATGTTCCTAGGACAGCAGAGCCCTGAATATTGGGATAATATCCCTCACCCACTACGGTCAAGCTTATAGGTTTTGGACATGGGGAAGGCGTGGGGAGGGGAGGGAAAACTCCTAGCATAGGGAGATCTTTCTGACAATCCTTAAAACCAGTGTAATAAACGTGAGAACAACTCTTAACAAGCTCAGTACATGAAAAGCATTATAACCTCTCTTTTTGTCAGACGGTCAAGCTTATAGGTTTTGGACCTGGGAAAAGGGGGGGAGATGGGGGGGTGGGGAGATAGGGGGGAGGGGGAGACCTGGGTTGACAGGTAACACAACAGCACATTGCATTAATGTTTTTAGGTATCATGCTGAACATAAACGGAATACTTCCTACGCTTGCTGGTCGGGGAAGAGGGGGGGAGGGATGGGGCTCTTACATTTAGTGAAGTTAATATCCGAGGATCCTTATGACATTTCTATTTGATCTATGTGGCCCGCCGTGTGCCTTCCTCAGAGGGTTTGACAACGTATTTTATTACTGCAGGCAGCATCATTAGTATGGGGCCGTGCGGCCATATCTTCTGCGGCGGAAGGGCAGGCTTATGGGATTTGGAGCGTGAGGGGGTGGAGGGGAAAGGGGTGGGAGAGAAAAGGGAGTACATTATATTATAACACATACAACTTTTCTCAACTTACACATTCATCAACTGAGGAACAGGTTTTTTTTTTTACATAACTCAACTGTGGCATAGGGACGGCTTAGCACTAGATCCATGTGGCCAGCTCATCTAGACTGCCAGTTACTGTAATAGTGTCACTGCCGCTGCTTCCATTATCGAATTCATTTGGGCTTCCTGTCTTGTGCAGGGCTCATTAGGCAGCTTCCCAGTTAACTAGTAATTCCTAGTCCGGGGGGGTGGGGAGGGTAGCAACAGTCGTGCGAACCGAGCCTGGGGTCCATAGTCCTGTACCCGGGCCTTAGACAGATTACATTTTGCTACTTACAGTTAGTAGATCGCAGTGCTGTTGTCGGAGCATCGCGCTCCCCTCCTATCCCACCCACAAATCCCCCCGCCAACCCCTAAAGCCCAGCCGGACCTCAGCACTCTTCAACTGCCATCCGGTCAGCGGCAAAAGTTATAGTAGCTTCAGCTGGGGGCTGCCTCCGATCGTCAGGGGTCGGATTCTGAAGCTATGCGTCTGGCTGGGTCTGGTGTGGTTCTTGAGCCGTCATGTGCTCCCGTCTTCGCTGTGGACTACGGTGCTTCTCATCTGTTCTTAGACTGCCTTGGCGCCGCCGTTCTCCTCGCGGGACGGGTGCTGCGTGGTTCCGCGTCCTCCCGGTGCGGTAGGTCTTGTAGTTGCTCCGTTGTCCAGGAAAGCGGCGGGGGCAGACCAGGGCTTTCACGAATGGGGCCATGTCCTCAGGGCGGCGGATGGTTAGGAATTTGCCGTCATAGCTTACCGTAAGCTTGAACGGAAAGCCCCAGCGGTACTTCACCTCCTTGTCCCGGAGGAATGAGGTCAAGGGCTTCATTTCTCTCCTTCGGTCGACTGTTATCCGTGACAGGTCGTTAAAAATTTGGAGAGTTTCATTTTGGAAAGGTAGTGACTCTTTCCCTCTGCAGGCGGTGATGATCTTCTCCTTTACTGTATAGCTGTGTAATCTTATGATTACATCGCGTCGCCGGTTGGGATCTTCTGATCTGGGAGCTACCCCCGGTGGGCCCTATCCATCTCTAGGTCCATGTCCTCTAGCGGGCCGCAGAGCGATGTGAACAGTTCCGCAAGATAGGGACGAAGCTGGCCAGGTAAGACCGTCTCCGGTACATTTCTTATGCGCAGATTCTGGCGCCTGTCCCTATTTTCTTGGTCTTCCTGCCCGTCTTTGAGACGGGAGATCTCCTCTCCTAGCCGGATGATTTCTTCTTCGGCTGCTGTTTGTCTTGCCAGGGACTCCTCCAGTCCACCTTCCAGAGTCGTTGTCCTCTCTGTTAGGCCAGACATCTCCTGTTTAATCTCCGCTACTGCTGCTTTGATTTCTGCCTGCAGGGATGTTTGGAGCTTGACATGCATGGTGGAGAATAGGCTCTCCAGGTAGGATCGGGTGATCGGTTCCTCTATCTCCATTTCAAGAGTTGCATGGGCTTTCGTACCCATATCTAGAGCTGCTTGCGGCTCTTGTGAGCCTCGTGGTCCGCCACCCTCTTGGTTTGCTGGACTCTTCTGTGTCGGAGAGAAGAACCGTGACACCGCCGGTGCTGCGGGCTTCTTTGTGTGTTTGGACATGCTCCGATCTCTCCAAGTAATGGGGGTATGTTTTTGAGCCTTGAATTTCTGGTTTGGGAGCGTAATTTATTAAGTTTTAGCCGGTGGGTCCGCGGAGCTCCCCTCCTACACCCCCACTCCTGATGACATCATCGGAAACCCATCCCTTTAGCACATTTTTAATGGATCATCAATATTCAGGCACCTTTGTGTGGTGGTGGTGGTGCTTCCACGTGGTGGTGCTCCCCCAAGATGGCCGCCTCCTCCCTCACCACGCTACTGAGGCCTATGGCTCCCTTCACTAGTGGGTCCCCTCCCGGTGTTCTTCACTCCCAGCAGGGTCCTAGGTCAGGTTTGTACCTTTTATTTACGTGTGCCGTCCTGGGGGGGGGAGCTGGACCCGTAACGGGGGGTCTCCGCTCGCGCCTTTCCTCACGGCCTCAGGCGGCCACAGCGGGCGCTTCTCTTACCCCACACGGGGTCGGGGGTTCCGTCCCCGATCACCGCTGATTCCCCTCTATTCTTGGCTCCTCGGGGCGCGCGGAGTCCCGTCGCCTCTCGTCTCCGGAGTCTCTCCGTCAGATTTGAATTTTGCGGGCTGCAGAGGGGAAAGTCCCGCACCGGGGGCAGGGGGTCTCCGACACAGCTCTCCGGGACGCCGGAGCCAGCCACTTCGGAGCCCAGCTAGTCACCGGAGCAAAGTCTTTGGGGGTTCACTTAGGGATTCCTCCGCTTCTCTTGATTATTTTATTATTTAATATGCTTCGTTAGTGCTATTCATTCAGAGGGGGTCGGGAGCGTCTCTTTCAAGCTGCCATTCCCCTTGACGTCACCGGAAGTCTCCGGCTTTTGAGATTTTTAATGTTTTTATTGCGTCCGCCAGCTCTTTTTTGGTAATTTTTGCGTTAAGCATTTGATTCTCCTCCTCTGTCAGTGTTGGTAGGAGGCAATCGGACAGGTAATTACTAATAGGTTCAGTGGTTGATGTCCCCGTGTTCCCACCCTGAGCCTTGAGGTTATAAAGTTTAATATAAAATGCGGTAAATTCCTCCGCTATTTTCTGTTCGTTATAGATTATTTCTCACGATTAATTTTTTATCGCTGTGATCTGGGAACGCTTCTGTATACCTCTTAGTTTGCTCGCCAAAAGTCTGTCAGCCTTATTGCCCTTGTCAGAGTATTTCTGACAAGTCCATGTAAGAGCTTTTTCTACTTCTTCCATTTGGGCTTGTTTTAGCTCATTCCTGGCTGCGGTCAAGGTTTTATAAATCTTTTTCGAGGGGTTGGGTTTGTGCTGTTGTTCCAGCTTAATTATTTTAGTTGTAACAACTAGTGACATACCGCTCACCTCAATATTGAATACCAACTCTATGATAGGGATGACAGACATACATATATAAGGAGACAAAGGATGCTCCTAAAAAGATCCCACTTTAATGCACAGCAAAGCCGAAAATAGTCCACAGGTATAGTAACCCACTAGAGTAATGGTAAGGCTATAAGGGTACAATTAAGTAACCGCTCCCAACACTGTGGGAGGACAATTACCACTAAAATGCCCTAGGGCAAAAATAATAAATGATTTATTGATATTCAGAAGTCGACGCAGTAACACACACTCAAAATAACCATAAAAACAATTAAAACATAAATCACGGGTGAGGCAGGGTAAGGGGATATTATTATAAGATGAATTCCCAAATATTAGTGTATGTCCCCTTACCAGTACCAGGTGGTAGTGTGAGACATAATGGTAAATACAAATGATAGGCAATAGAGAATGCTAGAGCCTCTGGTCTCAGGGTATGGTGGAGGTTGCACTAATCATTGCATGCTGTGATTGATCTTCTCAGTATCAATAGTTGGATATCACACTGACAGTAGGTAGTGATGCATGCAGAGTAGTGAATGCAAATAAATGTGCCACTGTCATATATCACAAAACCTATATAGGTAATTGGTCACATGATCAATGATTCAGTAAATCATTAGTGCACATTATACCACATTATATAAATGAACCGCGGCATGTGCATCAAAAACCGGACCTGATATATGCATAAACTACCTCTGCTAGGCAGTTAACAACTCGAACAACCCCACACAAACTACCAGGAACAGTCTCACCCGTGACTCCTCCTACACGACGTCAACGTGGTGACGTCATGCTGACGATCGTTTCGCGCATAGGGGGCTGGCGCTTTCTCAAGGTTCAGCCTCACCCGTGATTTATGTTTTAATTGTTTTTATGGTTATTTTGAGTGTGTGTTACTGCGTCGACTTCTGAATATCAATAAATCATTTATTATTTTTGCCCTAGGGCATTTTAGTGGTAATTGTCCTCCCACGGTGTTGGGAGCGGTTACTTAATTGTACCCTTATAGCCTTACCATTACTCTAGTGGGTTACTATACCTGTGGACTATTTTCGGCTTTGCTGTGCATTAAAGTGGGATCTTTTTAGGAGCATCCTTTGTCTCCTTATATATGTATAATTATTTTAGTTGTCAGATCTGTTATTAATTTCACCTTGGCCTTTCTGTGGGATGCAATTGAAATAAAAGTTCCCCTAATTGCTGCCCTATGGGCTTCCCACAGAACCGCCGGAGAGTCTACTATGCCCCAGTTGAGAGCGAAGTACTCCCTAAGAGCCTTTTTAATTTCTTTTTCTACCTCCGGGTGGTTCAGTAGGGAGTCGTTCAGCTTCCAAGTGTAGGCGGTTAATTTATGAAATGGGGTGGATAGGGTTAATGTGATGGGGGCGTGATCTGACCATGTAATGGGGCCTAAGTCCGAATTTGTGCAGGCTTCCAGGATATATTTGGTAGCAAAAAAATAGTCTATACGAGAGTATGACTGGTGGGGTGCGGAATAGAATGTGTAATCTTTTTGGCCCTGGTGTTGGATTCTCCAGATGTCCATTAAGGAATATTCCTTGGTGATTGTTTTAAATTGTTTCTCCATCCTCTGAGGTGGAGCTCTGTGTTAGCCCTGTTGGCCTGAGGTTCTGTCCTCCGCAGAGTTTATGGCCATATTAAAGTCTCCGCCCACAATCAACGAAGATAGGTAGGTAGGGTCAACCTTTTCTAACACTGCTTTCAGGAATTCCGTTTGATTATCATTTGGCGCGTAGATGTTGATCAGAGCGAACGGCGAGCCAGCCAGTGAGCCATATACCATTAGAAATCTACCCTCTGGGTCTGAAGTGGTTTTGGTGATATTGAATGGGGTTCCTTGTCGGAGCAGGATCGCTACTCCCCGCTTTTTACTGTTAAATGACGAGAAGAAACCCATAGGGAATACATTGCTAATCAATTTGGGCAGCTCTTGGGATGTAAAGTGCGTCTCTTGGAGGAAGATGATATCTCCCATGGACTTTTTCAGCTCTTGGAGCGCCAGTCGTCTTTTTCTATTATTATTCAGGCCCTTTACGTTTAGTGATACAAGTTTAATTGCGGACTGACTAGCCATTTGGGCGAGAGAGTTTAGTGTCCATCGGGGTCTCGCCCTTCCCACCGGGGAGATCCTGGTTCGTTGGTTCAGAGAACCTTTTTAACGCTTCTTGATGGTGCTGTTTGAGTATGGGTGTCAGGCCCGCCCGACGAGGGGTTGGGTGGGAGGAGGGCAGGGAAGGTCGAGAGGGGGGGGGGGAATAGGCTGCTGGGACAGGGTCAGCAGCAAGAGGCAAAGTGGGACGAGGTCAGCTAAGGACCTCCAATAAATACGGCCGGGATTGGCTACCGGCATTAGGGCTTAAGGCCCAATGGGGGGGGAATCCGATGGTTCAGGCATGGGCGTGCAGGGAAGGTGCGGACCCTTGTACTTGCTTAGTGTAAGCTCTACCTTAGTTTAAGAGGGGGGGAGGGGGGGAAATGGGAGGGGGGGAAAGGGGTCAAAGGGACGCAGGTCCCGAAACGCGTCAGAGTTACTATGTACTCCTTTTGACCACTTAATAAACCTTTTTATATCCGATACTGGTTTGCAGCCCCCATTGTTTGCACGGTTGTGCTCCGCCACTGTACCCTATGGGACTACTCTCTGCAATTACGTCTGGCGTGACGCACACACTAATCAAGGACTGAGCTGTGCTTCAAGGGAGTTCCTCACATTGATCGTTTGATTGGTATGTACTTTTGTTTTGCTGGGGGTCTATACAGGACCTTTATGGTATATATAGAGATCTGTGTTAGCCGTCCAGCGTAACTAGTACACTCCTACAGTATGTTTATATCATCCTAATGAGTCTCCTTAGCTCTTATACATGCTCTAATGCCTTGGTTACATATTTTATTACTCTGAATATGCATGTATGTTCCTAGGACAGCAGAGCCCTGAATATTGGGATAATATCCCTCACCCACTACGGTCAAGCTTATAGGTTTTGGACATGGGGAAGGCGTGGGGAGGGGAGGGAAAACTCCTAGCATAGCCATAACATGGAGATCTTTCTGACAATCCTTAAAACCAGTGTAATAAACGTGAGAACAACTCTTAACAAGCTCAGTACATGAAAAGCATTATAACCTCTCTTTTTGTCAGACGGTCAAGCTTATAGGTTTTGGACCTGGGAAAAGGGGGGGAGATGGGGGGGTGGGGAGATAGGGGGGAGGGGGAGACCTGGGTTGACAGGTAACACAACAGCACATTGCATTAATGTTTTTAGGTATCATGCTGAACATAAACGGAATACTTCCTACGCTTGCTGGTCGGGGAAGAGGGGGGGAGGGATGGGGCTCTTACATTTAGTGAAGTTAATATCCGAGGATCCTTATGACATTTCTATTTGATCTATGTGGCCCGCCGTGTGCCTTCCTCAGAGGGTTTGACAACGTATTTTATTACTGCAGGCAGCATCATTAGTATGGGGCCGTGCGGCCATATCTTCTGCGGCGGAAGGGCAGGCTTATGGGATTTGGAGCGTGAGGGGGTGGAGGGGAAAGGGGTGGGAGAGAAAAGGGAGTACATTATATTATAACACATACAACTTTTCTCAACTTACACATTCATCAACTGAGGAACAGGTTTTTTTTTTTACATAACTCAACTGTGGCATAGGGACGGCTTAGCACTAGATCCATGTGGCCAGCTCATCTAGACTGCCAGTTACTGTAATAGTGTCACTGCCGCTGCTTCCATTATCGAATTCATTTGGGCTTCCTGTCTTGTGCAGGGCTCATTAGGCAGCTTCCCAGTTAACTAGTAATTCCTAGTCCGGGGGGGTGGGGAGGGTAGCAACAGTCGTGCGAACCGAGCCTGGGGTCCATAGTCCTGTACCCGGGCCTTAGACAGATTACATTTTGCTACTTACAGTTAGTAGATCGCAGTGCTGTTGTCGGAGCATCGCGCTCCCCTCCTATCCCACCCACAAATCCCCCCGCCAACCCCTAAAGCCCAGCCGGACCTCAGCACTCTTCAACTGCCATCCGGTCAGCGGCAAAAGTTATAGTAGCTTCAGCTGGGGGCTGCCTCCGATCGTCAGGGGTCGGATTCTGAAGCTATGCGTCTGGCTGGGTCTGGTGTGGTTCTTGGGCCGTCATGTGCTCCCGTCTTCGCTGTGGACTACGGTGCTTCTCATCTGTTCTTAGACTGCCTTGGCGCCGCCGTTCTCCTCGCGGGACGGGTGCTGCGTGGTTCCGCGTCCTCCCGGTGTGGTAGGTCTTGTAGTTGCTCCGTTGTCCAGGAAAGCGGCGGGGGCAGACCAGGGCTTTCACGAATGGGGCCATGTCCTCAGGGCGGCGGATGGTTAGGAATTTGCCGTCATAGCTTACCGTAAGCTTGAACGGAAAGCCCCAGCGGTACTTCACCTCCTTGTCCCGGAGGAATGAGGTCAAGGGCTTCATTTCTCTCCTTCGGTCGACTGTTATCCGTGACAGGTCGTTAAAAATTTGGAGAGTTTCATTTTGGAAAGGTAGTGACTCTTTCCCTCTGCAGGCGGTGATGATCTTCTCCTTTACTGTATAGCTGTGTAATCTTATGATTACATCGCGTCGCCGGTTGGGATCTTCTGATCTGGGAGCTACCCCCGGTGGGCCCTATCCATCTCTAGGTCCATGTCCTCTAGCGGGCCGCAGAGCGATGTGAACAGTTCCGCAAGATAGGGACGAAGCTGGCCAGGTAAGACCGTCTCCGGTACATTTCTTATGCGCAGATTCTGGCGCCTGTCCCTATTTTCTTGGTCTTCCTGCCCGTCTTTGAGACGGGAGATCTCCTCTCCTAGCCGGATGATTTCTTCTTCGGCTGCTGTTTGTCTTGCCAGGGACTCCTCCAGTCCACCTTCCAGAGTCGTTGTCCTCTCTGTTAGGCCAGACATCTCCTGTTTAATCTCCGCTACTGCTGCTTTGATTTCTGCCTGCAGGGATGTTTGGAGCTTGACATGCATGGTGGAGAATAGGCTCTCCAGGTAGGATCGGGTGATCGGTTCCTCTATCTCCATTTCAAGAGTTGCATGGGCTTTCGTACCCATATCTAGAGCTGCTTGCGGCTCTTGTGAGCCTCGTGGTCCGCCACCCTCTTGGTTTGCTGGACTCTTCTGTGTCGGAGAGAAGAACCGTGACACCGCCGGTGCTGCGGGCTTCTTTGTGTGTTTGGACATGCTCCGATCTCTCCAAGTAATGGGGGTATGTTTTTGAGCCTTGAATTTCTGGTTTGGGAGCGTAATTTATTAAGTTTTAGCCGGTGGGTCCGCGGAGCTCCCCTCCTACACCCCCACTCCTGATGACATCATCGGAAACCCATCCCTTTAGCACATTTTTAATGGATCATCAATATTCAGGCACCTTTGTGTGGTGGTGGTGGTGCTTCCACGTGGTGGTGCTCCCCCAAGATGGCCGCCTCCTCCCTCACCACGCTACTGAGGCCTATGGCTCCCTTCACTAGTGGGTCCCCTCCCGGTGTTCTTCACTCCCAGCAGGGTCCTAGGTCAGGTTTGTACCTTTTATTTACGTGTGCCGTCCTGGGGGGGGGAGCTGGACCCGTAACGGGGCGTCTCCGCTCGCGCCTTTCCTCACGGCCTCAGGCGGCCACAGCGGGCGCTTCTCTTACCCCACACGGGGTCGGGGGTTCCGTCCCCGATCACCGCTGATTCCCCTCTATTCTTGGCTCCTCGGGGCGCGCGGAGTCCCGTCGCCTCTCGTCTCCGGAGTCTCTCCGTCAGATTTGAATTTTGCGGGCTGCAGAGGGGAAAGTCCCGCACCGGGGGCAGGGGGTCTCCGACACAGCTCTCCGGGACGCCGGAGCCAGCCACTTCGGAGCCCAGCTAGTCACCGGAGCAAAGTCTTTGGGGGTTCACTTAGGGATTCCTCCGCTTCTCTTGATTATTTTATTATTTAATATGCTTCGTTAGTGCTATTCATTCAGAGGGGGTCGGGAGCGTCTCTTTCAAGCTGCCATTCCCCTTGACGTCACCGGAAGTCTCCGGCTTTTGAGATTTTTAATGTTTTTATTGCGTCCGCCAGCTCTTTTTTGGTAATTTTTGCGTTAAGCATTTGATTCTCCTCCTCTGTCAGTGTTGGTAGGAGGCAATCGGACAGGTAATTACTAATAGGTTCAGTGGTTGATGTCCCCGTGTTCCCACCCTGAGCCTTGAGGTTATAAAGTTTAATATAAAATGCGGTAAATTCCTCCGCTATTTTCTGTTCGTTATAGATTATTTCTCACGATTAATTTTTTATCGCTGTGATCTGGGAACGCTTCTGTATACCTCTTAGTTTGCTCGCCAAAAGTCTGTCTGCCTTATTGCCCTTGTCAGAGTATTTCTGACAAGTCCATGTAAGAGCTTTTTCTACTTCTTCCATTTGGGCTTGTTTTAGCTCATTCCTGGCTGCGGTCAAGGTTTTATAAATCTTTTTCGAGGGGTTGGGTTTGTGCTGTTGTTCCAGCTTAATTATTTTAGTTGTAACAACTAGTGACATACCGCTCACCTCAATATTGAATACCAACTCTATGATAGGGATGACAGACATACATATATAAGGAGACAAAGGATGCTCCTAAAAAGATCCCACTTTAATGCACAGCAAAGCCGAAAATAGTCCACAGGTATAGTAACCCACTAGAGTAATGGTAAGGCTATAAGGGTACAATTAAGTAACCGCTCCCAACACTGTGGGAGGACAATTACCACTTAAATGCCCTAGGGCAAAAATAATAAATGATTTATTGATATTCAGAAGTCGACGCAGTAACACACACTCAAAATAACCATAAAAACAATTAAAACATAAATCACGGGTGAGGCAGGGTAAGGGGATATTATTATAAGATGAATTCCCAAATATTAGTGTATGTCCCCTTACCAGTACCAGGTGGTAGTGTGAGACACAATGGTAAATACAAATGATAGGCAATAGAGAATGCTAGAGCCTCTGGTCTCAGGGTATGGTGGAGGTTGCACTAATCATTGCATGCTGTGATTGATCTGCTCAGTATCAATAGTTGGATATCACACTGACAGTAGGTAGTGATGCATGCAGAGTAGTGAATGCAAATAAATGTGCCACTGTCATATATCACAAAACCTATATAGGTACTAGGTCACATGATCAATGATTCAGTAAATCATTAGTGCACATTATACCACATTATATAAATGAACCGCGGCATGTGCATCAAAAACCGGACCTGATATATGCATAAACTACCTCTGCTAGGCAGTTAACAACTCGAACAACCCCACACAAACTACCAGGAACAGTCTCACCCGTGACTCCTCCTACACGACGTCAACGTGGTGACGTCATGCTGACGATCGTTTCGCGCATAAGGGGCTGGCGCTTTCTCAAGGTTCAGCCTCACCCGTGATTTATGTTTTAATTGTTTTTATGGTTATTTTGAGTGTGTGTTACTGCGTCGACTTCTGAATATCAATAAATCATTTATTATTTTTGCCCTAGGGCATTTTAGTGGTAATTGTCCTCCCACGGTGTTGGGAGCGGTTACTTAATTGTACCCTTATAGCCTTACCATTACTCTAGTGGGTTACTATACCTGTGGACTATTTTCGGCTTTGCTGTGCATTAAAGTGGGATCTTTTTAGGAGCATCCTTTGTCTCCTTATATATGTATAGTTATTTTAGTTGTCAGATCTGTTATTAATTTCACCTTGGCCTTTCTGTGGGATGCAATTGAAATAAAAGTTCCCCTAATTGCTGCCCTATGGGCTTCCCACAGAACCGCCGGAGAGTCTACTATGCCCCAGTTGAGAGCGAAGTACTCCCTAAGAGCCTTTTTAATTTCTTTTTCTACCTCCGGGTGGTTCAGTAGGGAGTCGTTCAGCTTCCAAGTGTAGGCGGTTAATTTATGAAATGGGGTGGATAGGGTTAATGTGATGGGGGCGTGATCTGACCATGTAATGGGGCCTAAGTCCGAATTTGTGCAGGCTTCCAGGATATATTTGGTAGCAAAAAAATAGTCTATACGAGAGTATGACTGGTGGGGTGCGGAATAGAATGTGTAATCTTTTTGGCCCTGGTGTTGGATTCTCCAGATGTCCATTAAGGAATATTCCTTGGTGATTGTTTTAAATTGTTTCTCCATCCTCTGAGGTGGAGCTCTGTGTTAGCCCTGTTGGCCTGAGGTTCTGTCCTCCGCAGAGTTTATGGCCATATTAAAGTCTCCGCCCACAATCAACGAAGATAGGTAGGTAGGGTCAACCTTTTCTAACACTGCTTTCAGGAATTCCGTTTGATTATCATTTGGCGCGTAGATGTTGATCAGAGCGAACGGCGAGCCAGCCAGTGAGCCATATACCATTAGAAATCTACCCTCTGGGTCTGAAGTGGTTTTGGTGATATTGAATGGGGTTCCTTGTCGGAGCAGGATCGCTACTCCCCGCTTTTTACTGTTAAATGACGAGAAGAAACCCATAGGGAATACATTGCTAATCAATTTGGGCAGCTCTTGGGATGTAAAGTGCGTCTCTTGGAGGAAGATGATATCTCCCTTGGACTTTTTCAGCTCTTGGAGCGCCAGTCGTCTTTTTCTATTATTATTCAGGCCCTTTACGTTTAGTGATACAAGTTTAATTGCGGACTGACTAGCCATTTGGGCGAGAGAGTTTAGTGTCCATCGGGGTCTCGCCCTTCCCACCGGGGAGATCCTGGTTCGTTGGTTCAGAGAACCTTTTTAACGCTTCTTGATGGTGCTGTTTGAGTATGGGTGTCAGGCCCGCCCGACGAGGGGTTGGGTGGGAGGAGGGCAGGGAAGGTCGAGAGGGGGGGGGGGGAATAGGCTGCTGGGACAGGGTCAGCAGCAAGAGGCAAAGTGGGACGAGGTCAGCTAAGGACCTCCAATAAATACGGCCGGGATTGGCTACCGGCATTAGGGCTTAAGGCCCAATGGGGGGGGAATCCGATGGTTCAGGCATGGGCGTGCAGGGAAGGTGCGGACCCTTGTACTTGCTTAGTGTAAGCTCTACCTTAGTTTAAGAGGGGGGGAGGGGGGGAAATGGGAGGGGGGGAAAGGGGTCAAAGGGACGCAGGTCCCGAAACGCGTCAGAGTTACTATGTACTCCTTTTGACCACTTAATAAACCTTTTTATATCCGATACTGGTTTGCAGCCCCCATTGTTTGCACGGTTGTGCTCCGCCACTGTACCCTATGGGACTACTCTCTGCAATTACGTCTGGCGTGACGCACACACTAATCAAGGACTGAGCTGTGCTTCAAGGGAGTTCATCACATTGATCGTTTGATTGGTATGTACTTTTGTTTTGCTGGGGGTCTATACAGGACCTTTATGGTATATATAGAGATCTGTGTTAGCCGTCCAGCGTAACTAGTACACTCCTACAGTATGTTTATATCATCCTAATGAGTCTCCTTAGCTCTTATACATGCTCTAATGCCTTGGTTACATATTTTATTACTCTGAATATGCATGTATGTTCCTAGGACAGCAGAGCCCTGAATATTGGGATAATATCCCTCACCCACTACGGTCAAGCTTATAGGTTTTGGACATGGGGAAGGCGTGGGGAGGGGAGGGAAAACTCCTAGCATAGCCATAACATGGAGATCTTTCTGACAATCCTTAAAACCAGTGTAATAAACGTGAGAACAACTCTTAACAAGCTCAGTACATGAAAAGCATTATAACCTCTCTTTTTGTCAGACGGTCAAGCTTATAGGTTTTGGACCTGGGAAAAGGGGGGGAGATGGGGGGGTGGGGAGATAGGGGGGAGGGGGAGACCTGGGTTGACAGGTAACACAACAGCACATTGCATTAATGTTTTTAGGTATCATGCTGAACATAAACGGAATACTTCCTACGCTTGCTGGTCGGGGAAGAGGGGGGGAGGGATGGGGCTCTTACATTTAGTGAAGTTAATATCCGAGGATCCTTATGACATTTCTATTTGATCTATGTGGCCCGCCGTGTGCCTTCCTCAGAGGGTTTGACAACGTATTTTATTACTGCAGGCAGCATCATTAGTATGGGGCCGTGCGGCCATATCTTCTGCGGCGGAAGGGCAGGCTTATGGGATTTGGAGCGTGAGGGGGTGGAGGGGAAAGGGGTGGGAGAGAAAAGGGAGTACATTATATTATAACACATACAACTTTTCTCAACTTACACATTCATCAACTGAGGAACAGGTTTTTTTTTTTACATAACTCAACTGTGGCATAGGGACGGCTTAGCACTAGATCCATGTGGCCAGCTCATCTAGACTGCCAGTTACTGTAATAGTGTCACTGCCGCTGCTTCCATTATCGAATTCATTTGGGCTTCCTGTCTTGTGCAGGGCTCATTAGGCAGCTTCCCAGTTAACTAGTAATTCCTAGTCCGGGGGGGTGGGGAGGGTAGCAACAGTCGTGCGAACCGAGCCTGGGGTCCATAGTCCTGTACCCGGGCCTTAGACAGATTACATTTTGCTACTTACAGTTAGTAGATCGCAGTGCTGTTGTCGGAGCATCGCGCTCCCCTCCTATCCCACCCACAAATCCCCCCGCCAACCCCTAAAGCCCAGCCGGACCTCAGCACTCTTCAACTGCCATCCGGTCAGCGGCAAAAGTTATAGTAGCTTCAGCTGGGGGCTGCCTCCGATCGTCAGGGGTCGGATTCTGAAGCTATGCGTCTGGCTGGGTCTGGTGTGGTTCTTGAGCCGTCATGTGCTCCCGTCTTCGCTGTGGACTACGGTGCTTCTCATCTGTTCTTAGACTGCCTTGGCGCCGCCGTTCTCCTCGCGGGACGGGTGCTGCGTGGTTCCGCGTCCTCCCGGTGCGGTGGGTCTTGTAGTTGCTCCATTGTCCAGGAAAGCGGCGGGGGCAGACCAGGGCTTTCACGAATGGGGCCATGTCCTCAGGGCGGCGGATGGTTAGGAATTTGCCGTCATAGCTTACCGTAAGCTTGAACGGAAAGCCCCAGCGGTACTTCACCTCCTTGTCCCGGAGGAATGAGGTCAAGGGCTTCATTTCTCTCCTTCGGTCGACTGTTATCCGTGACAGGTCGTTAAAAATTTGGAGAGTTTCATTTTGGAAAGGTAGTGACTCTTTCCCTCTGCAGGCGGTGATGATCTTCTCCTTTACTGTATAGCTGTGTAATCTTATGATTACATCGCGTCGCCGGTTGGGATCTTCTGATCTGGGAGCTACCCCCGGTGGGCCCTATCCATCTCTAGGTCCATGTCCTCTAGCGGGCCGCAGAGCGATGTGAACAGTTCCGCAAGATAGGGACGAAGCTGGCCAGGTAAGACCGTCTCCGGTACATTTCTTATGCGCAGATTCTGGCGCCTGTCCCTATTTTCTTGGTCTTCCTGCCCGTCTTTGAGACGGGAGATCTCCTCTCCTAGCCGGATGATTTCTTCTTCGGCTGCTGTTTGTCTTGCCAGGGACTCCTCCAGTCCACCTTCCAGAGTCGTTGTCCTCTCTGTTAGGCCAGACATCTCCTGTTTAATCTCCGCTACTGCTGCTTTGATTTCTGCCTGCAGGGATGTTTGGAGCTTGACATGCATGGTGGAGAATAGGCTCTCCAGGTAGGATCGGGTGATCGGTTCCTCTATCTCCATTTCAAGAGTTGCATGGGCTTTCGTACCCATATCTAGAGCTGCTTGCGGCTCTTGTGAGCCTCGTGGTCCGCCACCCTCTTGGTTTGCTGGACTCTTCTGTGTCGGAGAGAAGAACCGTGACACCGCCGGTGCTGCGGGCTTCTTTGTGTGTTTGGACATGCTCCGATCTCTCCAAGTAATGGGGGTATGTTTTTGAGCCTTGAATTTCTGGTTTGGGAGCGTTATTTATTAAGTTTTAGCCGGTGGGTCCGCGGAGCTCCCCTCCTACACCCCCACTCCTGATGACATCATCGGAAACCCATCCCTTTAGCACATTTTTAATGGATCATCAATATTCAGTATTGTCATAGACAACTTAGGATCTGGCTGTGGTTTTTTTTTTTTAGGGAAGCTGTGTCTTTAACTGAAACGGGAGGCGGCCATCTTGGATCCAGATGGAACGCAGGCTGAAACACATGACATGAAGATAGCTCCTACTCAGAAAGCTCTTTTTCAGACCACAGCTCTGATCAGACCCTCTCTTCACAGTGGGGGCGCAGGCAGGCTCAGGAGGGATCAGGTAGGGCGCAAGAAGGCGGGCAGCCAATATCTTCAACTGTTTTAGCCAACAAAATAGTCAGTGGGTCCATAGAAATGGACACATCCGTTATTTCTTTTTTTAATAGATTGGATAACGATCCAATATTTCTATTGCCGGACACGTCCACCAAATGTGGACCATATCGCTTCTCTGCCCACAACCCCTCCAGCACAGATCAGACACCACAGGGTAGATTTGCTTCAGCCGCCATGGCGTGAGGTACCAATGAATACAATTTTATATATATTTTCTTTAGTTGCTGTGCATATGGAAGTTTTTGCAGCAAACTCCCATATATCCTCCCAATCATCCCTGTCAATTTATATTTACAAATCCGCTGCCCATTTGAGCATGCAGTCATGATCATGTGAATTGACCAAGGCCTCCAAACTGGCTTTTATTCTAGTTATCAAACCTTTTTGATAACTACCTCTCCTACATAGTGCTTCAAAACTTGTGAAGGGAGTAAATTCTAATTTTGGGGACATTTTTGGAAAAAATTTCTGATCTGTAGATATTTTAACATACTAAGGTCTGGTGCCTCATACCTAGTTAGGAACTCTTGGAAACTAGAAAGTTTTCCTTTATGCACTAGGTCGGCAACTACTCTAATATGTTTAGCTTTAATTTGGTCGAATTGTTTATAATCACAGCCTGGGGGGAAATTGGGATTATTAAAAAGCGGAGTGAGTTGCGAAACGGGAGACACAAGATTAAATTTGCCCTTAGACTTGCTCCAAATCTCCCAGGTAAATCTCGTTGGATCTAGCTCAAACATTTTGGCGTACACCTCCTTATCCAGTGCCCATAGGGACACTGGCAGAGAAGACGTTCTAGCATATTGGGATTCTATGGCTAACCAACAATATTGTGTTGGATCAGCGTTCCACATCACCACCTGCCTTAGTTGGGCAGCTTGGTAGTATTTCGAGATATCTGGGACACCCAAACCTCCTCTTGTCTTTAAAGCCATCATCACCGATCTAGCTGTTCTAGGCCTTTTACCTTGCCAAATAAAATTAAATATTCTATTTGGGAAATTTTTTAGTTCGGATCCCGGTATCCGGACTGGGAGAGTCTGGAAATGATATAATAACCTAGGGAGTATATTCATCTTGACTGATACTATTCTCCCAATCCATGACACCTGATATCCTTCCCACTTTGCCAGATCCCTTTTAATCTTATCAAACAATGGTGGGTAGTTGCCTTGATATAGGGAGTGATAGTTCCTAGACACATTTACTCCCAGATATTTAATATGTGAGGAACTCCATCTGTAGCTGAAATTCAGTTTTGGTAATTTTATCTCTGGATCTGAAAGATTCAGATTAAAAGACTGTGACTTGTCGCTGTTCATTTTATATCCAGAGATTTTTCCAAAGTCTGATAGCGCCTTTTGGAGGTTGGGTAAAGAAGTCTGAGGGCTTGCTAAAGTCAGAATAATATCGTCTGCGAATAATGAGATTTTATCATTTGTTTTCCCAATCACTATATACAATGTATATTACTATTTGCTCTTATTTTAGCAGCCAATGGCTCAATCGTTAGAGCGAAGAGAGGAGGAGATAATGGGTACCCTTGTCTCGTACCATTTAAAAAAAAAAATTTCCCCAAACATTTTTATTAGGCATAATCATCTTTACAGACATTGGTTTTACATTATCAGTGTTGGCCTAATACAGTTGTATTTTCCTTGTTCATGTGGTTTTACATTATCAGTGTTGGCCTAATACAGTTGTATTTTCCTTGTTCATGTGGGGGGAAAGAGAAAGAAAGGAATGATCCCCTAAGGCCACGTCATTGTCTCTGGGGTGTGGAAAAAGAAAGAGAGGAGGAGGGGGGGGGGAGAGAGGGAGTCATTCCACCCTCGTCCGGCCGGGTCCCGGCATCCATCCTTCACGGCTCTACTGTGGTTCAGATCCGTCTGGGGTTGTATCCTGATTTGGTTCGGATTAATGGGTTAACCAGGGTTCCCAGATTTTATAGAAACCTTCAGTTGAGCAGTTCAAGAAGGCCGTGAGTTTTTCCAAACTCATAACATCGTTAACTCTTTTTTTCACTAGCTGTTTGGTGGGGGGCGCTATCTTCTTCCAAGAGTATGCGACTGAACACCTTGCTGCTGTTAGAATAAAGGAGATTAATTTCCATACTGGGCGATCGATGTCCTCTATCGGCCTGCCCAGTAGGAAGGTCAGTGGATCTATAGGAATTGTGAGGCCTGTGACCTCTTTTATCAAATCTTGTACCGTAAGCCAGTATTTCTGAATTTCTGGACATGACCACCAGATATGGGCCATGTCCCCTCTATGTCCACAGCCTCTCCAGCATAGATCTGAGGCCAGAGGGTAGATTTGTTTTAACCTCACTGGGGTAAGATACCAATGATACATTATTTTATAGATGTTTTCCTTCACCGTGGTACAGATGGAAGTTCCTGAGGCTGCGTCTCATATTTCCTCCCAGTCCTCTCTGTCAATAACTATGTCCAATTCCGCTTCCCATTTAAGCATATAGTCGTGAGCGGTAGAGTTCACCGGATTCTCCATGCCGGCATATATTTGTGTTATTAGACCTTTTTGATGTACTCCTTCGCGACAGAGTTTCTCAAATTTTGTGAGAGGGGGGAATTTCAATGATGGGGACATTTTTTGTAGAAAGTGTCGAATTTGGAGAAACTTAAATGTATCCAGGTGGGGTCATTTTAATTTGGTTCGCAATTCTTGGAGACTCAGGAACTGTCCATCGCTCAGCAGGTCCGCGATCGCTCTGATCCCCATTGTTTTAAATAGGTCGAATTGTCGGGTTTCACACCCTGGTGGGAATTTAGGGTAGTCAAATATTGGAATGAGCTGAGAGCAAGGGGACGAGAGTAAGAATTTAGTTTTAGTTTTTGCCCATATGTCCCAAGTATGTTTCATTGCCCCCAGCCCGAATTTGGGCGCCATGTCATTTCCCCTGTCACCGCTCCAGAGAAAAGCTGGTAGAGAAGGCGTTCTGGAGTAATGAGATTCAATTGCTAGCCAACATAGCTTGTCTGGGTCCGAGTTCCACATTACCGCCTGTTTTAATTGGGCAGCTTGGTAATATCTATTAATGTCTGGGACCCCCAGTCCTCCTTTTGTCCTAGGCGCCATAAGAACCGACCTAGCTACCCGGGGTCTCCTTCCGTTCCAAATAAATTAGAGGATTTTATTTTGGATAGTTTTTAATTCAGAACCAGGGACATGGATCGGGAGCGTCTGGAAATAATATAATAATCGGGGGAGTATATTCATTTTAACTGAGATCATTCTCCCGATCCATGAGATCTGGTATTTTTCCCATTTATCCAGATCTTTTTTAATTTTCCTAAATAGGTTGGGATAATTATTTTGGTATAGGGAGCAATAGTGCCTCGATACATGTACTCCCAGGTATTTGATGTATATAGGGCTCCACTTATAATTAAAGTTTGATTTCAATGTCCGCATCTCTGGTTCTGATAGATTTAAGTTGAGGGCTTCTGACTTATCACTGTTAATTTTGTATCCTGATATTTTGCCAAATTCCTTTAATTCTTTGTGTAAGTTGGGAAGGGAGATCTGGGGCTGCGTTAATGTTAATATGATATCGTCTGCGAACAATGAGACTTTATAGTTTATTCCGCCAATTGGTACCCCCTGTATATTTATATTGTCTCGTATTTTAGACGCTAGTGGTTCGATTGTTAGGGCGAAGAGGAGAGGGGACAAAAGGCATCCCTGTCTCGTTCCATTTTTCATTTCAAATTTTTTTGCTGTACCCCCCGGGAGTTTCACCACTGCAGACGGGCAGCAGTACAGCGCTCGGACTCCCGCTAGATACGCATCTTTTAAGCTGAATTTCTGCATTGTTTTGTCAAGAAATAGCCAATCAATTCTATCGAACGTCTTCTCTGCGTCCAGGCTTAACAGAACCGCTTTGGTAGCTGTGAGGTGGGCATGATCAACTATATTTATAATTTTGCGGGTGTTGTCTGAGGCTTGTCTGCCAGATACAAACCCCACCTGGTCGTTGTGAATTAATCTCGGTAGGATGGGATTCAGTCTATTTGCCAGGATTTTGCTGTATAGCTTAAGATCGTTATTTAGTAGGGAGATTAGTCGGTAGCTCCCACATAGCAGTGGGTCCCTACCCTCTTTGTGGATGATGGCGAGATTGGCCTGGGTCATTGATGGGGGGATTGGGCTGCCCTCCATGAATGAATTGAATAAGCTGAGTAGGTGTTTAGTTAGGATCGGGGAGAATCTTTTGTAATAAACATTGGAGAAGCCGTCGGGGCCAGGGGCTTTTGAGATATTTTTTTTTGTTTCAATTTTTTTATTGTTTTATCAGGGTACACAACAGATAGTAAACTTTGTTGTACATAGATTGGATAAACATTGATATTTGCATATATTAATAAAAACATCCGTATTCCGTTTTCTTTATTCAGATAGGTGTTTATCTAAATGTTTGTATGTCTGAATGCTCGTACGTTTCTGCTGTTATGGTTCTAACTAGGAAGCTGCCGCTTCCGTGTGTCCTGTTTTTAGTAGTATAGTAGAGAAAAGAAAAGGTGGAGAGCAGAGAAAGAGAGAGGAGAGAAAAAAGAAGGGAGATAAGGGGGGGGGGGAGGTGCTGCGGGATGGCGTCCAGTTTTGTATATATCCTGCCTTTTCCTTTAGGAATTTATTATGTACCTGACCAAATTTCCCATGTCTTATGGAACTTATCCATCTTTTGGGTCAGTTTTGCCGTAAGAAGTTCCATTGTCTTTATTTCTCGCATTCTGCGGAGTACGGTCTGTTTAGCAGGGGCATTCACCTTCTTCCACGCTGCAGCAACGGAACAACGTGCCGCCGTGAGCACATGGCTCACCATCTTACTCTCTGCTGTGTCTAATTCATCAATTGGCTTGGCCAGCACCATGGTCAGCGGGTCCACCTCAATCTCTACCCCCAGGTACTCTCGGATTAGTGTTTGAATCATGACCCAGAACACCTGAGTCTTGGGGCAGTTCCACCAGATATGAGCCATGTCTCCTCTTTGCCCGCAACCCCTCCAACACAAATCTGGGGTCCCGGGGAAGATCTGGCTCAACCTATTCGGGGTTAGGTACCAGTAAAATATAATTTTATAAATGTTCTCTTTAATGGTAGTACAAATCGATGTTTTGGATGCTGCCTCCCAGATATCCTCCCAGTCTTCTCTATCAATCTCTATATTTAAATCCTCCGCCCATTTGGACATATACCTGTGTTGGGAACAGCCTGTTGATCGCGCCAGGCCCAGATATATTTCCCAGACCAATCCTTTAGCATAGTACCCTTTCCTGCACAGTCGTTCAAAATTTGTTAGCTGCTGGAAAGCCTTATCTTTGGATACTGTTTGCAGGTAGTGCCTGATTTGTAAAAAGCCAAATATTGGGAGGTTTGTCGTTTGATATTTTTTATCCAGTTCTTGGGTCAGCAAGAGCCTACCTTGCCCAGAGAAATCCTCTGCTATCATCATCTTCAGCTGTTTAAATTTACTGAGTCTCTGTGGGAACCCGCCGGGGGGAAATTCTGGGTTATCGAATATGGGTGTTAATAGGGAGGGGTGAGCCGTCAAGCCATATTTGTCTTTATTTTTGGTCCATACTCTCCATGTACATTTCATTGCTCCCAGTTTTAATGTTTCCGAGAGGATCTCTCTACCCCGCACAGTCCACAGGGTGGCCGGGAGTGAGAGGGGTCTCGCGTAGGAAAACTCTATCCCTGTCCAACAGCTTGTAGTTGGGTCATTGTTCCACATTATCACTTGTTTCATATTATTTAATTCCGACATTGGGATATCAATTGGGAGAGTCTGGAAGTAATACAGAAGTCTTGGCAGGATATTCATTTTGACCGTAGCTATTCTGCCTAACCAAGATATCTGGTATTCATTCCAGCTCTGTAAGTCTTTTTTTAGCCTCTCAAATAGGGGCGGATAGTTATATTGATATAGTGATTTGTCCTCCCGTGTTATTTGGATTCCCAAGTATTTGATTTTCGTGGAACTCCACTTATAATTAAAATTTAATTGTAGCAGTTTGGCCTCGGGATTAGGTAGAGATACATTTAATGCTTCCAACTTATCCATATTGATTTTATACCCCGAGATTTTGCTAAATGTATCTAATTGTGAATGTAAATTCGGGAGTGAAGTCAAGGGGTTGGCTAGAGTTAGGATAATGTCGTCAGCAAAAAGGGATATCTTGTAATCCGTATCTCCAATTGTAATGCCACTTATATTGTTGTCCTCTCTGATTGTTGTTGCCAAGGGTTCTATAGAGAGGGCAAACAGAAGTGGAGACAAGGGACATCCCTGTCTAGTACCATTCCTAATGTTTATAGGGTTCGAGTTTCCTCCTGGGAGTTTCACTACAGCCGTGGGAGTTTTATAGAGGACTCTAACCCCCTCAAGATATGGGCCCTTAAATCCGAATTTAATTAATGTTTGGTCTAACAATTCCCATCTGATCCTGTCAAACGCCTTTTCCGCGTCTAAACGTAACAGGATGGCTTTCGTGGATGAGAGATGTACATGGTCGATTATGTTTATAATTTTTCTCGTATTATCTGAGGCTTGTCTGCCTGAAATAAATACGACTTGGTCCTTGTGGATCAGGCCTGGGAGAATGGGAGTTAGTCTGTTAGCTAGGATTTTGCTATAAAGTTTTAGGTCCGAATTAAGGAGGGCTATGGGGCGATAATTACCACACTGTAGTGGGTCTCTCCCTTCCTTTGGTATGAGTGCCAAATTCGCTCTAGACATAGAAGCGGGGATAGCCGTTCCCTCCAGAAACTCATTAAACATATCCAGGAGATGTGGTGCCAAGATCAATTTAAATTTTTTATAGTATTGATTGGAAAACCCATCCGGGCCTGGCGTTTTACTAGGTTTTGGTTGTGAGATGGCTTCTAGTAAATCATCCTGCGCGATTTCTTTATTTAGCTCTAGTAAGTCAGCTTCTGAAAGGCTTGGAAGGTTACATGACGCTAGGTACTTAGTAATAGCTTCTGCATTTGAGGAGCTGTTTTGGGGGAAGTTCAAATTATATAGTTTGGAGTAGAAGTCTGAGAATGTGGCCGCTATCTGTTTTTCGCAATATGTTTTGATGCCCGTCTTTGTTTGTATGACGGATATTTGGGAATTGGTTCTCAGACCTCTTAATTTAGATGCTAATAACCGGTCGGCCTTATTTCCTTTGTCATAATATTTCTGCTTCGTCCACCTCAGCGCCCTCTCCACTTCATCTATTTGTATCTGCCTGAAATCAGATCTAGCCTTGTCCAGTACTTTGCGTAGTTGTTTTGAGGGATTAGCTTTATGTTTATGTTCTAGGAGTTTAACTTTCTCCGCTAATTCGTCGTACAATTTCTGTTTTTGCTTTTTCTTATATGATGCTATGGAAATTATATTCCCTCGAATCGTGGCCGTATGGGCCTCCCATAGCATCGCTGATGACTTTACAGAGCCCTTGTTCAGCGCAAAATATTCTCTGAGCTTTTGCTTAATCTCTATCTCTACATCTATTTGGTTTAACAGAATCGTTTAGTTTCCAATTATATTGATTATATTTATAGAAGGGGAGGGAGAGCGTCAGCGAGATCGGAGCGTGGTCCGACCATGTTATAGAACCTATGTCCGACTGGGAGGTTGCCTGAAAGATATCTTTAGTACCCAGAAAATAATCAATCCTTGAATAGGTCTGGTGCGGGGGAGAAAAATACGAATAGTCCCTCTGGCCCTGATGCTGCGCCCGCCAAATATCTATCAGCGAAAACTCTTTCAGTATGTTCTGAAACCTTTTGGCATTTGTGGTCGTAATGCGTGGGTGGGGAGTACCCAGTGGGCTTGTCCTATCTTGATCAGGTGCTACAACCATATTAAAATCTCCTGCTATCAATAGCGTAGTTCTAGGTTGGGGGGCTAGCTTGTCACATAGATCTCTCAAAAAGTCAGCTTGACCCTCATTTGGGGCGTATATATTAACAAGGGTAATCTCCACATCTGATAGTGTGCCTTGCAGAATGAGGAATCTACCTTCTGGGTCTACGGTCTGTTTTTGAAGTGTGAATTTGACATTTTGTCTAAATAAGATGGCTACCCCTTTTTTTTTAGTGGAGCAGGATGCATAATATGCCTGGGGGTAGTATCTCTGAAAGGTGTTAGGGGGCGATATCGTATTAATGTGCGTTTCTTGTAAGAATAGCACATCTCCTTTTGTTTTTTTTTAATTCTTGTAAGGCGAGCTTTCTTTTGATTGCTGAGTTAAGTCCCCTAACATATTTGGAGCCATTAAGTGTTGTATTTGGAGCCATTTTCGGAGCCATCCAGCAAACAGCTCCAGGACTTTCCGGATACAGTCGGGTCCCCTCTTTCCCATAAGCTTTAGGCTCTGCGTTCAAATCCTTTCACCAGGTCAAAGGGGTCTCCACTTCTTTGCTGCGCTGGGATGTGTAGATTCTTGTAGCTCCAGGGGCATGCGCCCTCTTTGTGGACAGGTAGGTATGTGTTCCCCGCCGGGGGCAGACCAGCGTTCCTCATCTCGTATGTGTCTCAGAAGCTCGTAAGGGGGGGGGGGGCAATAGGTCGTCCAAACATATAAATTTTGCCGGGAGTAGTCTTTTCCTCTCCAGGTGACATTTCTCAGTCCTCACCTGCCTGGTTACGTTGGGTGGCTAGTCTCTGAGAGGAGCGTGGTCCCCTCTCTGTTGGCCTGTGATCTGGGTCTCCGTCCGTATCTTCAGGGGCAATTCCACCTCCATTCTTGTGGGGGACACCGAGCCCCTTTAGAAATCTTGGTATCTCTTCCGGGTAGGAAAGGGTGTGGAATTTGCCTCCAGCCTGGGCCACAATTTTAAAAGGGAATCCCCAGCGATATTTAATCTTGTTGTCCCTTAATTTTAGTGTGAGGGGTCTGAGCTCTCTCCTGCGGTCTACTGTACGTTTTGAGAGATCACTGTATATCTCAATATGTACATTCCGGAACTGGATGTGTCCTTTCTCCCTGCTCGCCGTCAGTATTTTCTCCTTTGTGGAGTAATAATGGAACCTGACCAGTATATCTCTGGTCCTCTTGGGGTCTGTGGACCTAGGTCCGAGGGCCCTATGGGCTCTGTCCATCTCTAGCTTTTAAGGAGTTAGGTCAGGTACCAGATGAATAAAGAGGTCTGATAGGTATGTGTGCAGCTGTTCAGTCTCCACTGTTTCTGGGACATACCTCAGTCTCAAGTTCTGCCGCCGATCGCGGTTTTCCTGGTCCTCGGCACTTTCCTTGAGCCCTCTGATCTCCCAGTGCAGGCGGTTGATCTCGTCCTCCGCGGAGGACTGAGCCTGCTCCAGTGTTTCCACTGTGTTTGCCAGCCCATCTGTTTTGGCCGTTAGGAGATTCAAGTCTGCCCTTAGGGTGTTAATGGCTTTACCCAAATCATCCCGAAACTCCTTCCTCATTCTGGAGATTCAAGTCCGCCCTTAGGGTGTTAATGGCTTTACCCAAATCATCCCGAAACTCCTTCCTCATTCTGGTGAAGAGGTTTTCTAAATATGTTTTGTTCACATCTATGTTTTCAATTTCCTGCTCGTGCGCCCCGCTCGGGCCCACCCGCGTGTCGGCTAAGCCGCCATCTTGGGAGGTCTCGCAACTCCCCGCGGTCCGCTGGCTTTGTGGGAAGTAGCTCGTCACTGACTGCTGAGCTGCCTTCTTATTTTTGCCGCTCATGCTGGCTACCTTCCCCTCCGCTTGTATGTATTTATTGGGGGGGTTTAGATGTAGATGTTTAGATGTAGATTAGCTCTAGTACAGCTTGTCTGGGTAGATATCTGGTTATTGGACCCAGGGTTCTGGCCTTAGGGCTGTGTTTCTGACCTGCAGGACGTTCTCTCTGAGGCACCTGAGGCACCCTTACCAACCTACGTTCTCTCTGAGGCACCTTTGTGTGGTGGTGGTGCTTCCACGTGGTGGTGCTCCTCCAAGATGGCCGCCTCCTCCCTCACCACGCTACTGAGGCCTATGGCTCCCTTCACTAGTGGGTCCCCTCCCGGTGTTCTTCACTCCCAGCAGGGTCCTAGGTCAGGTTTGTACCTTTTATTTACGTGTGCCGTCCTGGGGGGGGGAGCTGGACCCGTAACGGGGGTCTCCGCTCGCGCCTTTCCTCACGGCCTCAGGCGGCCACAGCGGGCGCTTCTCTTACCCCACACGGGGTCGGGGGTTCCGTCCCCGATCACCGCTGATTCCCCTCTATTCTTGGCTCCTCGAGTCTCCGGAGTCTCTCCGTCAGATTTGAATTTTGCGGGCTGCAGAGGGGAAAGTCCCGCACCGGGGGCAGGGGGTCTCCGACACAGCTCTCCGGGACGCCGGAGCCAGCCACTTCGGAGCCCAGCTAGTCACCGGAGCAAAGTCTTTGGGGGTTCACTTAGGGATTCCTCCGCTTCTCCTGATTATTTTATTATTTAATATGCTTCGTTAGTGCTATTCATTCAGAGGGGGTCGGGAGCGTCTCTTTCAAGCTGCCATTCCCCTTGACGTCACCGGAAGTCTCCGGCTTTTGAGATTTTTAATGTTTTTATTGCGTCCGCCAGCTCTTTTTGGGTAATTTTTGCGTTAAGCATTTGATTCTCCTCCTCTGTCAGTGTTGGTAGGAGGCAATCGGACAGGTAATTACTAATAGGTTCAGTGGTTGGTGTCCCCGTGTTCCCACCCTGAGCCTTGAGGTTATAAAGTTTAATATAAAATGCGGTAAATTCCTCCGCTATTTTCTGTTCGTTATAGATTATTTCTCACGATTAATTTTTTATCGCTGTGATCTGGGAACGCTTCTGTATACCTCTTAGTTTGCTCGCCAAAAGTCTGTCAGCCTTATTGCCCTTGTCAGAGTATTTCTGACAAGTCCATGTAAGAGCTTTTTCTACTTCTTCCATTTGGGCTTGTTTTAGCTCATTCCTGGCTGCGGTCAAGGTTTTATAAATCTTTTTCGAGGGGTTGGGTTTGTGCTGTTGTTCCAGCTTAATTATTTTAGTTGTAACAACTAGTGACATACCGCTCACCTCAATATTGAATACCAACTCTATGATAGGGATGACAGACATACATATATAAGGAGACAAAGGATGCTCCTAAAAAGATCCCACTTTAATGCACAGCAAAGCCGAAAATAGTCCACAGGTATAGTAACCCACTAGAGTAATGGTAAGGCTATAAGGGTACAATTAAGTAACCGCTCCCAACACTGTGGGAGGACAATTACCACTAAAATGCCCTAGGGCAAAAATAATAAATGATTTATTGATATTCAGAAGTCGACGCAGTAACACACACTCAAAATAACCATAAAAACAATTAAAACATAAATCACGGGTGAGGCAGGGTAAGGGGATATTATTATAAGATGAATTCCCAAATATTAGTGTATGTCCCCTTACCAGTACCAGGTGGTAGTGTGAGACACAATGGTAAATACAAATGATAGGCAATAGAGAATGCTAGAGCCTCTGGTCTCAGGGTATGGTGGAGGTTGCACTAATCATTGCATGCTGTGATTGATCTGCTCAGTATCAATAGTTGGATATCACACTGACAGTAGGTAGTGATGCATGCAGAGTAGTGAATGCAAATAAATGTGCCACTGTCATATATCACAAAACCTATATAGGTACTAGGTCACATGATCAATGATTCAGTAAATCATTAGTGCACATTATACCACATTATATAAATGAACCGCGGCATGTGCATCAAAAACCGGACCTGATATATGCATAAACTACCTCTGCTAGGCAGTTAACAACTCGAACAACCCCACACAAACTACCAGGAACAGTCTCACCCGTGACCCCTCCTACACGACGTCAACGTGGTGACGTCATGCTGACGATCGTTTCGCGCATAAGGGTCTGGCGCTTTCTCAAGGTTCAGCCTCACCCGTGATTTATGTTTTAATTGTTTTTATGGTTATTTTGAGTGTGTGTTACTGCGTCGACTTCTGAATATCAATAAATCATTTATTATTTTTGCCCTAGGGCATTTTAGTGGTAATTGTCCTCCCACGGTGTTGGGAGCGGTTACTTAATTGTACCCTTATAGCCTTACCATTACTCTAGTGGGTTACTATACCTGTGGACTATTTTCGGCTTTGCTGTGCATTAAAGTGGGATCTTTTTAGGAGCATCCTTTGTCTCCTTATATATGTATAATTATTTTAGTTGTCAGATCTGTTATTAATTTCACCTTGGCCTTTCTGTGGGATGCAATTGAAATAAAAGTTCCCCTAATTGCTGCCCTATGGGCTTCCCACAGAACCGCCGGAGAGTCTACTATGCCCCAGTTGAGAGCGAAGTACTCCCTAAGAGCCTTTTTAATTTCTTTTTCTACCTCCGGGTGGTTCAGTAGGGAGTCGTTCAGCTTCCAAGTGTAGGCGGTTAATTTATGAAATGGGGTGGATAGGGTTAATGTGATGGGGGCGTGATCTGACCATGTAATGGGGCCTAAGTCCGAATTTGTGCAGGCTTCCAGGATATATTTGGTAGCAAAAAAATAGTCTATACGAGAGTATGACTGGTGGGGTGCGGAATAGAATGTGTAATCTTTTTGGCCCTGGTGTTGGATTCTCCAGATGTCCATTAAGGAATATTCCTTGGTGATTGTTTTAAATTGTTTCTCCATCCTCTGAGGTGGAGCTCTGTGTTAGCCTTGTTGGCCTGAGGTTCTGTCCTCCGCAGAGTTTATGGCCATATTAAAGTCTCCGCCCACAATCAACGAAGATAGGTAGGTAGGGTCAACCTTTTCTAACACTGCTTTAAGGAATTCCGTTTGATTATCATTTGGCGCGTAGATGTTGATCAGAGCGAACGGCGAGCCAGCCAGTGAGCCATATACCATTAGAAATCTACCCTCTGGGTCTGAAGTGGTTTTGGTGATATTGAATGGGGTTCCTTGTCGGAGCAGGATCGCTACTCCCCGCTTTTTACTGTTAAATGACGAGAAGAAACCCATAGGGAATACATTGCTAATCAATTTGGGCAGCTCTTGGGATGTAAAGTGCGTCTCTTGGAGGAAGATGATATCTCCCTTGGACTTTTTCAGCTCTTGGAGCGCCAGTCGTCTTTTTCTATTATTATTCAGGCCCTTTACGTTTAGTGATACAAGTTTAATTGCGGACTGACTAGCCATTTGGGCGAGAGAGTTTAGTGTCCATCGGGGTCTCGCCCTTCCCACCGGGGAGATCCTGGTTCGTTGGTTCAGAGAACCTTTTTAACGCTTCTTGATGGTGCTGTTTGAGTATGGGTGTCAGGCCCGCCCGACGAGGGGTTGGGTGGGAGGAGGGCAGGGAAGGTCGAGAGGGGGGGGGGAATAGGCTGCTGGGACAGGGTCAGCAGCAAGAGGCAAAGTGGGACGAGGTCAGCTAAGGACCTCCAATAAGTATGGCCGGGATTGGCTACCGGCATTAGGGCTTAAGGCCCAATGGGGGGGGAATCCGATGGTTCAGGCATGGGCGTGCAGGGAAGGTGCGGACCCTTGTACTTGCTTAGTGTAAGCTCTACCTTAGTTTAAGAGGGGGGGGAGGGGGGGAAATGGGAGGGGGGGAAAGGGGTCAAAGGGACGCAGGTCCCGAAACGCGTCAGAGTTACTATGTACTCCTTTTGACCACTTAATAAACCTGTTTATATCCGATACTGGTTTGCAGCCCCCATTGTTTGCACGGTTGTGCTCCGCCACTGTACCCTATGGGACTACTCTGCAATTACGTCTGGCGTGACGCACACACTAATCAAGGACTGAGCTGTGCTTCAAGGGAGTTCCTCACATTGATCGTTTGATTGGTATGTACATTTGTTTTGCTGGGGGTCTATACAGGACCTTTATGGTATATATAGAGATCTGTGTTAGCCGTCCAGCGTAACTAGTACACTCCTATGTTTATATCATCCTAATGAGTCTCCTTAGCTCTTATACATGCTCTAATGCCTTGGTTACATATTTTAGTACTCTGAATATGCATGTATGTTCCTAGGACAGCAGAGCCCTGAATATTGGGATAATATCCCTCACCCACTACGGTCAAGCTTATAGGTTTTGGACATGGGGAAGGCGTGGGGAGGGAGGGAAAACTCCTAGCATAGCCATAACATGGAGATCTTTCTGACAATCCTTAAAACCAGTGTAATAAACGTGAGAACAACTCTTAACAAGCTCAGTACATGAAAAGCATTATAACCTCTCTTTTTGTCAGTCGGTCAAGCTTATAGGTTTTGGACCTGGGAAAAGGGGGGGAGATGGGGGGGTGGGGAGATAAGAGGGAGGGGGGAGGGGGAGACCTGGGTTGACAGGTAACACAACAGCACATTGCATTAATGTTTTTAAGTATCATGCTGAACATAAACGGAATACTTCCTACGCTTGCTGGTCGGGGAAGAGGGGGGGGGAGGGATGGGGCTCTTACATTTAGTGAAGTTAATATCCGAGGATCCTTATGACATTTCTATTTGATCTATGTGGCCCGCCGTGTGCCTTCCTCAGATGGTTTGACAACGTATTTTATTACTGCAGGCAGCATCATTAGTATGGGGCCGTGCGGCCATATCTTCTGCGGCGGAAGGGCAGGCTTATGGGCTTTGGTGCGTGAGGGGTGGAGGGGGAAGGGGGGGAGAGAAAAGGGAGTACATTATATTATAACACATACAACTTTTCTCAACTTCAACATTCATCAACTGAGGAACAGGGTTTTTTTTTTTACATAACTCAACTGTGGCATAGGGACGGCTTAGCACTAGATCCATGTGGCCAGCTAATCTAGACTGCCAGTTACTGTAATAGTGTCACTGCCGCTGCTTCCATTATCGAAGTCATTTGGGCTTCCTGTCTTGTGCAGGGCTAATTAGGCAGCTTCACAGTTAACTAGTATTTCCTAGTCCGGGCGGTGGGGAGGGTAGCAACAGTCGTGCGAACCGAGCCTGGGGTCCATAGTCCTGTACCCGGGCCTTAGACAGATTAAATCCGTTATTTCTTTTTTTAATAGATTGGATAACGATCCAATATTTCTATTGCCGGACACGTCCACCAAATGTGGACCATATCGCTTCTCTGCCCACAACCCCTCCAGCACAGATCAGACACCACAGGGTAGATTTGCTTCAGCGGCCATGGCGTGAGGTACCAATGAATACAATTTTATATATATTTTCTTTAGTTGCTGTGCATATGGAAGTTTTTGCAGCAAACTCCCATATATCCTCCCAATCATCCCTGTCAATTTCTATTTTCAAATCCGCTGCCCATTTGAGCATGCAGTCATGATCATGTGAATTGACCAAGGCCTCCAAACTGGCTTTTATTCTAGTTATCAAACCTTTTTGATAACTACCTCCTACATAGTGCTTCAAAACTTGTGAAGGGAGTAAATTCTAATTTTGGGGGACATTTTTGGAAAAAAATTCTGATCTGTAGATATTTAAACATACTAAGGTCTGGTGCCTCATACCTAGTTAGGAACTCTTGGAAACTAGAAAGTTTTCCTTTATGCACTAGGTCGGCAACTACTCTAATATGTTTAGCTTTAATTTGGTCTAATTGTTTATAATCACAGCCTGGGGGGAAATTGGGATTATTAAAAAGCGGAGTGAGTTGCGAAACGGGAGACACAAGATTAAATTTGCCCTTAGACGGAGACCCCGCCCCCAGAGTGAGACGGATGGCAGCTTAAGCCTTGAGCTCCATCCCTCATCCCCGACAATACACTCATAAAGCAAGCAAAACGAACCTTTATCACCCCTAACTACTTTCACAATACCATTAAAACATTAGAGATGGCACCGATGCAGGCAAAAAAGAAGGAGACCTCCGCAAATATCTGGGCCGATCGAGCTCACGGAGCGTGGCAGCAACAATGGCGCCGGATTCAAATGCAGGATCAGAGTCAGAACGCGACGAAGACACAGCGGAGGGACCGGAGCAATTACCTGTCCGCCGCTGTGATTTTGAGAGGTTGTATAGAGACATGAAAGCCCTTATACACCTGGAAATGCAGGACTTAAAAAAGGAGGTGCAGGGGCTCGTGAGTGCACCTGAGCCCTGGAAGAGAAAGTCAGCACCAATACAAAACTGATTAAAAAAGCTGACAAACGATCCACATACTTACAAGTACAACTTTCGGAATTGGCTGACAGACAGGAAGATGCGGAGAACAGGGACCGCAGGAATAACATTAGGGTACGGGGGATCCCTGAAACCGTCACCAATGTGGAGGATTTCATCTCAAGATGGATGGCGGAGTTACTCCCTGACTGCCCACCCAATGAAAGAATAATGGATCGCTGCCATCGTGCCCTAAGAAGCAAACCAGCAGCAACAGAGCAGCCGAGAGATGTAATAGCCCGGCTGCACCATTATCGCACCAGAGATGCTATCCTACAGAAGGCCAGAGTGGCAGAAGCCTGCAGATTCGAGGAGATCACAATGCAACTCTTCCAAGATCTCTCACCGCTTACCCTGGCCAGGAGAAGGAAACTCCAGCCCATCACCCGCACACTGAGGGACAGAGCCATCAGATATAGGTGGACCTTTCCGTTTGGCCTGCTGGTCATCCGCAACGGAAGGGCCATCTCCATGAAGGAGATAGAAGAGGGAGCTGAGTTCCTACAAAAACTAGGGATCAAGGAGAACTCACCCACGAGCCCTAGAGGAGAAAAGCCCAAAGAAACGGATTGGCAAGTGGTGGGGGCTGTGGGCGAAAGCCGGGAAGCTCTCACATGAGCTCGCTTAAAGTCTCGTATCTTGAAGTTACCTCATGGTTAGAGGCTAGTTAGTAAAGTTATATGTTGCTCCTGAACTGTCTCCCCCCTTGATTAACCCCGAGTGTGACGAACAAGGAGCTGGCTGCTTACGTGGCTATAGCCGGACTCAACACTGCACATTATGGGACCCTGCAACCCTCCAAGGCATTCCTGCAAGAAACACCAACTAAAAAGTGGAAAATCGTACCTGCATACATCATGGCGGCGGGCGGTGGAACACAAGCTGCCCATCATGGCGGAAGAGCTCGATGGAGTCCACAAGGCGGCTTTACGGAAGTGCTGCAAGTTTCGGCGGGAGAGCTATGGGAGTGGCGACCTTCCTCGCGGGCTTCAGGTGAGAAAATGGCGTTCCCCGGAACAGCGTCACCGGAAGTGTGCTGGGCGCCATCTTGTAGGAGGCTAAAGAGAGATTACCGCTGACGTCATCTCGGAGCGCCGAACACCATCTAGTCTCGCGAGAAGAGACTCTGACTCATAAACCGGGTAAGGAAGAGGATAAAGTACCAGGAATGCAGCAGAGGGACAACTCTCTACCTGATGGCAGAGGAAGAAGAGAAGGCGTGGACAACATCCTACAGCGATCCGGAAGGAGGGCCCACGAACCACCACACCACCACGTTGCAAGCAAGCAAGGCCCATCATGCAAGCAGCGGAGTAGCGGAGATAATAAACACTGTCCCCAGGCAAATGTAGCTGTGTGCCCATTCATTCCCCTAGGGGCTAATCCCCCCACCCAAAGACACGATACCAAATTGGGGGTGTTGGGAGGGTCATAAAGCCACACTAGCTTATTAAAGTGGCAGTCCCCCTTGAAAAAAAAAGGGGGGGGAGAAAAAAAAAATAATAAAAAAAAAGGGGGAATAAAAACAAATATATAAAGAAAAGACTCGGGACCGAGAAGGGGGGGGGGGGAGGGGGAGAAAAAGTTGCAGTATCTCAGTTAAACTGCCAAAAGAAGGGTTCTGTTTTTCTGTTTGTTCATTTATCTATATTATCTATAATGAAGATGAATCACCTAATGTTGTCGGGGGGAGGGTGGAGTGCCCTCCAGTCTCAACGAGGGCATGAGCCTCCACATGGGCGCGGGGGGTAACTCCGTCCGGCGGCCCATGAAAGTCCTCACTGAACCAGCAACGAGGAGCGGTAGAGGGGGATGGAGGTCCATCCCGGACTACGCTCGTGCTGTACGTTTAGGAGAGGCAGAGAAGGCACTTGGGGAGGACTTGTCTCGCCCTATTGCCGGATGTGCTAATTTTGTGTTTTTATGTTTCGTTACATGTGTTTATCTGTTCCCCCAGTGTACTTTCCCTTGTTCTTCCCGGCTGCAGTCCGAATCCTCGGAAAGAAATAGAAGATTCTCGACGCTGACACCATGGGCTCGGACGGTTGATTACAAACGAGTAAAGGTTTGGAAATACACTCATGAGTAAAGAGATCACTATTATTTCACACAATGTGAAAGGCTTTAACAGTCCAGGGAAGCGCAGGCTAGCTATGGCAGACTATAAGAAAACAGACCCTGACATAATTCTATTACAAGAAACACACTTTTCGAAATCCAGTTCCCCGAAATATATTGACTATAGGTTTAGGAATTGGTTCTCAGCTTCATCCAACAAAAAAAAAGAGGAGTAGCCATTCTACTACATAACCGTTTGCCCTATGCGATTAAAACCATTAAAAAAGACAACAACGGCCGATTTCTGATTATAAGCGGCGAAATAAGAGGTCAGCCGATCACAATGGCAAACGTTTATGCTCCAAGTGAAGGCACAGAGGCTTTCCTGGAAAGGTTCTTCTCCATCCTCCAGAGGATGGCACAGGGATGCGTAATACTAGGGGGTGACTTTAATCAGACACTAGATCCAGTAATGGATAGATGCACCCCGAGCGGTAAAGCTAACTCAAAGGTTAGACAGCCCTCTATTCCAGGTTTGAGAACTAATAATCTTTTAGATATATGGCGGGAACAGCACCGCCAGGACAAAGGATTTACATTTTACTCCCACCCGCAAGACATATAGTAGGATAGACTACCTCTTTGTATCCAGTAGAATGGTTTCACAGATCTCCCACTCGGGCATCCACGATATTTCGTGGTCAGATCATGCGCCGATAGAGTTGCGGTGCTCCGATTTTATTCTGGACAGACCAGGAGCGAACTGGAAACTTAACGAAGTTTTACTAAAAATCCCCGAAATTGCACAAAATGTGGGGGATAGAATCAGGGAATATTTTCAGGAGAATATGGGAAGTGTGACTTCGCAGGCTACCCTATGGGAAGCCCATAAGGCGACTCTGAGAGGAGAGCTCATAAGGATTGCAAGCAGGCGAAAGAGGGAGAAGGACAAAAAAATCAATCAGTTACAGAAGGAATTGGCAGTCCTCTCAGCTCGACATAAAAATAACAAAGATGGAATGACCCTTAAGGAGTTGCTAGACACCAAAACCAAACTTAATATCTTGCTGACCTCCCGTGCTGAAAAGGAGCTGACATGGTCTATACTGTAGTTTATGACATACGAGAAAGAAACCACAGACGGGTTCATAACCCTGATGACTCATTATGGGAAGTATTTTTGTACTATGAATTATTTATTCCAGGAGAGGTTTATACAACAAATTGGGAACTGCTTAATTTTGGACACTTAACACACACAGGTTCTTATTTCGCAAGGGTACAGGTTGCTCAACCATTTCAGTACATGTCTGTGAAATGTGATCGTGAATTTTTCATCAGCACTAGAAGATGTGTTGATAGAGGTTATTTAATTTGTGATGACATTATACAGCACATGCCTTGCAATGATCAAATGCAAGGTAGCAACTGCCCGATAACTGCAACACCCATTCAAACTCCTTTTACATTAATTCACAGCTTAGATAATGGGAGTTACATAGTATTATCTACAGAAGAGAATTGCGATATTCCTCCTTTTCAGGCATCACTTGTCACGGTTAATGTATACAGTGTTATGGTACTACACTTATTCCACCTCTGTTACATCAGACACTCACATCTGGAGTACATTTCCAGGTACCAGCTATCACACTGATCCTTGCTCACATGACAGCCTATTTGGCACATTTAAAGAAAATGAAGGTTACTATAGGGTTCACACATGATATAGTACATACCCTTTGACAGAGAGTTCACAGTGAATTACTACGTGTTGATTTACACCCGGGTGATTTTCCCCAGTGGTTGACTACACTAGGTGAATCATTGAAAACTTTTTGGCCAATGACAGGTAATTTTTTGACAAAAATAGGCACTAGCCTACAAACTACTGGTAAAAGTATTTTTAGTGGACTAGGAAATGCGTTTGGAATCCTAGGTTATTTGAAACCACTATTGTTTTTTATTTTAGGGATAATAATCCTTGTTATTTTGCTTTGTATTTTCTCTTTTCTTCCGAAGAAGAAGAGGCGTTCAGCTTAATCACATTTTGCTTTCTAGCATATATTCTTATATTTTTACCTAGATACTAATATACTGTTTTAAGCACACAGGTCAAATCTAACCTGCTGCAGTATGCTTTGTTGCAAGGACACAGACGAAAAGAAAGATACTTCACAAATCTTGCGTCTACCACGGTCCTATCAAACTTCCATGAGGATGTACTTACTGTAGATGAACTGGTTTTACCACATCGGAAACCACGCAAAGTGCATGCAGTTCACAACACGATGAGAGACTTTATGTATCAGAACTCTCTTGCTTCCTCAGGACAGTTTTCAGTTTTAACACCTAATGGGACATTGCTACCGCGTAGCTTGCTAATGTTATGTAATTTTTGGCAAGTGAAATCTTTGCTATCTCTTGGTGATCAACCCAACTTCAAGTGTAGAGACATTCACCGTCAAATATTTCAAATGTCTTTTTATACAATTGAAGAATTGAACAATGTTTTGGGGCCCGTTGGGATACTACGCTTTTAAGTATGTATGAACGTCAACATCAACCCGCTTTACAATTGGGTGATTTTTACAAATTGATACCTTCCCATCGTGGAATAACTTGTGCACATATGCACAGTTGTGGGTGTTTTGGCGATCAATCACATACTCCTGTGAGTTCAAGCTCATCAACATCAGAGAGCGGTGACACTGTCTTCCAAAAGTACACATAACGAATATTTTCTGCTTTGATAGTTTTTCTGCATTTGCAAACATATGATAATTATGTGTAGGAGAGGGTGTTATGGATTACAGGTATTTTCTGGCATATAACGCATAATGAATACAGGTCACAGGTACATATATACATAGTATCATTATAAGGCCTTGTATAGCTTAGAGTATACTGTTAAAATCCTGTTTTTTCTTGTCTTAGAAATAATAGCTTGTTTTGCTCAGAAGTGGCAGGATATTGGGACAGGTTACATAGACATAAAAGGGGAACTAACACCGGTAAACAGGCCGTGGTTTAAAGGTAACTTACGACATATATCATACGTCACTAACTGTAAATTCTGATGGTAAACATCATACGTCACAAACCACAGAGCATGGACACATGACACGTGTCACACGTACGCAGCAAACAATGAACACTATAATAGGTTTGCACGACTCCATGTTAAACCAGAACCGAACTTAGGTGTGAAGTCACACAGATGAGACTTGAGCTGGGACTGGCTGACCTATCGTAATATCTTTTGGTTTGTGAGTATTGACAATGCATATACTGTATAGTTATAATCTCTGCATAGTTAGGAATGGATTGGTAACATACTGTAACTGCTAGCCATCAGCTTATAAGAAGCTTGTTGTGATATTTCTGATATTTCTGAATATTGTTGTGATACAATAAATGATAAACCTTATCTTATACAAACTCTAAGTGACCTTTCTTTATAATAATCTCACAATACTCTCCATAATATTATTAATATGTGAGAGTGTGGCCGAGACTTTGCAAGTACGACATTGTGGTCGGTGCTCTCTGCTTAGTGCAGGACATAACTCACCATAAGGCGATACTTGAAAAAGAAAGGCAGGCTGAGCCCAGATTAACTTCCCGTGCTGAAAAGGAGCTGACATGGTCTAAGCGGAATTTTTTTGAGAAAGCAAACAGGCCAGATACCCTACTTGCCAACAAATTACGAGACAAAAACCACGTCTCCCAAATTCAGATAATTCGAACAGAACAGGGGGATCTGACCTCTGACCCCCAAAAATTAGTTTATGAATTTAAAACATTATGAAACCCTATATTATGGGGCGAAGGTGGCACACACGCCAACCACAAAAGCACGACTAAAGACGTTCTTAACAGAGGCTCAATTGCCTAAAGTGACCAGAGAGGAGAGGGACGCACTACAGGCAGACTTTACTATCGAGGAACACCTCTAGAGGTAATGAAGTCATTAAAAGCAGCCAAGGCCCCAGGCCCAGATGGCTTTTCCAATCTCTATTATAAGAAATTTCGCAAAATATTAGCTCCTCATCTACTAAAACTGTGTAATTCTTTCCTGGATGGTGCCCCCATCCCGAGCTCGATGCTCCAGGCGTCTATCTCAGTAATCCACAAACAAGGAAAAGACCCAGCGGACTGTAAAAGCTATAGGCCCATCTCTTTAATAAACTCTGATACAAAAATCTTTTCCAAACTTTTAGCTAACCGCCTTAACCAGGTGTTGTCCAAGTTGGTCCATCCTGATCAAGTGGGGTTCATATGTGGTTGACAAGCAGCTGATAACACCAGCCGGATTATAGATTTGATTGATCTGGCGCAAAAAAAACATATCCCGTCTATGGTGCTTAGTTTAGATGCAGAAAAAGCGTTCGACAGAATTGATTGGCCCTACTTGAGGGAGACGCTATGAGCGTTCGGCTTGGGTGGGAGAATGATAGAGGCAATTCTCGCTCTGTATCGGGGACCGACGGCGAAGGTCAGGCACCAGGGCTTCCCCTCGGATGAATTCCTGATTAAGAGCGGCACCAGACAAGGCTGTCCTCTGTCACCCCTTCTCTTTGCGCTATGCATCGAACCCCTAGCGGCGCACATCCGCCTCAGCCCGAATATAGCAGGAATCCAAATTAGTGACCAGCCACATAAGGTGGCCCTATACGCTGATGACGTGATACTCACGTTATCACAGCCCCTCACCTCTCTGCCGAACGTCTTTAAATTGCTAGGGGAATTTAATGCGATATCTGGGTTCAAAATTAACCAGGCAAAATCAGAAGCCCTAAACATCAACTTACCTAAGGCCACCGAGAAACTGATCACGGTGAACTTTGAATTCAAATGGCAAACCTCCTCCATAAAATATTTAGGGATAAATATCACGAAGCAATCAGGCACCCTTTATAAGGCGAATTACCCCAGACTAATACGGACACTGAAGGAAGATCTACGGAAATGGGCAGGGTACAACATATCCTGGATTGGCAGGATTCAGTCTCTAAAAATGAATCTCCTTCCCAGAATTCTGTACCTATTTCAGACTCTTCCGGTCCCTATAATCAGGGAAGAGATCCTTCGGTTACAGTCCGCAATGGTGAAGTTTGTCTGGGGTAATAAAACCCCCCGCATCAAAACTAGCACACTAATTCGGCCCACAACAAGAGGAGGATTAGCGGTACCTTACCTGTTATCATACTTCAGAGCGGCCCAATTGACCCAAATTATCCAGTGGCACACCCACCCTAGTCGGAGGCGATGGGTGGAACTGGAGGCGGCCTGCTGTGCCCCGGTGGCATTGCAGGACCTGATCTGGCTCCCAAATAAGGTTCGCAAGGACTTCAAACACCCGCTCCCCGCGATTGCCAGCTCTTTGGCAGTATGGGACAAAAGCAAATATAAGCACGTATTAATGAGACAACACTCCTTGATGACCCCAATTTTGGGAAACCCTGATTTCGCTCCGGGCCTGCAGAAGAAAGATTTAACTATATGGACACAGAAGGGCTACACTCGCCTTTTACACCTGGAGGGTAGAATATCTACAGTATCAAACCGTTTGAGCAAATTAAGTCTGAAAAATCAGTTCCAAATTCAGAATTTTTTAGATACCTCCAGCTAAGAGCTTTCTATGATAAATTTCCCATTCGAGCTCAACGCACTAATTTTAAACAGCTCTGTTCTACTGGAACAGGAACCAAGGGACTTATCTCTACGATGTACAAAGCGGTAGTCTGTCCGACTCCTGACGCCGACGTGACACTAAAATATAAGAATAGATGGGAAAGAGATCTGGGGGACACACTAGAGGACGAGGACTGGGACTATATTGTCTTGGCGGCAGCTAAGAGCTCAATCTGCACGACATTGAAGGAGAACGCGTATAAGGTCCTGATGAGGTGGTATTTGACCCCATTACGATTATCAAAGTTTGTCTGGGGCTACCCTCCATTGTGCCCTAAACAATGTGGGGAGCAGGCAGACTTGCTGCACATGCTGTGGGGTTGCACCAAGATACTCCCAATCTGGGAAGATATCAGAAATTGGCTCCAGAGAATTCTCGATTGAGCGATCCCTTTGGACCGACCCCTGGTTGTTTCTGCTGGCCAGACGCACCCCGGGGTTAAACAGGTCGGAGCACAAATTAATTGCACATTTTGCAACTGCCCTGAGGTGCGAAATAGCATCATTGTGGAAGCAGCCCGAATTACCAAATATCCCAAAAATCAGAAATAGAATTTGGCATGTTTGCCGGATGGAACAGTTAACGAGTCTGGTTAATGACACCAGCACAAACTTTCTAAAAGTCTGGGCTCCATGGTTAGCCCTGAACGATATCCCAGGGGTCAATGCCTCCAATATACTGCTTTAATAGCTCTAGACGCGTTCTCTTTGGATGAGTGTGGCTGACGGGGAGACATAGAATACAGACAGCGGAGAGGGACAACTAAATTCGGTAGTAGAGTGAGTGAGCAGGTTTAAGTGTACACATCCGCGGACGTACGCAAACATTAAGATAGAAGCTAGCCCGAGATCTGACGGACCTGAAGTCTCCAAAAAGAGCCCAGATGATTCGGAGCCTTTCTGTGGCAGCCTCACCCCTCCCCTCCCCACTCCTCCCCCCTCCCTACTTCTTCCCTGGTGTATTCTGGTTGTAAGTCTGGTCGGTCTGTGCGTATCCCCGGTATGTCTTTTGTGAGTCCAAATACAAAATGAGTTGACATGTGTACTGTTATATACGACAATGGGTTGGTAGATTATGTGATGATTGTACCATAAACTCAATAAAAACTTTTTTGGTTGAAAAAAAAAAATTTGCCCTTAGACTTGCTCCAAATCTCCCAGGTAAATCTCGTCGGATCTAGCTCAAACATTTTGGCGTACACCTCCTTATCCAGTGCCCATAGGGACACTGGCAGAGAAGACGTTCTAGCATATTGGGATTCTATGGCTAACCAACAATATTGTGTTGGATCAGCGTGCCACATAACCACCTGCCTTAGTTGGGCAGCTTGGTAGTATTTCGAGATATCTGGGACACCCAAACCTCCTCTTGTCTTTAAAGCCATCATCACAGATCTAGCTGTTCTAGGCCTTTTACCTTGCCAAATAAAATTAAATATTCTCTTTGGGAAATTTTTCAGTTCGGATCCCGGTATCCGGACTGGGAGAGTCTGGAAATGATATAATAACCTAGGGAGTATATTCATCTTGACTGATACTATTCTCCCAATCCATGACACCTGATATCCTTCCCACTTTGCCAGATCCCTTTTAATCTTATCAAACAATGGTGGATAGTTGCCTTGATATAGGGAGTGATAGTTCCTAGACACATTTAATCCCAGATATTTAATATGTGAGGAACTCCATCTGTAGCTGAAATTCAGTTTTGGTAATTTTATCTCTGGATCTGAAAGATTCAGATTAAAAGAGTGTGACTTGTCGCTGTTCATTTTTATCCAGAGATTTTTCCAAAGTCTGATAGCGCCTTTTGGAGGTTGGGTAAAGAAGTCTGAGGGCTTGCTAAAGTCAGAATAATATCGTCTGCGAATAATGAGATTTTATCATTTGTTTTCCCAATCACTATATACCATGTATATCACTATTTGCTCTTATTTTAGCAGCCAATGGCTCAATCGTTAGAGCGAAGAGAGGAGGAGATAATGGGTACCCTTGTCTCATACCATTTAAAAAAAAAAAATTTCCCCAAACATTTTTATTAGGCATAATCATCTTTACAGACATTGGTTTTACATTATCAGTGTTGGCCTAATACAGTTGTATTTTCCTTGTTCATGTGGTTTTACATTATCAGTGTTGGCCTAATACAGTTGTATTTTCCTTGTTCATGTGGGGGGAGAGAGAAAGAAAGGAAAATCCCCTAAGGCCACGTCATGGTCTCTGGGGTGTGGAAAAAGAAAGAGAGGAGGGGGGGGGAGAGAGGGAGTCAATCCACCCTCGTCCGTCCGGGTCCCGGCATCCATCCTTCACGGCTCTACTGTGGTTCAGATCCGTCTGGGGTTGTATCCTGATTTGGTTCGGATTAATGGGTTAACCAGGGTTCCCAGATTTTATAGAAACCTTCAGTTGAGCAGTTCAAGAAGGCCGTGAGTTTTTCAAAACTCATAACATCGTTAACTCTTTTTTTCACTAGCTGTTTGGTGGGGGGCGCTATCTTCTTCCAAGAGTATGCGACTGAACACCTTGCTGCTGTTAGAATAAAGGAGATTAATTTCCATACTGGGCGATCGATGTCCTCTATCGGCCTGCCCAGTAGGAAGGTCAGTGGATCTATAGGAATTGTGAGGCCTGTGACCTCTTTTATCAAATCTTGTACCGTAAGCCAGTATTTCTGAATTTCTGGACATGACCACCAGATATGGGCCATGTCCCCTCTATGTCCACAGCCTCTCCAGCATAGATCTGAGGCCAGAGGGTAGATTTGTTTTAACCTCACTGGGTTAAGATACCAATGATACATTATTTTATAGATGTTTTCCTTCACTGTGGTACAGATGGAAGTTCCTGAGGCCGCGTCTCATATTTCCTCCCAGTCCTCTCTGTCAATAACTATGTCCAATTCTGCTTCCCATTTAAGCATATAGTCATGAGCGGTAGAGTTATCCGGATTCTCCATGCCGGCATATATTTGTGTTATTAGACCTTTTTGATGTACTCCTTCGCGACAGAGTTTCTCAAATTTTGTGAGAGGGGGGAATTTCAATGATGGGGATATTTTTTGTAGAAAGTGTCGAATTTGGAGAAACTTAAATGTATCCAGGTGGGGTAATTTTAATTTGGTTCGCAATTCTTGGAGACTCAGGAACTGTCCATCGCTCAGCAGGTCCGCGATCGCTCTGATCCCCATTGTTTTAAATAGGTCGAATTGTCGGGTTTCACACCCTGGTGGGAATTTAGGGTTGTCAAATATTGGAATGAGCTGAGAGCAAGGGGACGAGAGTAAGAATTTAGTTTTAGTTTTTGCCCATATGTCCCAAGTATGTTTCATTGCCCCCAGCCCGAATTTGGGTGCCATGTCATTTCCCCTGTCACCGCTCCAGAGAAAAGCTGGTAGAGAAGGCGTTCTGGAGTAATGAGATTCAATTGCTAGCCAACATAGCTTGTCTGGGTCCGAGTTCCACATTACCGCCTGTTTTAATTGGGCAGCTTGGTAATATCTATTAATGTCTGGGACCCCCAGTCCTCCTTTTGTCCTAGACGCCATAAGAACCGACCTAGCTACCCGGGGTCTCCTTCCGTTCCAAATAAATTGGAGGATTTTATTTTAGATAGTTTTTAATTCAGAACCAGGGACATGGATCGGGAGCGCCGGGAAATAATATAATAATCGGGGGAGTATATTCATTTTAACTGAGATCATTCTCCCGATCCATGAGATCTGGTATTTTTCCCATTTATCCAGATCTTTTTTAATTTTCCTAAATAGGTTGGGATAATTATTTTGGTATAGGGAGCAATAGTGCCTCGATACATGTACTCCCAGGTATTTGATGTATATAGGGCTCCACTTATAATTAAAGTTTGATTTCAATGTCCGCATCTCTGGTTCTGATACAGTAGATTTAAGTTGAGGGCTTCTGACTTATCACTGTTACTGTACTTTTGTATCCTGATATTTTGCCAAATTCCTTTAATTCTTTGTGTAAGTTGGGAAGGGAGATCTGGGTCTGCGTTAATGTTAATATGATATCGTCTGCGAACAATGAGACTTTATAGTTTATTCCGCCAATTGGTACCCCCTGTATATTTATATTGTCTCGTATTTTAGACGCTAGTGGTTCGATTGTTAGGTCGAAGAGGAGAGGGGACAAAGGGCATCCCTGTCTCGTTCCATTTTTAATTTCAAATTTTTTTGCTGTACCCCCCGGGAGTTTCACCACTGCAGACGGGCAGCAGTACAGCGCTCGGACTCCCGCTAGATACGCATCTTTTAAGCCGAATTTCTGCATTGTTTTGTCAAGAAATAGCCAATCAATTCTATCGAACGTCTTCTCTGCGTCCAGGCTTAACAGAACCGCTTTGGTAGCTGTGAGGTGGGCATGATCAACTATATTTATAATTTTGCGGGTGTTGTCTGAGGCTTGTCTGCCAGATACAAACCCCACCTGGTCGTTGTGAATTAATCTCGGTAGGATGGGATTCAGTCTATTTGCCAGGATTTTGCTGTATAGCTTAAGATCGTTATTTAGTAGGTAGATTAGTCGGTAGCTCCCACATAGCAGTGGGTCCCTACCCTCTTTGTGGATGATGGCGAGATTGGCCTGGGTCATTGATGGGGGGATTGGGCTGCCCTCCATGAATGAATTGAATAAGCTGAGTAGGTGTTTAGTTAGGATCGGGGAGAATCTTTTGTAATAAACATTGGAGAAGCCGTCGGGGCCAGGGGCTTTTGAGATTTTTAATGTTTTTATTGCGTCCGCCAGCTCTTTTTGGGTAATTTTTGCGTTAAGCATTTGATTCTCCTCCTCTGTCAGTGTTGGTAGGAGGCAATCGGACAGGTAATTACTAATAGGTTCAGTGGCTGGTATCCCCGTGTTCCCACCCTGAGCCTTGAGGTTATAAAGTTTAATATAAAATGCGGTAAATTCCTCCGCTATTTTCTGTTTGTTATAGATTATTTCTCACGATTAATTTTTTATCGCTGTGATCTGGGAACGCTTCTGTATACCTCTTAGTTTGCTCGCCAAAAGTCTGTCAGCCTTATTGCCCTTGTCATAGTATTTCTGACTAGTCCATGTAAGAGCTTTTTCTACTTCTTCCATTTGGGCTTGTTTTAGCTCATTCCTGGCTGCGGTCAAGGTTTTATAAATCTTTTTCGAGGGGTTGGGTTTGTGCTGTTGTTCCAGCTTAATTATTTTAGTTGTAACAACTAGTGACATACCGCTCACCTCAATATTGAATACCAACTCTATGATATCAGCTGGTGCAAAGGGGATAGGGATGACAGACATACATATATAAGGAGACAAAGGATGCTCCTATAAAGATCCCACTTTAATGCACAGCAAAGCCTAAAATAGTCCACAGGTATAGTAACCCACTAGAGTAATGGTAAGGCTACAAGGGAACAATTAAGTAACCGCTCCCAACACTGTGGGAGGACAATTACCACTAAAATGCCCTAGGGCAAAAATAATAAATGATTTATTGATATTCAGAAGGCGACGCAGTAACACACACTCAAAATAACCATAAAAACAATTAAAACATAAATCACGGGTGAGGCAGGGTAAGGGGATATTATTATAAGGTGAATTCCCAAATATTAGTGTATGTCCCCTTACCAGTACCAGGTGGTAGTGTGAGACACAATGGTAAATACAAATGATAGGCAATAGAGAATGCTAGAGCCTCTGGTCTCAGGGTATGGTGGAGGTTGCACTAATCATTGCATGCTGTGATTGATCTGCTCAGTATCAATAGTTGGATATCACACTGACAGTAGGTAGTGATGCATGCAGAGTAGTGAATGCAAATAAATGTGCCACTGTCATATACCACAAAACCTATATAGGTACTAGGTCACACGATCAATGATTCAGTAAATCATTAGTGCACATTATACCACATTATATAAATGAACCGCGGCATGTGCATCAAAAACCGGACCTGATTTATGCATAAACTACCTCTGCTAGGCAGTTAACAACTCGAACAACCCCACACAAACTACCAGGAACAGTCTCACCCGTGACTCCTCCTACACAACGTCAACGTGGTGACGTCATGCCGACGATCGTTTCGCGCATAAGGGGCTGGCGCTTTCTCAAGGTTCAGGTATCCAACTATTGATACTGAGCAGATCAATCACAGCATGCAATGATTAGTGCAACCTCCACCATACCCTGAGACCAGAGGCTCTAGCATTCTCTATTGCCTATCATTTGTATTTACCATTGTGTCTCACACTACCACCTGGTACTGGTAAGGGGACATACACTAATATTTGGGAATTCACCTTATAATAATATCCCCTTACCCTGCCTCACCCGTGATTTATGTTTTAATAGTTTTTATGGTTATTTTGAGTGTGTGTTACTTCGTTGACTTCAGAATATTAATAAATAAATAAATCATTTATTATTTTTGCCCTAGGGCATTTTAGTGGTAATTGTCCTCCCACAGTGTTGGGAGCGGTTACTTAATTGTACCCTTATAGCCTTACCATTACTCTAGTGGGTTACTATACCTGTGGACTATTTTCGGCTTTGCTGTGCATTAAAGTGGGATCTTTTTAGGAGCATCCTTTGTCTCCTTATATATGTATAATTATTTTAGTTGTCAGATCTGTTATTAATTTCACCTTGGCCTTTCTGTGGGATGCAATTGAAATAAAAGTTCCCCTAATTGCTGCCCTATGGGCTTCCCACAGAACCGCCGGAGAGTCTACTATGCCCCAGTTGAGAGCGAAGTACTCCCTAAGAGCCTTTTTACTTTCTTTTTCTACCTCCGGGTGGTTCAGTAGGTAGTCGTTCAGCTTCCAAGTGTAGGCGGTTAATTTATGAAATGGGGTGGATAGGGTTAATGTGATGGGGGCGTGATCTGACCATGTAATGGGGCCTAAGTCCGAATTTGTGCAGGCTTCCAGAATATATTTGGTAGCAAAAAAATAGTCTATACAAGAGTATGACTGGTGGGGTGCGGAATAGAATGTGTAATCTTTTTGGCCCTGGTGTTAGATTCTCCAGATGTCCATTAAGGATTATTCCTTGGTGATCGTTTTAAATTGTTTCTCCATCCTCTGAGGTGGAGCTCTTTGTTGGCCTGAGGTTCTGTCCTCCGCAGAGTTTATGGCCATATTAAAGTCTCCGCCCACAATCAACGAAGATAGGTAGGTAGGGTCAACCTTTTCTAACACTGCTTTCAGGAATTCCGTTTGATTATCATTTGGCGCGTAGATGTTGATCAGAGCGACCGGCGAGCCAGCCAGTGAGCCATATACCATTAGAAATCTACCCTCTGGTTTTGGTGATATTGAATGGGGTTCCTTGTCGGAGCAGGATCGCTACTCCCCGCTTTTTACTGTTAAATGACGAGAAGAAACCCATAGGGAATACATTGCTAATCAATTTGGGCAGCTCTTGGGATGTAAAGTGCGTCTCTTGGAGGAAGATGATATCTCCCTTGGACTTTTTCATCTCTTGGAGCGCCAGTCGTCTTTTTCTATTATTATTCAGGCCCTTTACGTTTAGTGATACAAGTTTAATTGCGGACTGACTAGCCATTTGGGTGAGAGAGTTTAGTGTCCATCGGGGTCTCACCCTTCCCACCGGGGAGATCCTGGTTCGTTGGTTCAGAGAACCTTTTTAATGCTTCTTGATGGTGCTGTTTGAGTATGGGTGTCAGGCCCGCCCGACGAGGGTTTGGGTGGGAGGAGGCAGGGAAGGTCGAGAGGGGGGGGGGGGGAATAGGCTGCTGGGACAGGGTCAGCAGCAAGAGGCAAAGTGGGACGAGGTCAGCTAAGGACCTCCAATAAGTACGGCCGGGATTGGCTACCGGCATTTGGGCTTAAGGCCCAATGGGGGGGGGGGGGGAATCCGATGGTTCAGGCATGGGCGTGCAGGGAAGGTGCGGACCCTTGTACTTGCTTAGTGTAAGCTCTACCTTAATTTAAGAGGGGGGGGAAGGCGGGGGGGGGGGGGGGAGGGGTCAAAGGGACGCAGGTCCCGAAACGCGTCAGAGTTACTATGTACTCCTTTTGACCACTTAATAAACCTGTTTATATCCGATACTGGTTTGCAGCCCCCATTGTTTGCACGGTTGTGCTCCGCCACTGTACCCTATGGGACTACTCTGCAATTACGTCTGGCGTGACGCACCCACTAATCAAGGACTGAGCTGTGCTTCAAGGGAGTTCCTCACATTGATCGTTTGATTGGTATGTACATTTGTTTTGCTGGGGGTCTATACAGGACCTTTATGGTATATATAGAGATCTGTGTTAGCCATCCAGCGTAACTAGTACACTCCTATGTTTATATCATCCTAATGAGTCTCCTTAGCTCTTATACATGCTCTAATGCCTTGGTTACATATTTTAGTACTCTGAATATGCATGTATGTTCCTAGGACAGCAGAGCCCTGAATATTGGGATAATATCCCTCACCGACTACGGTCAAGCTTATAGGTTTTGGACATGGGGAAGGCGTGGGGAGGGAGGGAAAACTCCTAGCATAGCCATAACATGGAGATCTTTCTGACAATCCTTAAAACCAGTGTAATAAACGTGAGAACAACTCTTAACAAGCTCAGTACATGAAAAGCATTATAACCTCTCTTTTTGTCAGTCGGTCAAGCTTATAGGTTTTGGACCTGGGAAAAGGGGGGAGATGGGGGGGTGGGGAGATAAGAGGGAGGGGGGGGGGAGGGGGAGACCTGGGTTGACAGGTAACACAACAGCACATTGCATTAATGTTTTTAAGTATCATGCTGAACATAAACGGAATACTTCCTACGCTTGCTGGTCGGGGAAGAGGGGGGGGGAGGGATGGGGCTCTTACATTTAGTGAAGTTAATATCCGAGGATCCTTATGACATTTCTATTTGATCTATGTGGCCCGCCGTGTGCCTTCCTCAGAGGGTTTGACAACGTATTTTATTACTGCAGGCAGCATCATTAGTATGGGGCCGTGCGGCCATATCTTCTGCGGCGGAAGGGCAGGCTTATGGGCTTTGGTGCGTGAGGGGTGGAGGGGGAAGGGGGGGAGAGAAAAGGGAGTACATTATATTATAACACATACAACTTTTCTCAACTTCAACATTCATCAACTGAGGAACAGGTTTTTTTTTTTTACATAACTCAACTGTGGCATAGGGACGGCTTAGCACTAGATCCATGTGGCCAGCTAATCTAGACTGCCAGTTACTGTAATAGTGTCACTGCCGCTGCTTCCATTATCGAAGTCATTTGGGCTTCCTGTCTTGTGCAGGGCTCATTAGGCAGCTTCACAGTTAACTAGTATTTCCTAGTCCGGGCGGTGGGGAGGGTAGCAACAGTCGTGCGAACCGAGCCTGGGGTCCATAGTCCTGTACCCGGGCCTTAGACAGATTAAATCCGTTATTTCTTTTTTTAATAGATTGGATAACGATCCAATATTTCTATTGCCGGACACGTCCACATAATGTGGACCATATCGCTTCTCTGCCCACAACCCCTCCAGCACAGATCAGACACCACAGGGTAGATTTGCTTCAGCCGCCATGGCGTGAGGTACCAATGAATACAATTTTATATATATTTTCTTTAGTTGCTGTGCATATGGAAGTTTTTGCAGCAAACTCCCATATATCCTCCCAATCATCCCTGTCAATTTCTATTTTCAAATCCGCTGCCCATTTGAGCATGCAGTCATGATCATGTGAATTGACCAAGGCCTCCAAACTGGCTTTTATTCTAGTTATCAAACCTTTTTGATAACTACCTCCTACATAGTGCTTCAAAACTTGTGAAGGGAGTAAATTCTAATTTTGGGGGACATTTTTGGAAAAAAATTCTGATCTGTAGATATTTAAACATACTAAGGTCTGGTGCCTCATACCTAGTTAGGAACTCTTGGAAACTAGAAAGTTTTCCTTTATGCACTAGGTCGGCAACTACTCTAATATGTTTAGCTTTAATTTGGTCGAATTGTTTATAATCACAGCCTGGGGGGAAATTGGGATTATTAAAAAGCGGAGTGAGTTGCGAAACGGGAGACACAAGATTAAATTTGCCCTTAGACGGAGACCCCGCCCCCAGAGTGAGACGGATGGCAGCTTAAGCCTTGAGCTCCATCCCTCATCCCCGACAATACACTCATAAAGCAAGCAAAACGAACCTTTATCACCCCTAACTACTTTCACAATACCATTAAAACATTAGAGATGGCACCGATGCAGGCAAAAAAGAAGGAGACCTCCGCAAATATCTGGGCCGATCGAGCTCACGGAGCGTGGCAGCAACAATGGCGCCGGATTCAAATGCAGGATCAGAGTCAGAACGCGACGAAGACACAGCGGAGGGACCGGAGCAATTACCTGTCCGCCGCTGTGATTTTGAGAGGTTGTATAGAGACATGAAAGCCCTTATACACCTGGAAATGCAGGACTTAAAAAAGGAGGTGCAGGGGCTCGTGAGTGCACCTGAGCCCTGGAAGAGAAAGTCAGCACCAATACAAAACTGATTAAAAAAGCTGACAAACGATCCACATACTTACAAGTACAACTTTCGGAATTGGCTGACAGACAGGAAGATGCGGAGAACAGGGACCGCAGGAATAACATTAGGGTACGGGGGATCCCTGAAACCGTCACCAATGTGGAGGATTTCATCTCAAGATGGATGGCGGAGTTACTCCCTGACTGCCCACCCAATGAAAGAATAATGGATCGCTGCCATCGTGCCCTAAGAAGCAAACCAGCAGCAACAGAGCAGCCGAGAGATGTAATAGCCCGGCTGCACCATTATCGCACCAGAGATGCTATCCTACAGAAGGCCAGAGTGGCAGAAGCCTGCAGATTCGAGGAGATCACAATGCAACTCTTCCAAGATCTCTCACCGCTTACCCTGGCCAGGAGAAGGAAACTCCAGCCCATCACCCGCACACTGAGGGACAGAGCCATCAGATATAGGTGGACCTTTCCGTTTGGCCTGCTGGTCATCCGCAACGGAAGGGCCATCTCCATGAAGGAGATAGAAGAGGGAGCTGAGTTCCTACAAAAACTAGGGATCAAGGAGAACTCACCCACGAGCCCTAGAGGAGAAAAGCCCAAAGAAACGGATTGGCAAGTGGTGGGGGCTGTGGGCGAAAGCCGGGAAGCTCTCACATGAGCTCGCTTAAAGTCTCGTATCTTGAAGTTACCTCATGGTTAGAGGCTAGTTAGTAAAGTTATATGTTGCTCCTGAACTGTCTCCCCCCTTGATTAACCCCGAGTGTGACGAACAAGGAGCTGGCTGCTTACGTGGCTATAGCCGGACTCAACACTGCACATTATGGGACCCTGCAACCCTCCAAGGCATTCCTGCAAGAAACACCAACTAAAAAGTGGAAAATCGTACCTGCATACATCATGGCGGTGGGCGGTGGAACACAAGCTGCCCATCATGGCGGAAGAGCTCGATGGAGTCCACAAGGCGGCTTTACGGAAGTGCTGCAAGTTTCGGCGGGAGAGCTATGGGAGTGGCGACCTTCCTCGCGGGCTTCAGGTGAGAAAATGGCGTTCCCCGGAACAGCGTCACCGGAAGTGTGCTGGGCGCCATCTTGTAGGAGGCTAAAGAGAGATTACCGCTGACGTCATCTCGGAGCGCCGAACACCATCTAGTCTCGCGAGAAGAGACTCTGACTCATAAACCGGGTAAGGAAGAGGATAAAGTACCAGGAATGCAGCAGAGGGACAACTCTCTACCTGATGGCGGAGGAAGAAGAGAAGGCGTGGACAACATCCTACAGCGATCCGGAAGGAGGGCCCACGAACCACCACACCACCACGTTGCAAGCAAGCAAGGCCCATCATGCAAGCAGCGGAGTAGCAGAGATAATAAACACTGTCCCCAGGCAAATGTAGCTGTGTGCCCATTCATTCCCCTAGGGGCTAATCCCCCCACCCAAAGACACGATACCAAATTGGGGGTGTTGGGAGGGTCATAAAGCCACACTAGCTTATTAAAGTGGCAGTCCCCCTTGAAAAAAAAAGGGGGGGGAGAAAAAAATAATAATAAAAAAAAAAATAATAAAAAAAAGGGGGGAATAAAAACAAATATATAAAGAAAAGACTCGGGACCGAGAAGGGGGGGGGGGGAGGGGGAGAAAAAGTTGCAGTATCTCAGTTAAACTGCCAAAAGAAGGGTTCTGTTTTTCTGTTTGTTCATTTATCTATATTATCTATAATGAAGATGAATCACCTAATGTTGTCGGGGGGAGGGTGGAGTGCCCTCCAGTCTCAACGAGGGCATGAGCCTCCACATGGGCGCGGGGGGTAACTCCGTCCGGCGGCCCATGAAAGTCCTCACTGAACCAGCAACGAGGAGCGGTAGAGGGGGATGGAGGTCCATCCCGGACTACGCTCGTGCTGTACGTTTAGGAGAGGCAGAGAAGGCACTTGGGGAGGACTTGTCTCGCCCTATTGCCGGATGTGCTAATTTTGTGTTTTTATGTTTCGTTACATGTGTTTATCTGTTCCCCCAGTGTACTTTCCCTTGTTCTTCCCGGCTGCAGTCCGAATCCTCGGAAAGAAATAGAAGATTCTCGACGCTGACACCATGGGCTCGGACGGTTGATTACAAACGAGTAAAGGTTTGGAAATACACTCATGAGTAAAGAGATCACTATTATTTCACACAATGTGAAAGGCTTTAACAGTCCAGGGAAGCGCAGGCTAGCTATGGCAGACTATAAGAAAACAGACCCTGACATAATTCTATTACAAGAAACACACTTTTCGAAATCCAGTTCCCCGAAATATATTGACTATAGGTTTAGGAATTGGTTCTCAGCTTCATCCAACAAAAAAAAAGAGGAGTAGCCATTCTACTACATAACCGTTTGCCCTATGCGATTAAAACCATTAAAAAAGACAACAACGGCCGATTTCTGATTATAAGCGGCGAAATAAGAGGTCAGCCGATCACATTGGCAAACGTTTATGCTCCAAGTGAAGGCACAGAGGCTTTCCTGGAAAGGTTCTTCTCCATCCTCCAGAGGATGGCACAGGGATGCGTAATACTAGGGGGTGACTTTAATCAGACACTAGATCCAGTAATGGATAGATGCACCCCGAGCGGTAAAGCTAACTCAAAGGTTAGACAAACCTGGAATAGAGGGCTGAGAACTAATAATCTTTTAGATATATGGCGGGAACAGCACCGCCAGGACAAAGGATTTACATTTTACTCCCACTCGCAAGACAGATATAGTAGGATAGACTACCTCTTTGTATCCAGTAGAATGGTTTCACAGATCTCCCACTCGGGCATCCACGATATTTCGTGGTCAGATCATGCGCCGATAGAGTTGCGGTGCTCCGATTTTATTCTGGACAGACCAGGAGCGAACTGGAAACTTAACGAAGTTTTACTAAAAATCCCCGAAATTGCACAAAATGTGGGGGATAGAATCAGGGAATATTTTCAGGAGAATATGGGAAGTGTGACTTCGCAGGCTACCCTATGGGAAGCCCATAAGGCGACTCTGAGAGGAGAGCTCATAAGGATTGCAAGCAGGCGAAAGAGGGAGAAGGACAAAAAAATCAATCAGTTACAGAAGGAATTGGCAGTCCTCTCAGCTCGACATAAAAATAACAAAGATGGAATGACCCTTAAGGAGTTGCTAGACACCAAAACCAAACTTAATATCTTGCTGACCTCCCGTGCTGAAAAGGAGCTGACATGGTCTATACTGTAGTTTATGACATACGAGAAAGAAACCACAGACGGGTTCATAACCCTGATGACTCATTATGGGAAGTATTTTTGTACTATGAATTATTTATTCCAGGAGAGGTTTATACAACAAATTGGGAACTGCTTAATTTTGGACACTTAACACACACAGGTTCTTATTTCGCAAGGGTACAGGTTGCTCAACCATTTCAGTACATGTCTGTGAAATGTGATCGTGAATTTTTCATCAGCACTAGAAGATGTGTTGATAGAGGTTATTTAATTTGTGATGACATTATACAGCACATGCCTTGCAATGATCAAATGCAAGGTAGCAACTGCCCGATAACTGCAACACCCATTCAAACTCCTTTTACATTAATTCACAGCTTAGATAATGGGAGTTACATAGTATTATCTACAGAAGAGGATTGCGATATTCCTCCTTTTCAGGCATCACTTGTCACGGTTAATGTATACAGTGTTATGGTACTACACTTATTCCACCTCTGTTACATCAGACACTCACATCTGGAGTACATTTCCAGGTACCAGCTATCACACTGATCCTTCCTCACATGACAGCCTATTTGGCACATTTAAAGAAAATGAAGGTTACTATAGGGTTCACACATGATATAGTACATACCCTTTGACAGAGAGTTCACAGTGAATTACTACGTGTTGATTTACACCCGGGTGATTTTCCCCAGTGGTTGACTACACTAGGTGAATCATTGAAAACTTTTTGGCCAATGACAGGTAATTTTTTGACAAAAATAGGCACTAGCCTACAAACTACTGGTAAAAGTATTTTTAGTGGACTAGGAAATGCGTTTGGAATCCTAGGTTATTTGAAACCACTATTGTTTTTTATTTTAGGGATAATAATCCTTGTTATTTTGCTTTGTATTTTCTCTTTTCTTCCGAAGAAGAAGAGGCGTTCAGCTTAATCACATTTTGCTTTCTAGCATATATTCTTATATTTTTACCTAGATACTAATATACTGTTTTAAGCACACAGGTCAAATCTAACCTGCTGCAGTATGCTTTGTTGCAAGGACACAGACGAAAAGAAAGATACTTCACAAATCTTGCGTCTACCACGGTCCTATCAAACTTCCATGAGGATGTACTTACTGTAGATGAACTGGTTTTACCACATCGGAAACCACGCAAAGTGCATGCAGTTCACAACACGATGAGAGACTTTATGTATCAGAACTCTCTTGCTTCCTCAGGACAGTTTTCAGTTTTAACACCTAATGGGACATTGCTACCGCGTAGCTTGCTAATGTTATGTAATTTTTGGCAAGTGAAATCTTTGCTATCTCTTGGTGATCAACCCAACTTCAAGTGTAGAGACATTCACCGTCAAATATTTCAAATGTCTTTTTATACAATTGAAGAAGGTCATATCAGCATTGTTAGCCACGGGTCATATAATTGTACCACTTTGTTTGCATGTTCAGGTAATAAACATCAACATTGTTTTGGGGCCCGTTGGGATACTACGCTTTTAAGTATGTATGAACGTCAACATCAACCCGCTTTACAATTGGGTGATTTTTACAAATTGATACCTTCCCATCGTGGAATAACTTGTGCACATATGCGCAGTTGTGGGTGTTTTGGCGATCAATCACATACTCCTGTGAGTTCAAGCTCATCAACATCAGAGAGCGGTGACACTGTCTTCCAAAAGTACACATAATGAATATTTTCTGCTTTGATAGTTTTTCTGCATTTGCAAACATATGATAATTATGTGTAGGAGAGGGTGTTATGGATTACAGGTATTTTCTGGCATATAACGCATAATGAATACAGGTCACAGGTACATATATACATAGTATCATTATAAGGCCTTGTATAGCTTAGAGTATACTGTTAAAATCCTGGTTTTTCTTGTCTTAGAAATAATAGCTTGTTTTGCTCAGAAGTGGCAGGATATTGGGACAGGTTACATAGACATAAAAGGGGAACTAACACCGGTAAACAGGCCGTGGTTTAAAGGTAACTTACGACATATATCATACGTCACTAACTGTAAATTCTGATGGTAAACATCATACGTCACAAACCACAGAGCATGGACACATGACACGTGTCACACGTACGCAGCAAACAATGAACACTATAATAGGTTTGCACGACTCCATGTTAAACCAGAACCGAACTTAGGTGTGAAGTCACACAGATGAGACTTGAGCTGGGACTGGCTGACCTATCGTAATATCTTTTGGTTTGTGAGTATTGACAATGCATATACTGTATAGTTATAATCTCTGCATAGTTAGGAATGGATTGGTAACATACTGTAACTGCTAGCCATCAGCTTATAAGAAGCTTGTTGTGATATTTCTGATATTTCTGAATATTGTTGTGATACAATAAATGATAAACCTTATCTTATACAAACTCTAAGTGACCTTTCTTTATAATAATCTCACAATACTCTCTGTCATGATAATGTCATGAGATATTGGGTATTTTTAATCCCTCTGGTGCTTGAGGGGTTAATGAGCTACATTTTTAAGGAAAATACAAAATGCTGAGTCTGAAACAGGTCAGAACTGTTTCTTTGAACTGCTCTGAATTTCAAAGGGATTTACTTGGGGAGGGGGGTCCGTGTGGATGGCCCACTCAAGGTGTCAATTGAATTAATCAAGGTCTACAGACAGGGTTGGGGGAGAACAGCTTCAAGGTATTTTGTAGAAGGGGTGGGCTCATGAAGGGGCCCTAAAAAAGAATTGTACTTAAGTCTGGGGGAGGTTGTTACAAGTCAGATCTGTCCAGGGGCATGCTTGGAAAAGCATAGCAGACCTCTTTTTCTGAACCAGTGCCTCTCTGGGAAAAATCCATAGCATGTGGTAACGTACTGTATAGGATTTTCTGTTTTACCCCTTTTATTTTAAGAAGCTGCTCTGCCTTATATTGTAATTGTATGTTTATTTTGTAATACCTTTTCTGTAATTCAAGCACTGTATTTTTATATATATTAAACCATTTAATAAGTAATGCTTTGGGCTCTGAATGAACTTTGTGCACGCTGGAGAGAATAACTTGCTAAATTCAGGCACATGTTACTACAACTGATTGTGTGTTAGAGTGCATAGTGTTTCCTATAATAAACAGGGACCTGAGGCCCTGGCGGATATTTTAGTCTAAGATCTTTTATCATATCTGCATAACCTCAGGTGGTGGCAGTGGATGGTTATGATGTGCAATTGAGTAGGGGGTTAATGCTAACTCGCTGGTTCTTTGCAGAGGAGAAAGGGGGGTTGCTAGAGAAGCCTTTGTGTATTAACCCTGGGTGCATATCTAAAGTCACGTGCTCACTTGTGTGCTGTTCGTGGCGGTGGTATATTGGGACGGTTTGAGGAGAGATATAACCCATTTGAGGGACCCCTGAGTGGGTGAAGAGTGGGTACGCTTGCGAGCGTCGGTATTAACCCTTGTCCCGTATGCAGGTCGTGTGCTAGCAGTGGGTCTTACGTGACAAATGGTGGCATAGCGGTGGGATAACAATTTGTAATTTTGTTAATATCAGAGCTTTTTAGTGGTTTGCGTTTACGCCTGTGGGATAAACGAAACATTAAAAAGTGACTGACCTGTGTGAGTCTTGCGAGAGATCACAGCTCAGTACCCCAAAGCTATTACTCAGTGCTATTTTTATAAAACATACAAGCAGACAGTTTCGTCCCCCCCCCCTCTTGTTTTTCTTTTGCTATCTTTTTATTTTGAGTAAAGTGTAGTGACTATGGCTACTTTATACCGACGCCAGACAAAAGAGGCACTGATGGCTCTGTGTGAGGAGCGTGATCTCCAATGTCTGGGTAAAAATAAAGAAGAGCTCGTACAAATCTTGCTGGAGAAAGATACTGAGCAAGATGCTACACTGGGCCAGGACGACCACAGCAGCGGAACGGAGGGTGGCTTAGCCCTGGAAATTGCCCATGGGTCAAGGAACCCAGGACTATCATATTCTGAGGACTCCAGCAGTTCTCAGCCTGCCAGTGTCTTGGATGTGTACTTGCAAACTACTCTCAAGTACCTAGGACCAGCAGATGACGCAACACGATTGCAGCTCATCCTCCAGTTCCAAGAACGCGAAGCAGAAAGAGAAAGGCAAGCTGCAGAAAGAGAAAGACAAGCTGCAGAACGTGACACAGCGAGATATGCTGCAGAATGTGACGCAGCGAGATATGCTGCAGAACGTGACGCAGCGAGATATGCTGCAGAACGGGAGGATGCGAGATATGCTGCAGAACGTGACGCAGAAAGAGAAAGACAAGCTGCAGAACGTGACGCAGCGAGATATGCTGCAGAACGGGAGGATGCGAGATACGCGGCGGACCTAAGACACCAGCTGGAACTTGCCAAGCTCCAGAGGGAATCGCCAGCCCCCAGCAGCGGAGATTCCAGCCCGTCCAGGCCACGGATGGAGCATTTCCCAAGCCTGGCGAAAGATGGGGATCTGGACACTTTCCTGCGGGGGTTTGAAAAAACCTGCAGGCAGCATCAGTTGCCGCGTGCCCGGTGGGCGGCATATCTTACACCCACCCTGAATGAAAGAGCCATGAATGTCGTCGCAGATTTGCCGGAGCACCTGGACCAAGATTACGAGGCCATCAAAGCTGCATTGCTGCACCGTTTCAACGTCACCCCTGAAACCCACAGGCAAAAGTTCAGGGCCCTTCAGCACGAGGGTCCCGGCGGCTTTTCTGAGCTGGTGGGGCGTCTGACATCTCTGTGCAAGCAGTGGGTTGGAGGGCTGGAAGTGGAAAGCTTTGAGGGGTTATTGGATCTTGTGGTTCATGAGCAATTTTTAACCCTTTGCCCACTTGAAGTGAGAAAGTGGGTTAAGGACCGAGATCCTAAGTCAGCCACCGAGGCTGGCAAGCTTGCAGATTCATATGTGGCTAACCGGAATCCAGCGGTTAACAAGGGGGTCCCGGGATGGAAGAGGGGTGAATCCTGTGAAACCCCACAACGACCGCCCTTTAAGCCTCCTGGGGCTTCATCTGGGGGGGGGATCCGCCCACCTGGGCAGGGAGATACCCGCCAGTGTTTTACCTGTCAAAAGCAGGGGCACATCAGCCTCGACTGCCCAGACCGGATGAAGCCCGCCGCGGCCTCTGGAGAGGATCACCCCTCGGGAGTACGCCTAGGGGCTTGTGTGGTATCTGGGTCGCGAGAAAACAGAGGTGCCCACTTGCAATCAGTCCTGGTGGGTCAGAAACTCACCCAAGGACTGAGAGACTCTGGCGCTACCCTTACCCTGAGTGCGGCCAGGACTGGTGCGGCCTGAGGAAATCATTCCTGGGAGGGTTCTGCATATGGGGGTGGCGGGAGGAGGCCGCCACGTTTTGCCGGTGGCAAAGGTATACTTGAATTGGGGTGCTGGGCAGGGTGTACGCGAGGTGGGAGTAATGAATGATATTCCTGCTAATGTGTTGCTAGGTAATGATCTTGGAAAGATGGTTACCTACTATGAGACCGCTGAGACCCAACCAGATCAGGTACTCGCCGAACAGTTCCAGGTACTAACGCACACTGGGGACTGGGGAAGGGTGACTGACAGGTGTCGCACCAGAGTGGGGGGGGTGTGGGAGCCTCCCTGTACAATCCCTCCACACCAACCAGACCGTCCACCAGGGAAATGGAGAGAGAGGCTTGGAGAGACATATAAAGCAAGACTACGAGGCACAGGGACCGTCCGCCGAGGGAAGAGAGAGCGAGTCTGGGAGAGGTATATACAGCAAGGCCCCGAGGCACAGGGACAGTCAGCCGAGGGAAGAGAGAACCAAGCTGGGGAAGCGATGTACAGCAGGCCAACGAGGCACAGGGACCGTCCGCAGAGGGACGAGGGAGCAAGGCGGGGAGAGAGATATAACGCAGGACAGCGAGGCACAGGGACAGCCTGCAGAGGGAAAAGGGAGCGAGGCTGGGAGAGATATATCTACCACAAGAGAAAGCAAGACAGCAAGGCACAAGGACAGTCCACAGAGGGAAGAGAGGGTGAGGCTGGGAGAGATATCTACAGCAAGAAAAAGCAAGGCGAGGCACAGGGCCAGGCCGCAGAGGGAAGAGAGAGCGAGGCGGGGGGAGATATATCCAGCAAGAAAGAGCAAGACAGCGAGGCACAGGGTCAGGCCGCAGAGGGAAGAGAGAGCGAGGCGGGGGGAGATATATCCAGCAAGAAAGAGCAAGACAGCGAGGTAGAGGAACCCAGAGGAAAGGGTGAAGGTTTTATTTGTTTGAACGCGGGACTAGCGTGTAAGCCAGACCCTTCGCTCATTTTAAGGAGGGAGATGTCATGATAATGTCATGAGATATTGGGTATTTTTAATCCCTCTGGTGCTTGAGGGGTTAATGAGCTACATTTTTAAGGAAAATACAAAATGCTGAGTCTGAAACAGGTCAGAACTGTTTCTTTGAACTGCTCTGAATTTCAAAGGGATTTACTTGGGGAGGGGGGTCCGTGTGGATGGCCCACTCAAGGTGTCAATTGAATTAATCAAGGTCTACAGACAGGGTTGGGGGAGAACAGCTTCAAGGTATTTTGTAGAAGGGGTGGGCTCATGAAGGGGCCCTAAAAAAGAATTGTACTTAAGTCTGGGGGAGGTTGTTACAAGTCAGATCTGTCCAGGGGCATGCTTGGAAAAGCATAGCAGACCTCTTTTTCTGAACCAGTGCCTCTCTGGGAAAAATCCATAGCATGTGGTAACGTACTGTATAGGATTTTCTGTTTTACCCCTTTTATTTTAAGAAGCTGCTCTGCCTTATATTGTAATTGTATGTTTATTTTGTAATACCTTTTCTGTAATTCAAGCACTGTATTTTTATATATATTAAACCATTTAATAAGTAATGCTTTGGGCTCTGAATGAACTTTGTGCACGCTGGAGAGAATAACTTGCTAAATTCAGGCACATGTTACTACAACTGATTGTGTGTTAGAGTGCATAGTGTTTCCTATAATAAACAGGGACCTGAGGCCCTGGCGGATATTTTAGTCTAAGATCTTTTATCATATCTGCATAACCTCAGGTGGTGGCAGTGGATGGTTATGATGTGCAATTGAGTAGGGGGTTAATGCTAACTCGCTGGTTCTTTGCAGAGGAGAAAGGGGGGTTGCTAGAGAAGCCTTTGTGTATTAACCCTGGGTGCATATCTAAAGTCACGTGCTCACTTGTGTGCTGTTCGTGGCGGTGGTATATTGGGACGGTTTGAGGAGAGATATAACCCATTTGAGGGACCCCTGAGTGGGTGAAGAGTGGGTACGCTTGCGAGCGTCGGTATTAACCCTTGTCCCGTATGCAGGTCGTGTGCTAGCAGTGGGTCTTACGTGACACTCTCCATAATATTATTAATATGTGAGAGTGTGGCCGAGACTTTGCAAGTACGACATTGTGGTCGGTGCTCTCTGCTTAGTGCAGGACATAACTCACCATAAGGCGATACTTGAAAAAGAAAGGCAGGCTGAGCCCAGATTAACTTCCCGTGCTGAAAAGGAGCTGACATGGTCTAAGCGGAATTTTTTTGAGAAAGCAAACAGGCCAGATACCCTACTTGCCAACAAATTACGAGACAAAAACCACGTCTCCCAAATTCAGATAATTCGAACAGAACAGGGGGATCTGACCTCTGACCCCAAAAAAATAGTTTATGAATTTAAAACATTATGAAACCCTATATGATGGGGCGAAGGTGGCACACACGCCAACCACAAAAGCACGACTAAAGACGTTCTTAACAGAGGCTCAATTGCCTAAAGTGACCAGAGAGGAGAGGGACGCACTACAGGCAGACTTTACTATCGAGGAACACCTCTAGAGGTAATGAAGTCATTAAAAGCAGCCAAGGCCCCAGGCCCAGATGGCTTTTCCAATCTCTATTATAAGAAATTTCGCAAAATATTAGCTCCTCATCTACTAAAACTGTGTAATTCTTTCCTGGATGGTGCCCCCATCCCGAGCTCGATGCTCCAGGCGTCTATCTCAGTAATCCACAAACAAGGAAAAGACCCAGCGGACTGTAAAAGCTATAGGCCCATCTCTTTAATAAACTCTGATACAAAAATCTTTTCCAAACTTTTAGCTAACCGCCTTAACCAGGTGTTGTCCAAGTTGGTCCATCCTGATCAAGTGGGGTTCATATGTGGTTGACAAGCAGCTGATAACACCAGCCGGATTATAGATTTGATTGATCTGGCGCAAAAAAAACATATCCCGTCTATGGTGCTTAGTTTAGATGCAGAAAAAGCGTTCGACAGAATTGATTGGCCCTACTTGAGGGAGACGCTATGAGCGTTCGGCTTGGGTGGGAGAATGATAGAGGCAATTCTCGCTCTGTATCGGGGACCGACGGCGAAGGTCAGGCACCAGGGCTTCCCCTCGGATGAATTCCTGATTAAGAGCGGCACCAGACAAGGCTGTCCTCTGTCACCCCTTCTCTTTGCGCTATGCATCGAACCCCTAGCGGCGCACATCCGCCTCAGCCCGAATATAGCAGGAATCCAAATTAGTGACCAGCCACATAAGGTGGCCCTATACGCTGATGACGTGATACTCACGTTATCACAGCCCCTCACCTCTCTGCCGAACGTCTTTCAATTGCTAGGGGAATTTAATGCGATATCTGGGTTCAAAATTAACCAGGCAAAATCAGAAGCCCTAAATATCAACTTACCTAAGGCCACCGAGAAACTGATCACGGTGAACTTTGAATTCAAATGGCAAACCTCCTCCATAAAATATTTAGGGATAAATATCACGAAGCAATCAGGCACCCTTTATAAGGCGAATTACCCCAGACTAATACGGACACTGAAGGAAGATCTACGGAAATGGGCAGGGTACAACATATCCTGGATTGGCAGGATTCAGTCTCTAAAAATGAATCTACTTCCCAGAATTCTGTACCTATTTCAGACTCTTCCGGTCCCTATAATCAGGGAAGAGATCCTTCGGTTACAGTCCGCAATGGTGAAGTTTGTCTGGGGTAATAAAACCCCCCGCATCAAAACTAGCACACTAATTCGGCCCACAACAAGAGGAGGATTAGCGGTACCTTACCTGTTATCATACTTCAGAGCGGCCCAATTGACCCAAATTATCCAGTGGCACACCCACCCTAGTCGGAGGCGATGGGTGGAACTGGAGGCGGCCTGCTGTGCCCCGGTGGCATTGCAGGACCTGATCTGGCTCCCAAATAAGGTTCGCAAGGACTTCAAACACCCGCTCCCCGCGATTGCCAGCTCTTTGGCAGTATGGGACAAAAGCAAATATAAGCACGTATTAATGAGACAACACTCCTTGATGACCCCAATTTTGGGAAACCCTGATTTCGCTCTGGGCCTGCAGAAGAAAGATTTAACTATATGGACACAGAAGGGCTACACTCGCCTTTTACACCTGGAGGGTAGAATATCTACAGTATCAAACCGTTTGAGCAAATTAAGTCTGAAAAATCAGTTCCAAATTCAGAATTTTTTAGATACCTCCAGCTAAGAGCTTTCTATGATAAATTTCCCATTCGAGCTCAACGCACTAATTTTAAACAGCTGTGTTCTACTGGAACAGGAACCAAGGGACTTATCTCTACGATGTACAAAGCGGTAGTCTGTCCGACTCCTGACGCCGACGTGACACTAAAATATAAGAATAGATGGGAAAGAGATCTGGGGGACACACTAGAGGACGAGGACTGGGACTATATTGTCTTGGCGGCAGCTAAGAGCTCAATCTGCACGACATTGAAGGAGAACGCGTATAAGGTCCTGATGAGGTGGTATTTGACCCCATTACGATTATCAAAGTTTGTCTGGGGCTACCCTCCATTGTGCCCTAAACAATGTGGGGAGCAGGCAGACTTGCTGCACATGCTGTGGGGTTGCACCAAGATACTGTACTCCCAATCTGGGAAGATATCAGAAATTGGCTCCAGAGAATTCTCGATTGCGCGATCCCTTTGGACCGACCCCTGGTTGTTTCTGCTGGCCAGACGCACCCCGGGGTTAAACAGGTCGGAGCACAAATTAATTTGAAAATAGAAATTGACAGGGATGATTGGGAGGATATATGGGAGTTTGCTGCAAAAACTTCCATATGCAGAGCAACTAAAGAAAAAATATATAAAATTTTATAACCCTCACTATCGTCACAGTTACATATTTTATTACTCTGAATATGCATGTATGTTCCTAGGACAGCAGAGCCCTGAATATTGGGATAATATCCCTCACCCACTACGGTCAATCTTATAGGTTTTGGATATGGGGAAGGCGTGGGGAGGGGAGGGAAAACTCCTAGCATAGCCATAAGATGGAGATCTATCTGACAATCCTTAAAACCAGCGTAATAAACGTGAGAACAACTCTTAACAAGCTCAGTACATGAAAAGCATTATAACCTCTCTTTTTGTCAGTCGGTCAAGCTTATAGGTTTTGGACCTGGGAAAAGGGGGTGGAGATGAGGGGGGGGGGTGGGGAGATAGGGGGGAGGGGGAGACCTGGGTTGACAGGTAACACAACAGCACATTGCATTAATGTTTTTAGGTATCATGCTGAACATAAATGGAATACTTCCTACGCTTGCTGGTCGGGGAAGAGGGGGGGGAGGGATGGGGCTCTTAGCATAGGAACCTTCCTGACTAACCTCACAACCATAGCATAAAACATGGGGGTAACATTTAGTGAAGTTAATATCCGAGGATCCTTATGACATTTCTATTTGATCTATGTGGCCCGCCGTGTGCCTTCCTCAGAGGGTTTGACAACGTATTTTATTACTGCAGGCAGCATCATTAGAATGGGGCCGTGCGGCCATATCTTCTGCGGCGGAAGGGCAGGCTTATGGGATTTGGAGCGTGAGGGGGTGGAGGGGAAAGGGGGGGGGGGAGAAAAGGGAGTACATTATATTATAACACATACAACTTTTCTCAACTTCAACATTCATCAACTGAGGAACAGGTTTTTTTTTTTTACATAACTCAACTGTGGCACAGGGACGGCTTAGCACTAGATCCATGTGGCCAGCTAATCTAGACTGCCAGTTACTGTAATAGTGTCACTGCCGCTGCTTCCATTATCGAAGTCATTTGGGCTTCCTGTCTTGTGCAGGGCTCATTAGGCAGCTTCCCAGTTAACTAGTATTTCCTAGTCCGGGGGGGTGGGGAGGGTAGCAACAGTCGTGCGAACCGAGCCTGGGGTCCATAGTCCTGTACCCGGGCCTTAGACAGATTAAATTTTGCTACTTACAGTTAGTAGATCGCAGTGCTGTTGTCGGAGCATCGCGCTCCCATCCTATCCCACCCACTAATCCCCCCGCCAACCCCCAAAGCCCAGCCGGACCTCAGCACTCTTCAACTGCCATCCGGTCAGCGGCAAAAGTTATAGTAGCTTCAGCTGGGGGCTGCCTCCGATCGTCAGGGGTCGGATTCTGAAGCTATGCGTCTGGCTGGGTCTGGTGTGGTTCTTGAGCCGTCATGTGCTCCCGTCTTCACTGTGGACTACGGTGCTTCTAATCTGTTCTTAGACTGCCTTGGCGCCGCCGTTCTCCTCGTGGGACGGGTGCTGCGTGGTTCCGCGTCCTCCCGGTGCGGTGGGTCTTGTAGTTGCTCCGTTGTCCAGGAAAGCGGCGGGGGCAGACCCAGGGCTTTCACGAATGGGACCATGTCCTCAGGGCGGCGGATGGTTAGGAATTTGCCGTCATAGCTTACCGTAAGCTTGAACGGAAAGCCCCAGCGGTACTTCTCCTTCTCCCGGAGGAATGAGGTCAAGGGCTTCATTTCTCTCCTTCGGTCGACTGTTATCCGTGACAGGTCGTTGAAAATTTGGAGAGTTTCATTTTGGAAAGGTAGTGACTCTTTCCCTCTGCAGGCGGTGATGATCTTCTCCTTTACTGTATAGCTGTGTAATCTTATGATTACATCGCGTCGCCAGTTGGGATCTTCTGATCTGGGAGCTACCCCCGGTGGGCCCTATTCATGTCTAGGTCCATGTCCTCTAGCGGGCCGCAGAGCGATGTGAACAGTTCCGCAAGATAGGGACGAAGCTGGCCAGGTAAGACCGTCTCCGGTACATTTCTTATGCGCAGATTCTGGCGCCTGTCCCTATTTTCTTGGTCTTCCTGCCCGTCTTTGAGACGGGAGATCTCCTCTCCTAGCCGGATGATTTCTTCCTCGGCTGCTGTTTGTCTTGCCAGGGACTCCTCCAGTCCACCTTCCAGAGTCGTTGTCCTCTCTGTTAGGCCAGACCTCTCCTGTTTAATCTCCGCTACTGCTGCTTTGATTTCTGCCTGCAGGGATGTTTGGAGCTTGACATGCATGGTGGAGAATTGGCTCTCCAGGTAGGATCGGGTGATCGGTTCCTCTATCTCCATTTCAAGAGTTGCATGGGCTTTCGTACCCATATTTAGAGCTGCTTGCGGCTCTTGTGAGCCTCGTGGTCCGCCACCCTCTTGGTTTGCTGGACTCTTCTGTGTCGGGGAGAAGAACCGTGACACCGCCGGTGCTGCGGGCTTCTTTGTGTGTTTGGACATGCTCCGATCTCTCCAAGTAATGGGGGTATGTTTTTGAGCCTTGAATTTCTGGTTTGGGAGCGTTATTTATTAAGTTTTAGCCGGTGGGTCCACGGAGCTCCCCTCCTACACCCCCATTCCTGATGACATCATCGGAAACCCATCCCTTTAGCACATTTTTAATGGATCATCAATATTCAGGCACCTTTGTGTGGTGGTGGTGCTTCCACGTGGTGGTGCTCCCCCAATATGGCCGCCTCCTCCCTCACCACGCTACTGAGGCCTATGGCTCCCTTCACTAGTGGGTCCCCTCCCGGTGTTCTTCACTCCCAGCAGGGTCCTAGGTCAGGTTTGTACCTTTTATTTACGTGTGCCGTCCTGGGGGGGGGAGCTGGACCCGTAACGGGGGGTCTCCGCTCGCGCCTTTCCTCACGGCCTCAGGCGGCCACAGCGGGCGCTTCTCTTACCCCACACGGGGTCGGGGGTTCCGTCCCCGATCACCGCTGATTCCCCTCTATTCTTGGCTCCTCGGTGCGCGCGGAGTCCCATCGCCTCTCGTCTCCGGAGTCTCTCCGTCAGATTTGAATTTTGCGGGCTGCAGAGGGGAAAGTCCCGCACCGGGGGCAGGGGGTCTCCGACACAGCTCTCCGGGACGCCGGAGCCAGCCACTTCGGAGCCCAGCTAGTCACCGGAGCAAAGTCTTTGGGGGTTCACTTAGGGATTCCTCCGCTTCTCCTGATTATTTTATTATTTAATATGCTTCGTTAGTGCTATTCATTCAGAGGGGGTCGGGAGCGTCTCTTTCAAGCTGCCATTCCCCTTGACGTCACCGGAAGTCTCCGGCTTTTGAGATTTTTAATGTTTTTATTGCGTCCGCCAGCTCTTTTTTGGTAATTTTTGCGTTAAGCATTTGATTCTCCTCCTCTGTCAGTGTTGGTAGGAGGCAATCGGACAGGTAATTACTAATAGGTTCAGTGGTTGATGTCCCCGTGTTCCCACCCTGAGCCTTGAGGTTATAAAGTTTAATATAAAATGCGGTAAATTCCTCCGCTATTTTCTGTTCGTTATAGATTATTTCTCACGATTAAATTTTTATCGCTGTGATCTGGGAACGCTTCTGTATACCTCTTAGTTTGCTCGCCAAAAGTCTGTCAGCCTTATTGCCCTTGTCAGAGTATTTCTGACAAGTCCATGTAAGAGCTTTTTCTACTTCTTCCATTTGGGCTTGTTTTAGCTCATTCCTGGCTGCGGTCAAGGTTTTATAAATCTTTTTCGAGGGGTTGGGTTTGTGCTGTTGTTCCAGCTTAATTATTTTAGTTGTAACAACTAGTGACATACCGCTCACCTCAATATTGAATACCAACTCTATGATAGGGATGACAGACATACATATATAAGGAGACAAAGGATGCTCCTAAAAAGATCCCACTTTAATGCACAGCAAAGCCGAAAATAGTCCACAGGTATAGTAACCCACTAGAGTAATGGTAAGGCTATAAGGGTACAATTAAGTAACCGCTCCCAACACTGTGGGAGGACAATTACCACTAAAATGCCCTAGGGCAAAAATAATAAATGATTTATTGATATTCAGAAGTCGACGCAGTAACACACACTCAAAATAACCATAAAAACAATTAAAACATAAATCACGGGTGAGGCAGGGTAAGGGGATATTATTATAAGATGAATTCCCAAATATTAGTGTATGTCCCCTTACCAGTACCAGGTGGTAGTGTGAGACACAATGGTAAATACAAATGATAGGCAATAGAGAATGCTAGAGCCTCTGGTCTCAGGGTATGGTGGAGGTTGCACTAATCATTGCATGCTGTGATTGATCTGCTCAGTATCAATAGTTGGATATCACACTGACAGTAGGTAGTGATGCATGCAGAGTAGTGAATGCAAATAAATGTGCCACTGTCATATATCACAAAACCTATATAGGTACTAGGTCACATGATCAATGATTCAGTAAATCATTAGTGCACATTATACCACATTATATAAATGAACCGCGGCATGTGCATCAAAAACCGGACCTGATATATGCATAAACTACCTCTGCTAGGCAGTTAACAACTCGAACAACCCCACACAAACTACCAGGAACAGTCTCACCCGTGACTCCTCCTACACGACGTCAACGTGGTGACGTCATGCTGACGATCGTTTCGCGCATAAGGGGCTGGCGCTTTCTCAAGGTTCAGCCTCACCCGTGATTTATGTTTTAATTGTTTTTATGGTTATTTTGAGTGTGTGTTACTGCGTCGACTTCTGAATATCAATAAATCATTTATTATTTTTGCCCTAGGGCATTTTAGTGGTAATTGTCCTCCCACGGTGTTGGGAGCGGTTACTTAATTGTACCCTTATAGCCTTACCATTACTCTAGTGGGTTACTATACCTGTGGACTATTTTCGGCTTTGCTGTGCATTAAAGTGGGATCTTTTTAGGAGCATCCTTTGTCTCCTTATATATGTATAATTATTTTAGTTGTCAGATCTGTTATTAATTTCACCTTGGCCTTTCTGTGGGATGCAATTGAAATAAAAGTTCCCCTAATTGCTGCCCTATGGGCTTCCCACAGAACCGCCGGAGAATCTACTATGCCCCAGTTGAGAGCGAAGTACTCCCTAAGAGCCTTTTTAATTTCTTTTTCTACCTCCGGGTGGTTCAGTAGGGAGTCGTTCAGCTTCCAAGTGTAGGCGGTTAATTTATGAAATGGGGTGGATAGGGTTAATGTGATGGGGGCGTGATCTGACCATGTAATGGGGCCTAAGTCCGAATTTGTGCAGGCTTCCAGGATATATTTGGTAGCAAAAAAATAGTCTATACGAGAGTATGACTGGTGGGGTGCGGAATAGAATGTGTAATCTTTTTGGCCCTGGTGTTGGATTCTCCAGATGTCCATTAAGGAATATTCCTTGGTGATTGTTTTAAATTGTTTCTCCATCCTCTGAGGTGGAGCTCTGTGTTAGCCCTGTTGGCCTGAGGTTCTGTCCTCCGCAGAGTTTATGGCCATATTAAAGTCTCCGCCCACAATCAACGAAGATAGGTAGGTAGGGTCAACCTTTTCGAACACTGCTTTCAGGAATTCCGTTTGATTATCATTTGGCGCGTAGATGTTGATCAGAGCGAACGGCGAGCCAGCCAGTGAGCCATATACCATTAGAAATCTACCCTCTGGGTCTGAAGTGGTTTTGGTGATATTGAATGGGGTTCCTTGTCGGAGCAGGATCGCTACTCCCCGCTTTTTACTGTTAAATGACGAGAAGAAACCCATAGGGAATACATTGCTAATCAATTTGGGCAGCTCTTGGGATGTAAAGTGCGTCTCTTGGAGGAAGATGATATCTCCCTTGGACTTTTTCAGCTCTTGGAGCGCCAGTCGTCTTTTTCTATTATTATTCAGGCCCTTTACGTTTAGTGATACAAGTTTAATTGCGGACTGACTAGCCATTTGGGCGAGAGAGTTTAGTGTCCATCGGGGTCTCGCCCTTCCCACCGGGGAGATCCTGGTTCGTTGGTTCAGAGAACCTTTTTAACGCTTCTTGATGGTGCTGTTTGAGTATGGGTGTCAGGCCCGCCCGACGAGGGGTTGGGTGGGAGGAGGGCAGGGAAGGTCGAGAGGGGGGGGGGGGAATAGGCTGCTGGGACAGGGTCAGCAGCAAGAGGCAAAGTGGGACGAGGTCAGCTAAGGACCTCCAATAAATACGGCCGGGATTGGCTACCGGCATTAGGGCTTAAGGCCCAATGGGGGGGGAATCCGATGGTTCAGGCATGGGCGTGCAGGGAAGGTGCGGACCCTTGTACTTGCTTAGTGTAAGCTCTACCTTAGTTTAAGAGGGGGGGGAGGGAGGGAAATGGGAGGGTTGGAAAGGGGTCAAAGGGACGCAGGTCCCGAAACGCGTCAGAGTTACTATGTACTCCTTTTGACCACTTAATAAACCTTTTTATATCCGATACTGGTTTGCAGCCCCCATTGTTTGCACGGTTGTGCTCCGCCACTGTACCCTATGGGACTTCTCTCTGCAATTACGTCTGGCGTGACGCACACACTAATCAAGGACTGAGCTGTGCTTCAAGGGAGTTCCTCACATTGATCGTTTGATTGGTATGTACTTTTGTTTTGCTGGGGGTCTATACAGGACCTTTATGGTATATATAGAGATCTGTGTTAGCCGTCCAGCGTAACTAGTACACTCCTACAGTATGTTTATATCATCCTAATGAGTCTCCTTAGCTCTTATACATGCTCTAATGCCTTGGTTACATATTTTATTACTCTGAATATGCATGTATGTTCCTAGGACAGCAGAGCCCTGAATATTGGGATAATATCCCTCACCCACTACGGTCAAGCTTATAGGTTTTGGACATGGGGAAGGCGTGGGGAGGGGAGGGAAAACTCCTAGCATAGCCATAACATGGAGATCTTTCTGACAATCCTTAAAACCAGTGTAATAAACGTGAGAACAACTCTTAACAAGCTCAGTACATGAAAAGCATTATAACCTCTCTTTTTGTCAGACGGTCAAGCTTATAGGTTTTGGACCTGGGAAAAGGGGGGGAGATGGGGGGGTGGGGAGATAGGGGGGAGGGGGAGACCTGGGTTGACAGGTAACACAACAGCACATTGCATTAATGTTTTTAGGTATCATGCTGAACATAAACGGAATACTTCCTACGCTTGCTGGTCGGGGAAGAGGGGGGGAGGGATGGGGCTCTTACATTTAGTGAAGTTAATATCCGAGGATCCTTATGACATTTCTATTTGATCTATGTGGCCCGCCGTGTGCCTTCCTCAGAGGGTTTGACAACGTATTTTATTACTGCAGGCAGCATCATTAGTATGGGGCCGTGCGGCCATATCTTCTGCGGCGGAAGGGCAGGCTTATGGGATTTGGAGCGTGAGGGGGTGGAGGGGAAAGGGGTGGGAGAGAAAAGGGAGTACATTATATTATAACACATACAACTTTTCTCAACTTACACATTCATCAACTGAGGAACAGGTTTTTTTTTTTACATAACTCAACTGTGGCATAGGGACGGCTTAGCACTAGATCCATGTGGCCAGCTAATCTAGACTGCCAGTTACTGTAATAGTGTCACTGCCGCTGCTTCCATTATCGAAGTCATTTGGGCTTCCTGTCTTGTGCAGGGCTCATTAGGCAGCTTCCCAGTTAACTAGTAATTCCTAGTCCGGGGGGGTGGGGAGGGTAGCAACAGTCGTGCGAACCGAGCCTGGGGTCCATAGTCCTGTACCCGGGCCTTAGACAGATTACATTTTGCTACTTACAGTTAGTAGATCGCAGTGCTGTTGTCGGAGCATCGCGCTCCCCTCCTATCCCACCCACAAATCCCCCCGCCAACCCCTAAAGCCCAGCCGGACCTCAGCACTCTTCAACTGCCATCCGGTCAGCGGCAAAAGTTATAGTAGCTTCAGCTGGGGGCTGCCTCCGATCGTCAGGGGTCGGATTCTGAAGCTATGCGTCTGGCTGGGTCTGGTGTGGTTCTTGAGCCGTCATGTGCTCCCGTCTTCGCTGTGGACTACGGTGCTTCTCATCTGTTCTTAGACTGCCTTGGCGCCGCCGTTCTCCTCGCGGGACGGGTGCTGCGTGGTTCCGCGTCCTCCCGGTGCGGTAGGTCTTGTAGTTGCTCCGTTGTCCAGGAAAGCGGCGGGGGCAGACCAGGGCTTTCACGAATGGGGCCATGTCCTCAGGGCGGCGGATGGTTAGGAATTTGCCGTCATAGCTTACCGTAAGCTTGAACGGAAAGCCCCAGCGGTACTTCACCTCCTTGTCCCGGAGGAATGAGGTCAAGGGCTTCATTTCTCTCCTTCGGTCGACTGTTATCCGTGACAGGTCGTTAAAAATTTGGAGAGTTTCATTTTGGAAAGGTAGTGACTCTTTCCCTCTGCAGGCGGTGATGATCTTCTCCTTTACTGTATAGCTGTGTAATCTTATGATTACATCGCGTCGCCGGTTGGGATCTTCTGATCTGGGAGCTACCCCCGGTGGGCCCTATCCATCTCTAGGTCCATGTCCTCTAGCGGGCCGCAGAGCGATGTGAACAGTTCCGCAAGATAGGGACGAAGCTGGCCAGGTAAGACCGTCTCCGGTACATTTCTTATGCGCAGATTCTGGCGCCTGTCCCTATTTTCTTGGTCTTCCTGCCCGTCTTTGAGACGGGAGATCTCCTCTCCTAGCCGGATGATTTCTTCTTCGGCTGCTGTTTGTCTTGCCAGGGACTCCTCCAGTCCACCTTCCAGAGTCGTTGTCCTCTCTGTTAGGCCAGACATCTCCTGTTTAATCTCCGCTACTGCTGCTTTGATTTCTGCCTGCAGGGATGTTTGGAGCTTGACATGCATGGTGGAGAATAGGCTCTCCAGGTAGGATCGGGTGATCGGTTCCTCTATCTCCATTTCAAGAGTTGCATGGGCTTTCGTACCCATATCTAGAGCTGCTTGCGGCTCTTGTGAGCCTCGTGGTCCGCCACCCTCTTGGTTTGCTGGACTCTTCTGTGTCGGAGAGAAGAACCGTGACACCGCCGGTGCTGCGGGCTTCTTTGTGTGTTTGGACATGCTCCGATCTCTCCAAGTAATGGGGGTATGTTTTTGAGCCTTGAATTTCTGGTTTGGGAGCGTAATTTATTAAGTTTTAGCCGGTGGGTCCGCGGAGCTCCCCTCCTACACCCCCACTCCTGATGACATCATCGGAAACCCATCCCTTTAGCACATTTTTAATGGATCATCAATATTCAGGCACCTTTGTGTGGTGGTGGTGGTGCTTCCACGTGGTGGTGCTCCCCCAAGATGGCCGCCTCCTCCCTCACCACGCTACTGAGGCCTATGGCTCCCTTCACTAGTGGGTCCCCTCCCGGTGTTCTTCACTCCCAGCAGGGTCCTAGGTCAGGTTTGTACCTTTTATTTACGTGTGCCGTCCTGGGGGGGGGAGCTGGACCCGTAACGGGGGGTCTCCGCTCGCGCCTTTCCTCACGGCCTCAGGCGGCCACAGCGGGCGCTTCTCTTACCCCACACGGGGTCGGGGGTTCCGTCCCCGATCACCGCTGATTCCCCTCTATTCTTGGCTCCTCGGGGCGCGCGGAGTCCCGTCGCCTCTCGTCTCCGGAGTCTCTCCGTCAGATTTGAATTTTGCGGGCTGCAGAGGGGAAAGTCCCGCACCGGGGGCAGGGGGTCTCCGACACAGCTCTCCGGGACGCCGGAGCCAGCCACTTCGGAGCCCAGCTAGTCACCGGAGCAAAGTCTTTGGGGGTTCACTTAGGGATTCCTCCGCTTCTCCTGATTATTTTATTATTTAATATGCTTCGTTAGTGCTATTCATTCAGAGGGGGTCGGGAGCGTCTCTTTCAAGCTGCCATTCCCCTTGACGTCACCGGAAGTCTCCGGCTTTTGAGATTTTTAATGTTTTTATTGCGTCCGCCAGCTCTTTTTGGGTAATTTTTGCGTTAAGCATTTGATTCTCCTCCTCTGTCAGTGTTGGTAGGAGGCAATCGGACAGGTAATTACTAATAGGTTCAGTGGTTGGTGTCCCCGTGTTCCCACCCTGAGCCTTGAGGTTATAAAGTTTAATATAAAATGCGGTAAATTCCTCCGCTATTTTCTGTTCGTTATAGATTATTTCTCACGATTAATTTTTTATCGCTGTGATCTGGGAACGCTTCTGTATACCTCTTAGTTTGCTCGCCAAAAGTCTGTCAGCCTTATTGCCCTTGTCAGAGTATTTCTGACAAGTCCATGTAAGAGCTTTTTCTACTTCTTCCATTTGGGCTTGTTTTAGCTCATTCCTGGCTGCGGTCAAGGTTTTATAAATCTTTTTCGAGGGGTTGGGTTTGTGCTGTTGTTCCAGCTTAATTATTTTAGTTGTAACAACTAGTGACATACCGCTCACCTCAATATTGAATACCAACTCTATGATAGGGATGACAGACATACATATATAAGGAGACAAAGGATGCTCCTAAAAAGATCCCACTTTTATGCACAGCAAAGCCGAAAATAGTCCACAGGTATAGTAACCCACTAGAGTAATGGTAAGGCTATAAGGGTACAATTAAGTAACCGCTCCCAACACTGTGGGAGGACAATTACCACTAAAATGCCCTAGGGCAAAAATAATAAATGATTTATTGATATTCAGAAGTCGACGCAGTAACACACACTCAAAATAACCATAAAAACAATTAAAACATAAATCACGGGTGAGGCAGGGTAAGGGGATATTATTATAAGATGAATTCCCAAATATTAGTGTATGTCCCCTTACCAGTACCAGGTGGTAGTGTGAGACACAATGGTAAATACAAATGATAGGCAATAGAGAATGCTAGAGCCTCTGGTCTCAGGGTATGGTGGAGGTTGCACTAATCATTGCATGCTGTGATTGATCTGCTCAGTATCAATAGTTGGATATCACACTGACAGTAGGTAGTGATGCATGCAGAGTAGTGAATGCAAATAAATGTGCCACTGTCATATATCACAAAACCTATATAGGTACTAGGTCACATGATCAATGATTCAGTAAATCATTAGTGCACATTATACCACATTATATAAATGAACCGCGGCATGTGCATCAAAAACCGGACCTGATATATGCATAAACTACCTCTGCTAGGCAGTTAACAACTCGAACAACCCCACACAAACTACCAGGAACAGTCTCACCCGTGACTCCTCCTACACGACGTCAACGTGGTGACGTCATGCTGACGATCGTTTCGCGCATAAGGGGCTGGCGCTTTCTCAAGGTTCAGCCTCACCCGTGATTTATGTTTTAATTGTTTTTATGGTTATTTTGAGTGTGTGTTACTGCGTCGACTTCTGAATATCAATAAATCATTTATTATTTTTGCCCTAGGGCATTTTAGTGGTAATTGTCCTCCCACGGTGTTGGGAGCGGTTACTTAATTGTACCCTTATAGCCTTACCATTACTCTAGTGGGTTACTATACCTGTGGACTATTTTCGGCTTTGCTGTGCATTAAAGTGGGATCTTTTTAGGAGCATCCTTTGTCTCCTTATATATGTATAATTATTTTAGTTGTCAGATCTGTTATTAATTTCACCTTGGCCTTTCTGTGGGATGCAATTGAAATAAAAGTTCCCCTAATTGCTGCCCTATGGGCTTCCCACAGAACCGCCGGAGAGTCTACTATGCCCCAGTTGAGAGCGAAGTACTCCCTAAGAGCCTTTTTAATTTCTTTTTCTACCTCCGGGTGGTTCAGTAGGGAGTCGTTCAGCTTCCAAGTGTAGGCGGTTAATTTATGAAATGGGGTGGATAGGGTTAATGTGATGGGGGCGTGATCTGACCATGTAATGGGGCCTAAGTCCGAATTTGTGCAGGCTTCCAGGATATATTTGGTAGCAAAAAAATAGTCTATACGAGAGTATGACTGGTGGGGTGCGGAATAGAATGTGTAATCTTTTTGGCCCTGGTGTTGGATTCTCCAGATGTCCATTAAGGAATATTCCTTGGTGATTGTTTTAAATTGTTTCTCCATCCTCTGAGGTGGAGCTCTGTGTTAGCCCTGTTGGCCTGAGGTTCTGTCCTCCGCAGAGTTTATGGCCATATTAAAGTCTCCGCCCACAATCAACGAAGATAGGTAGGTAGGGTCAACCTTTTCTAACACTGCTTTCAGGAATTCCGTTTGATTATCATTTGGCGCGTAGATGTTGATCAGAGCGAACGGCGAGCCAGCCAGTGAGCCATATACCATTAGAAATCTACCCTCTGGGTCTGAAGTGGTTTTGGTGATATTGAATGGGGTTCCTTGTCGGAGCAGGATCGCTACTCCCCGCTTTTTACTGTTAAATGACGAGAAGAAACCCATAGGGAATACATTGCTAATCAATTTGGGCAGCTCTTGGGATGTAAAGTGCGTCTCTTGGAGGAAGATGATATCTCCCTTGGACTTTTTCAGCTCTTGGAGCGCCAGTCGTCTTTTTCTATTATTATTCAGGCCCTTTACGTTTAGTGATACAAGTTTAATTGCGGACTGACTAGCCATTTGGGCGAGAGAGTTTAGTGTGCATCGGGGTCTCGCCCTTCCCACCGGGGAGATCCTGGTTCGTTGGTTCAGAGAACCTTTTTAACGCTTCTTGATGGTGCTGTTTGAGTATGGGTGTCAGGCCCGCCCGACGAGGGGTTGGGTGGGAGGAGGGCAGGGAAGGTCGAGAGGGGGGGGGGGGAATAGGCTGCTGGGACAGGGTCAGCAGCAAGAGGCAAAGTGGGACGAGGTCAGCTAAGGACCTCCAATAAATACGGCCGGGATTGGCTACCGGCATTAGGGCTTAAGGCCCAATGGGGGGGGAATCCGATGGTTCAGGCATGGGCGTGCAGGGAAGGTGCGGACCCTTGTACTTGCTTAGTGTAAGCTCTACCTTAGTTTAAGAGGGGGGGGAGGGGGGGAAATGGGAGGGGGGGGGAAAGGGGTCAAAGGGACGCAGGTCCCGAAACGCGTCAGAGTTACTATGTACTCCTTTTGACCACTTAATAAACCTTTTTATATCCGATACTGGTTTGCAGCCCCCATTGTTTGCACGGTTGTGCTCCGCCACTGTACCCTATGGGACTACTCTCTGCAATTACGTCTGGCGTGACGCACACACTAATCAAGGACTGAGCTGTGCTTCAAGGGAGTTCCTCACATTGATCGTTTGATTGGTATGTACTTTTGTTTTGCTGGGGGTCTATACAGGACCTTTATGGTATATATAGAGATCTGTGTTAGCCGTCCAGCGTAACTAGTACACTCCTACAGTATGTTTATATCATCCTAATGAGTCTCCTTAGCTCTTATACATGCTCTAATGCCTTGGTTACATATTTTATTACTCTGAATATGCATGTATGTTCCTAGGACAGCAGAGCCCTGAATATTGGGATAATATCCCTCACCCACTACGGTCAAGCTTATAGGTTTTGGACATGGGGAAGGCGTGGGGAGGGGAGGGAAAACTCCTAGCATAGGGAGATCTTTCTGACATATACTTAAAACCAGTGTAATAAACGTGAGAACAACTCTTAACAAGCTCAGTACATGAAAAGCATTATAACCTCTCTTTTTGTCAGTCGGTCAAGCTTATAGGTTTTGGACCTGGGAAAAGGGGGGGAGATAGGGGGGTGGGGAGATAAGAGGGAGGGGGGAGGGGGAGACCTGGGTTGACAGGTAACACAACAGCACATTGCATTAATGTTTTTAGGTATCATGCTGAACATAAACGGAATACTTCCTACGCTTGCTGGTCGGGGAAGAGGGGGGGGGGAGGGATGGGGCTCTTACATTTAGTGAAGTTAATATCCGAGGATCCTTATGACATTTCTATTTGATCTATGTGGCCCGCCGTGTGCCTTCCTCAGAGGGTTTGACAACGTATTTTATTACTGCAGGCAGCATCATTAGTATGGGGCCGTGCGGCCATATCTTCTGCGGCGGAAGAGCAGGCTTATGGGATTTGGAGCGTGAGGGGGTGGAGGGGAAAGGGGTGGGAGAGAAAAGGGAGTACATTATATTATAACACATACAACTTTTCTCAACTTACACATTCATCAACTGAGGAACAGGTTTTTTTTTTTACATAACTCAACTGTGGCATAGGGACGGCTTAGCACTAGATCCATGTGGCCAGCTCATCTAGACTGCCAGTTACTGTAATAGTGTCACTGCCGCTGCTTCCATTATCGAATTCATTTGGGCTTCCTGTCTTGTGCAGGGCTCATTAGGCAGCTTCCCAGTTAACTAGTAATTCCTAGTCCGGGGGGGTGGGGAGGGTAGCAACAGTCGTGCGAACCGAGCCTGGGGTCCATAGTCCTGTACCCGGGCCTTAGACAGATTACATTTTGCTACTTACAGTTAGTAGATCGCAGTGCTGTTGTCGGAGCATCGCGCTCCCCTCCTATCCCACCCACAAATCCCCCCGCCAACCCCTAAAGCCCAGCCGGACCTCAGCACTCTTCAACTGCCATCCGGTCAGCGGCAAAAGTTATAGTAGCTTCAGCTGGGGGCTGCCTCCGATCGTCAGGGGTCGGATTCTGAAGCTATGCGTCTGGCTGGGTCTGGTGTGGTTCTTGAGCCGTCATGTGCTCCCGTCTTCGCTGTGGACTACGGTGCTTCTCATCTGTTCTTAGACTGCCTTGGCGCCGCCGTTCTCCTCGCGGGACGGGTGCTGCGTGGTTCCGCGTCCTCCCGGTGCGGTAGGTCTTGTAGTTGCTCCGTTGTCCAGGAAAGCGGCGGGGGCAGACCAGGGCTTTCACGAATGGGGCCATGTCCTCAGGGCGGCGGATGGTTAGGAATTTGCCGTCATAGCTTACCGTAAGCTTGAACGGAAAGCCCCAGCGGTACTTCACCTCCTTGTCCCGGAGGAATGAGGTCAAGGGCTTCATTTCTCTCCTTCGGTCGACTGTTATCCGTGACAGGTCGTTAAAAATTTGGAGAGTTTCATTTTGGAAAGGTAGTGACTCTTTCCCTCTGCAGGCGGTGATGATCTTCTCCTTTACTGTATAGCTGTGTAATCTTATGATTACATCGCGTCGCCGGTTGGGATCTTCTGATCTGGGAGCTACCCCCGGTGGGCCCTATCCATCTCTAGGTCCATGTCCTCTAGCGGGCCGCAGAGCGATGTGAACAGTTCCGCAAGATAGGGACGAAGCTGGCCAGGTAAGACCGTCTCCGGTACATTTCTTATGCGCAGATTCTGGCGCCTGTCCCTATTTTCTTGGTCTTCCTGCCCGTCTTTGAGACGGGAGATCTCCTCTCCTAGCCGGATGATTTCTTCTTCGGCTGCTGTTTGTCTTGCCAGGGACTCCTCCAGTCCACCTTCCAGAGTCGTTGTCCTCTCTGTTAGGCCAGACATCTCCTGTTTAATCTCCGCTACTGCTGCTTTGATTTCTGCCTGCAGGGATGTTTGGAGCTTGACATGCATGGTGGAGAATAGGCTCTCCAGGTAGGATCGGGTGATCGGTTCCTCTATCTCCATTTCAAGAGTTGCATGGGCTTTCGTACCCATATCTAGAGCTGCTTGCGGCTCTTGTGAGCCTCGTGGTCCGCCACCCTCTTGGTTTGCTGGACTCTTCTGTGTCGGAGAGAAGAACCGTGACACCGCCGGTGCTGCGGGCTTCTTTGTGTGTTTGGACATGCTCCGATCTCTCCAAGTAATGGGGGTATGTTTTTGAGCCTTGAATTTCTGGTTTGGGAGCGTAATTTATTAAGTTTTAGCCGGTGGGTCCGCGGAGCTCCCCTCCTACACCCCCACTCCTGATGACATCATCGGAAACCCATCCCTTTAGCACATTTTTAATGGATCATCAATATTCAGGCACCTTTGTGTGGTGGTGGTGGTGCTTCCACGTGGTGGTGCTCCCCCAAGATGGCCGCCTCCTCCCTCACCACGCTACTGAGGCCTATGGCTCCCTTCACTAGTGGGTCCCCTCCCGGTGTTCTTCACTCCCAGCAGGGTCCTAGGTCAGGTTTGTACCTTTTATTTACGTGTGCCGTCCTGGGGGGGGGAGCTGGACCCGTAACGGGGGGTCTCCGCTCGCGCCTTTCCTCACGGCCTCAGGCGGCCACAGCGGGCGCTTCTCTTACCCCACACGGGGTCGGGGGTTCCGTCCCCGATCACCGCTGATTCCCCTCTATTCTTGGCTCCTCGGGGCACGCGGAGTCCCGTCGCCTCTCGTCTCCGGAGTCTCTCCGTCAGATTTGAATTTTGCGGGCTGCAGAGGGGAAAGTCCCGCACCGGGGGCAGGGGGTCTCCGACACAGCTCTCCGGGACGCCGGAGCCAGCCACTTCGGAGCCCAGCTAGTCACCGGAGCAAAGTCTTTGGGGGTTCACTTAGGGATTCCTCCGCTTCTCCTGATTATTTTATTATTTAATATGCTTCGTTAGTGCTATTCATTCAGAGGGGGTCGGGAGCGTCTCTTTCAAGCTGCCATTCCCCTTGACGTCACCGGAAGTCTCCGGCTTTTGAGATTTTTAATGTTTTTATTGCGTCCGCCAGCTCTTTTTGGGTAATTTTTGCGTTAAGCATTTGATTCTCCTCCTCTGTCAGTGTTGGTAGGAGGCAATCGGACAGGTAATTACTAATAGGTTCAGTGGCTGGTGTCCCCGTGTTCCCACCCTGAGCCTTGAGGTTATAAAGTTTAATATAAAATGCGGTAAATTCCTCCGCTATTTTCTGTTCGTTATAGATTATTTCTCACGATTATTTTTTTATCGCTGTGATCTGGGAACGCTTCTGTATACCTCCTAGTTTGCTCGCCAAAAGTCTGTCAGCCTTATTGCCCTTGTCATAGTATTTCTGACAAGTCCATGTAAGAGCTTTTTCTACTTCTTCCATTTGGGCTTGTTTTAGCTCATTCCTGGCTGCGGTCAAGGTTTTATAAATCTTTTTCGAGGGGTTGGGTTTGTGCTGTTGTTCCAGCTTAATTATTTTAGTTGTAACAACTAGTGACATACCGCTCACCTCAATATTGAATACCAACTCTATGATAGGGATGACAGACATACATATATAAGGAGACAAAGGATGCTCCTAAAAAGATCCCACTTTAATGCACAGCAAAGCCGAAAATAGTCCACAGGTATAGTAACCCACTAGAGTAATGGTAAGGCTATAAGGGTACAATTAAGTAACCGCTCCCAACACTGTGGGAGGACAATTACCACTAAAATGCCCTAGGGCAAAAATAATAAATGATTTATTGATATTCAGAAGTCGACGCAGTAACACACACTCAAAATAACCATAAAAACAATTAAAACATAAATCACGGGTGAGGCAGGGTAAGGGGATATTATTATAAGATGAATTCCCAAATATTAGTGTATGTCCCCTTACCAGTACCAGGTGGTAGTGTGAGACACAATGGTAAATACAAATGATAGGCAATAGAGAATGCTAGAGTCTCTGGTCTCAGGGTATGGTGGAGGTTGCACTAATCATTGCATGCTGTGATTGATCTGCTCAGTATCAATAGTTGGATATCACACTGACAGTAGGTAGTGATGCATGCAGAGTAGTGAATGCAAATAAATGTGCCACTGTCATATATCACAAAACCTATATAGGTACTAGGTCACATGATCAATGATTCAGTAAATCATTAGTGCACATTATACCACATTATATAAATGAACCGCGGCATGTGCATCAAAAACCGGACCTGATATATGCATAAACTACCTCTGCTAGGCAGTTAACAACTCGAACAACCCCACACAAACTACCAGGAACAGTCTCACCCGTGACTCCTCCTACACGACGTCAACGTGGTGACGTCATGCTGACGATCGTTTCGCGCATAAGGGGCTGGCGCTTTTTCAAGGTTCAGCCTCACCCGTGATTTATGTTTTAATTGTTTTTATGGTTATTTTGAGTGTGTGTTACTGCGTCGACTTCTGAATATCAATAAATCATTTATTATTTTTGTCCTAGGGCATTTTAGTGCTAATTGTCCTCCCACAGTGTTGGGAGCGGTTACTTAATTGTACCCTTATAGCCTTACCATTACTCTAGTGGGTTACTATACCTGTGGACTATTTTCGGCTTTGCTGTGCATTAAAGTGGGATCTTTTTAGGAGCATCCTTTGTCTCCTTATATATGTATAATTATTTTAGTTGTCAGATCTGTTATTAATTTCACCTTGGCCTTTCTGTGGGATGCAATTGAAATAAAAGTTCCCCTAATTGCTGCCCTATGGGCTTCCCACAGAACCGCCGGAGAGTCTACTATGCCCCAGTTGAGAGCGAAGTACTCCCTAAGAGCCTTTTTAATTTCTTTTTCTACCTCCGGGTGGTTCAGTAGGGAGTCGTTCAGCTTCCAAGTGTAGGCGGTTAATTTATGAAATGGGGTGGATAGGGTTAATGTGATGGGGGCGTGATCTGACCATGTAATGGGGCCTAAGTCCGAATTTGTGCAGGCTTCCAGGATATATTTGGTAGCAAAAAAATAGTCTATACGAGAGTATGACTGGTGGGGTGCGGAATAGAATGTGTAATCTTTTTGGCCCTGGTGTTGGATTCTCCAGATGTCCATTAAGGAATATTCCTTGGTGATTGTTTTAAATTGTTTCTCCATCCTCTGAGGTGGAGCTCTGTGTTGGCCTTGTTGGCCTGAGGTTCTGTCCTCCGCAGAGTTTATGGCCATATTAAAGTCTCCGCCCACAATCAACGAAGATAGGTAGGTAGGGTCAACCTTTTCTAACACTGCTTTCAGGAATTCCGTTTGATTATCATTTGGCGCGTAGATGTTAATCAGAGCGAACGGCGAGCCAGCCAGTGAGCCATATACCATTAGAAATCTACCCTCTGGGTCTGAAGTGGTTTTGGTGATATTGAATGGGGTTCCTTGTCGGAGCAGGATCGCTACTCCCCGCTTTTTACTGTTAAATGACGAGAAGAAACCCGTAGGGAATACATTGCTAATCAATTTGGGCAGCTCTTGGGATGTAAAGTGCGTCTCTTGGAGGAAGATGATATCTCCCTTGGACTTTTTCAGCTCTTGGAGCGCCAGTCGTCTTTTTCTATTATTATTCAGGCCCTTTACGTTTAGTGATACAAGTTTAATTGCGGACTGACTAGCCATTTGGGCGAGAGAGTTTAGTGTCCATCGGGGTCTCGCCCTTTCCACCGGGGAGATCCTGGTTCGTTGGTTCAGAGAACCTTTTTAACGCTTCTTGATGGTGCTGTTTGAGTATGGGTGTCAGGCCCGCCCGACGAGGGGTTGGGTGGGAGGAGGGCAGGGAAGGTCGAGAGGGGGGGGGGAATAGGCTGCTGGGACAGGGTCAGCAGCAAGAGGCAAAGTGGGACGAGGTCAGCTAAGGACCTCCAATAAGTACGGCCGGGATTGGCTACCGGCATTAGGGCTTAAGGCCCAATGGGGGGGGGAATCCGATGGTTCAGGCATGGGCGTGCAGGGAAGGTGCGGACCCTTGTACTTGCTTAGTGTAAGCTCTACCTTAGTTTAAGAGGGGGGGGAGGGGGGGAAAGGGGTCAAAGGGACGCAGGTCCCGAAACGCTTCAGAGTTACTATGTACTCCTTTTGACCACTTAATAAACCTTTTTATATCCGATACTGGTTTGCAGCCCCCATTGTTTGCACGGTTGTGCTCCGCCACTGTACCCTATGGGACCACTCTCTGCAATTACGTCTGGCGTGACGCACACACTAATCAAGGACTGAGCTGTGCTTCAAGGGAGTTCCTCACATTGATCGTTTGATTGGTATGTACTTTTGTTTTGCTGGGGGTCTATACAGGACCTTTATGGTATATATAGAGATCTGTGTTAGCCGTCCAGCGTAACTAGTACACTCCTATGTTTATATCATCCTAATGAGTCTCCTTAGCTCTTATACTGTACATGCTCTAATGCCTTGGTTACATATTTTATTACTCTGAATATGCATGTATGTTCCTAGGACAGCAGAGCCCTGAATATTGGGATAATATCCCTCACCCACTACGGTCAAGCTTATAGGTTTTGGACATGGGGAAGGCGTGGGGAGGGGAGGGAAAACTCCTAGCATAGGGAGATCTTTCTGACAATTACTTAAAACCAGTGTAATAAACGTGAGAACAACTCTTAACAAGCTCAGTACATGAAAAGCATTATAACCTCTCTTTTTGTCAGTCGGTCAAGCTTATAGGTTTTGGACCTGGGAAAAGGGGGGGAGATAGGGGGGTGGGGAGATAAGAGGGAGGGGGGAGGGGGAGACCTGGGTTGACAGGTAACACAACAGCACATTGCATTAATGTTTTTAGGTATCATGCTGAACATAAACGGAATACTTCCTACGCTTGCTGGTCGGGGAAGAGGGGGGGGGGGGGAGGGATGGGGCTCTTACATTTAGTGAAGTTAATATCCGAGGATCCTTATGACATTTCTATTTGATCTATGTGGCCCGCCGTGTGCCTTCCTCAGAGGGTTTGACAACGTATTTTATTACTGCAGGCAGCATCATTAGTATGGGGCCGTGCGGCCATATCTTCTGCGGCGGAAGGGCAGGCTTATTGTCTTTGGAGCGTGAGGGGGGGAGGGGGAAGGGGGGGAGAGAAAAGGGAGTACATTATATTATAACACATACAACTTTTCTCAACTTCAACATTCATCAACTGAGGAACAGGGTTTTTTTTTTTTACATAACTCAACTGTGGCATAGGGACGGCTTAGCACTAGATCCATGTGGCCAGCTAATCTAGACTGCCAGTTACTGTAATAGTGTCACTGCCGCTGCTTTCATTATCGAAGTCATTTGGGCTTCCTGTCTTGTGCAGGGCTCATTAGGCAGCTTCCCAGTTAACTAGTATTTCCTAGTCCGGGGGGGTGGGGAGGGTAGCAACAGTCGTGCGAACCGAGCCTGGGGTCCATAGTCCTGTACCCGGGCCTTAGACAGATTAAATTTTGCTACTTACAGTTAGTAGAGCGCAGTGCTGTTGTCGGAGCATCGTGCTCCCCTCCTATCCCACCCACAAATCCCCCCGCCAACCCCTAAAGCCCAGCCGGACCTCAGCACTCTTCAACTGCCATCCGGTCAGCGGCAAAAGTTATAGTAGCTTCAGCTGGGGGCTGCCTCCGATCGTCAGGGGTCGGATTCTGAAGCTATGCGTCTGGCTGGGTCTGGTGTGGTTCTTGAGCCGTCATGTGCTCCCGTCTTCGCTGTGGACTACGGTGCTTCTCATCTGTTCTTAGACTGCCTTGGCGCCACCGTTCTCCTCGCGGGACGGGTGCTGCGTGGTTCCGCGTCCTCCCGGTGCGGTGGGTCTTGTAGTTGCTCCGTTGTCCAGGAAAGCGGCGGGGGCAGACCCAGGGCTTTCACGAATGGGGCCATGTCCTCAGGGCGGCGGATGGTTAGGAATTTGCCGTCATAGCTTACCGTAAGCTTGAATGGAAAGCCCCAGCGGTACTTCACCTCCTCCCGGAGGAATGAGGTCAAGGGCTTCATTTCTCTCCTTCGGTCGACTGTTATCCGTGACAGGTCGTTGAAAATTTGGAGAGTTTCATTTTGGAAAGGTAGTGACTCTTTCCCTCTGCAGGCGGTGATGATCTTCTCCTTTACTGTATAGCTGTGTAATCTTATGATTACATCGCGTCGCCGGTTGGGATCTTCTGATCTGGGAGCTACCGCCCGGTGGGCCCTATCCATCTCTAGGTCCATGTCCTCTAGCGGGCCGCAGAGCGATGTGAACAGTTCCGCAAGATAGGGACGAAGCTGGCCAGGTAAGACCGTCTCTGGTACATTTCTTATGGGCAGATTCTGGCGCCTGTCCCTATTTTCTTGGTCTTCCTGCCCGTCTTTGAGACGGGAGATCTCCTCTCCTAGCCGGATGATTTCTTCCTCGGCTGCTGTTTGTCTTGCCAGGGACTCCTCCAGTCCACCTTCCAGAGTCGTTGTCCTCTCTGTTAGGCCAGACATCTCCTGTTTAATCTCCGCTACTGCTGCTTTGATTTCTGCCTGCAGGGATGTTTGGAGCTTGACATGCATGGTGGAGAATAGGCTCTCCAGGTAGGATCGGGTGATCGGTTCCTCTACTGTATCTCCATTTCAAGAGTTGCATGGGCTTTCGTCCCCATATTTAGAGCTGCTTGCGGCTCTTGTGAGCCTCGTGGTCCGCCACCCTCTTGGTTTGCTGGACTCTTCTGTGTCGGGGAGAAGAACCGTGACACCGCCGGTGCTGCGGGCTTCTTTGTGTGTTTGGACATGCTCCGATCTCTCCAAGTAATGGGGGTATGTTTTTGAGCCGTGAATTTCTGGTTTGGGAGCGTTATTTATTAAGTTTTAGCTGGTGGGTCTGCGGAGCTCCCCTCCTACACCCCCACTCCTGATGACATCATCGGAAACCCATCCCTTTAGCACATTTTTAATGGATCATCAATATTCAGTATTGTCATAGACAACTTAGGATCTGGCTGTGGTTTTTTTTTTTTTGGGAAGCTTTGTCTTTAACTGAAACGGGAGGTGCCATCTTGGATCCAGATGGAACGCAGGCTGAAACACATGAAGATAGCTCCTACTCAGAAATCTCTTATTCAGACCACAGCTCTGATCAGACCCTCTCTTCACAGTGGGGGCGCAGGCAGGCTCAGGAGGGATCAGGTAGGGCGCAAGAAGGCGGGCAGCCAATATCTTCAACTGGTTTAGCCAACAAAATAGTCAGTGGGTCCATAGAAATGGACACATCCGTTATTTCTTTTTTTAATAGATTGGATAACGATCCAATATTTCTATTGCCGGACACGTCCACCAAATGTGGACCATATCGCTTCTCTGCCCACAACCCCTCCAGCACAGATCAGACACCACAGGGTAGATTTGCTTCAGCGGCCATGGCGTGAGGTACCAATGAATACAATTTTATATATATTTTCTTTAGTTGCTGTGCATATGGAAGTTTTTGCAGCAAACTCCCATATATCCTCCCAATCATCCCTGTCAATTTCTATTTTCAAATCCGCTGCCCATTTGAGCATGCAGTCATGATCATGTGAATTGACCAAGGCCTCCAAACTGGCTTTTATTCTAGTTATCAAACCTTTTTGATAACTACCTCTCCTACATAGTGCTTCAAAACTTGTGAAGGGAGTAAATTCTAATTTTGGGGACATTTTTGGAAAAAAATTCTGATCTGTAGATATTTAAACATACTAAGGTCTGGTGCCTCATACCTAGTTAGGAACTCTTGGAAACTAGAAAGTTTTCCTTTATGCACTAGGTCGGCAACTACTCTAATATGTTTAGCTTTAATTTGGTCGAATTGTTTATAATCACAGCCTGGGGGGAAATTGGGATTATTAAAAAGCGGAGTGAGTTGCGAAACGGGAGACACAAGATTAAATTTGCCCTTAGACGGAGACCCCGCCCCCAGAGTGAGACGGATGGCAGCTTAAGCCTTGAGCTCCATCCCTCATCCCCGACAATACACTCATAAAGCAAGCAAAACGAACCTTTATCACCCCTAACTACTTTCACAATACCATTAAAACATTAGAGATGGCACCGATGCAGGCAAAAAAGAAGGAGACCTCCGCAAATATCTGGGCCGATCGAGCTCACGGAGCGTGGCAGCAACAATGGCGCCGGATTCAAATGCAGGATCAGAGTCAGAACGCGACGAAGACACAGCGGAGGGACGGAGCAATTACCTGTCCGCCGCTGTGATTTTGAGAGGTTGTATAGAGACATGAAAGCCCTTATACACCTGGAAATGCAGGACTTAAAAAAGGAGGTGCAGGGGCTCGTGAGTGCACCTGAGCCCTGGAAGAGAAAGTCAGCACCAATACAAAACTGATTAAAAAAGCTGACAAACGATCCACATACTTACAAGTACAACTTTCGGAATTGGCTGACAGACAGGAAGATGCGGAGAACAGGGACCGCAGGAATAACATTAGGGTACGGGGGATCCCTGAAACCGTCACCAATGTGGAGGATTTCATCTCAAGATGGATGGCGGAGTTACTCCCTGACTGCCCACCCAATGAAAGAATAATGGATCGCTGCCATCGTGCCCTAAGAAGCAAACCAGCAGCAACAGAGCAGCCGAGAGATGTAATAGCCCGGCTGCACCATTATCGCACCAGAGATGCTATCCTACAGAAGGCCAGAGTGGCAGAAGCCTGCAGATTCGAGGAGATCACAATGCAACTCTTCCAAGATCTCTCACCGCTTACCCTGGCCAGGAGAAGGAAACTCCAGCCCATCACCCGCACACTGAGGGACAGAGCCATCAGATATAGGTGGACCTTTCCGTTTGGCCTGCTGGTCATCCGCAACGGAAGGGCCATCTCCATGAAGGAGATAGAAGAGGGAGCTGAGTTCCTACAAAAACTAGGGATCAAGGAGAACTCACCCACGAGCCCTAGAGGAGAAAAGCCCAAAGAAACGGATTGGCAAGTGGTGGGGGCTGTGGGCGAAAGCCGGGAAGCTCTCACATGAGCTCGCTTAAAGTCTCGTATCTTGAAGTTACCTCATGGTTAGAGGCTAGTTAGTAAAGTTATATGTTGCTCCTGAACTGTCTCCCCCCTTGATTAACCCCGAGTGTGACGAACAAGGAGCTGGCTGCTTACGTGGCTATAGCCGGACTCAACACTACACGTTATGGGACCCTGCAACCCTCCAAGGCATTCCTGCAAGAAACACCAACTAAAAAGTGGAAAATCGTACCTGCATACATCATGGCGGCGGGCGGTGGAACACAAGCTGCCCATCATGGCGGAAGAGCTCGATGGAGTCCACAAGGCGGCTTTACGGAAGTGCTGCAAGTTTCGGCGGGAGAGCTATGGGAGTGGCGACCTTCCTCGCGGGCTTCAGGTGAGAAAATGGCGTTCCCCGGAACAGCGTCACCGGAAGTGTGCTGGGCGCCATCTTGTAGGAGGCTAAAGAGAGATTACCGCTGACGTCATCTCGGAGCGCCGAACACCATCTAGTCTCGCGAGAAGAGACTCTGACTCATAAACCGGGTAAGGAAGAGGATAAAGTACCAGGAATGCAGCAGAGGGACAACTCTCTACCTGATGGCAGAGGAAGAAGAGAAGGCGTGGACAACATCCTACAGCGATCCGGAAGGAGGGCCCACGAACCACCACACCACCACGTTGCAAGCAAGCAAGGCCCATCATGCAAGCAGCGGAGTAGCGGAGATAATAAACACTGTCCCCAGGCAAATGTAGCTGTGTGCCCATTCATTCCCCTAGGGGCTAATCCCCCCACCCAAAGACACGATACCAAATTGGGGGTGTTGGGAGGGTCATAAAGCCACACTAGCTTATTAAAGTGGCAGTCCCCCTTGAAAAAAAAAGGGGGGGGAGAAAAAAAAAATAATAAAAAAAAAAAAGGGGGAATAAAAACAAATATATAAAGAAAAGACTCGGGACCGAGAAGGGGGGGGGGGGGGGAGGGGGAGAAAAAGTTGCAGTATCTCAGTTAAACTGCCAAAAGAAGGGTTCTGTTTTTCTGTTTGTTCATTTATCTATATTATCTATAATGAAGATGAATCACCTAATGTTGTCGGGGGGAGGGTGGAGTGCCCTCCAGTCTCAACGAGGGCATGAGCCTCCACATGGGCACGGGGGGTAACTCCGTCCGGCGGCCCATGAAAGTCCTCACTGAACCAGCAACGAGGAGCGATAGAGGGGGATGGAGGTCCATCCCGGACTACGCTCGTGCTGTACGTTTAGGAGAGGCAGAGAAGGCACTTGGGGAGGACTGGTCTCGCCCTATTGCCGGATGTGCTAATTTTGTGTTTTTATGTTTCGTTACATGTGTTTATCTGTTCCCCCAGTGTACTTTCCCTTGTTCTTCCCGGCTGCAGTCAGAATCCTCGGAAAGAAATAGAAGATTCTCGACGCTGACACCATGGGCTCGGACGGTTGATTACAAACGAGTAAAGGTTTGGAAATACACTCATGAGTAAAGAGATCACTATTATTTCACACAATGTGAAAGGCTTTAACAGTCCAGGGAAGCGCAGGCTAGCTATGGCGGACTATAAGAAAACAGACCCTGACATAATTCTATTACAAGAAACACACTTTTCGAAATCCAGTTCCCCGAAATATATTGACTATAGGTTTAGGAATTGGTTCTCAGCTTTATCCAACATAAAAAAAGAGGAGTAGCCATTCTACTACATAACCGTTTGCCCTTTGCGATTAAGACCATTAAAAAAGACAACAACGGCCGATTTCTGAATATAAGCGGCGAAATAAGAGGTCAGCCGATCACATTGGCAAACGTTTATGCTCCAAGTGAAGGCACAGAGGCTTTCCTGGAAAGGTTCTTCTCCATCCGCCAGAGGATGGCACAGGGATGCGTAATACTAGGGGGCGACTTTAATCAGACACTAGATCCAGTAATGGATAGATGCACCCCGAGCGGTAAAGCTAACTCAAAGGTTAGACAAACCTGGAATAGAGGGCTGAGAACTAATAATCTTTTAGATATATGGCGGGAACAGCACCGCCAGGACAAAGGATTTACATTTTACTCCCACCCGCATGACAGATATAGTAGGATAGACTACCTCTTTGTATCCAGTAGAATGGTTTCACAGATCTCCCACTCGGGCATCCACGATATTTCGTGGTCAGATCATGCGCCGATAGAGCTGCGGTGCTCCGATTTTATTCTGGACAGACCAGGAGCGAACTGGAAACTTAACGAAGTTTTACTAAAAATCCCCGAAATTGCACAAAATGTGGGGGATAGAATCAGGGAATATTTTCAGGAGAATATGGGAAGTGTGACTTCGCAGGCTACCCTATGGGAAGCCCATAAGGTGACTCTGAGAGGAGAGCTCATAAGGATTGCAAGCAGGCGAAAGAGGGAGAAGGACAAAAAATCAATCTAGTTACAGAAGGAATTGGCAGTCCTCTCAGCTCGACATAAAAATAACAAAGATGGAATGACCCTTAAGGAGTTGCTAGACACCAAAACCAAACTTAATATCTTGCTGACCTCCCGTGCTGAAAAGGAGCTGACATGGTCTAAGCGGAAATTTTTTGAGAAAGCAAACAGGCCAGATACCCTACTTGCCAACAAATTATGAGACAAAAACCACGTCTCCCAAATTCAGATAATTCGAACAGAACAGGGGGATCTGACCTCTGACCCCAAAAAAATAGTTTATGAATTTAAAACATATTATGAAACCCTATATGATGGGGCGAAGGTGGCACACACGCCAACCACAAAAGCACGACTAAAGACGTTCTTAACAGAGGCTCAATTGCCTAAAGTGACCAGAGAGGAGAGGGCAGACTTTACTATCGAGGAACTCCTAGAGGTAATGAAGTCATTAAAAGCAGCCAAGGCCCCAGGCCCCAGGCCCAGATGGCTTTTCCAATCTCTATTATAAGAAATTTCGCAAAATATTAGCTCCTCATCTACTAAAACTGTGTAATTCTTTCCTGGATGGTGCCCCCATCCCGAGCTCGATGCTCCAGGCGTCTATCTCAGTAATCCACAAACAAGGAAAAGACCCAGCGGACTGTAAAAGCTATAGGCCCATCTCTTTAATAAACTCTGATACAAAAATCTTTTCCAAACTTTTAGCTAACCGCCTTAACCAGGTGTTGTCCAAGTTGGTCCATCCTGATCAAGTGGGGTTCATATGTGGTCGACAAGCAGCTGATAACACCAGCCGGATTATAGATTTGATTGATCTGGCGCAAAAAAAACATATCCCGTCTATGGTGCTTAGTTTAGATGCAGAAAAAGTGTTCGACAGAATTGATTGGCCCTACTTGAGGGAGATGCTGGGAGCGTTCGGCTTGGGTGGGAGAATGATAGAGGCAATTCTCGCTCTGTATCGGGGACCGACGGTGAAGGTCAGGCACCAGGGCTTCCCCTCGGATGAATTCCTGATTAAGAGCGGCACCAGGCAAGGCTGTCCTCTGTCACCCCTTCTCTTTGCGCTATGCATCGAACCCCTAGCGGCGCACATCCGCCTCAGCCCGAATATAGCAGGAATCCAAATTAGTGACCAGCCACATAAGGTGGCCCTGTACGCTGATGACGTGATACTCACGTTATCACAGCCCATCACCACTCTGCCGAACGTCTTTCAATTGCTAGGGGAATTTAATGCGATATCTGGGTTCAAAATTAACCAGGCAAAATCAGAAGCCCTAAATATCAACTTACCTAAGGCCACCGAAAAACTGATCACGGTGAACTTTGAATTCAAATGGCAAACCTCCTCCATAAAATATTTAGGGATAAATATCACGAAGCAATCAGGCACCCTTTATAAGGCGAATTACCCCAGACTAATACGGACACTGAAGGAAGATCTACGGAAATGGGCAGGGTACAACATATCCTGGATTGGCAGGATTCAGTCTCTAAAAATGAATCTCCTTCCCAGAATTCTGTACCTATTTCAGACTCTTCCGGTGCCTATAATCAGGGAAGAGATCCTTCGGTTACAGTCCGCAATGGTGAAGTTTGTCTGCGGTAATAAAACCCCTCGCATCTAAACTAGCACACTAATTCGGCCCACAACAAGAGGAGGATTAGCGGTACCTTACCTGTTATCATACTTCAGAGCGGCCCAATTGACCCAAATTATCCAGTGGCACACCCACCCTAGTCGGAGGCGATGGGTGGAACTGGAGGCGGTCTGCTGTGCCCCGGTGGCATTGCAGGACCTGATCTGGCTCCCAAATAAGGTTTGCAAGGACTTCAAACTCCTGCTCCCCACGATTGCCAGCTCTTTGGCAGTATGGGACAAAAGCAAATATAAGCACGTATTAATGAGACAACACTCCTTGATGACCCCAATTTTGGGAAACCCTGATTTCGCTCCGGGCCTGCAGAAGAAAGATTTCACTATATGGACACAGAAGGGCTACACTCGCCTTTTACACCTGGAGGGTAGAATATCTATCAAACCGTTTGAGCAAATTAAGTCTGAAAAATCAGTTCCAAATTCAGAATTTTTTAGATACCTCTAGCTAAGAGCTTTCTATGATAAATTTCCCATTCGAGCTCAACGCACTAATTTTGAACAGCTCTGTTCTACTGGAACAGGAACCAAGGGACTTATCTCTACGATGTACAAAGCGGTAGTCTGTCCGACTCCTGACGCCGACGTGACACTAAAATATAAGAATAGATGGGAAAGAGATCTGGGGGACACACTAGAGGACGAGGACTGGGACTATATTGTCTTGGCGGCAGCTAAGAGCTCAATCTGCACGACATTGAAGGAGAACGCGTATAAGGTCCTGATGAGGTGGTATTTGACCCCATTACGATTATCAAAGTTTGTCAGGGGCTACCCTCCATTGTGCCCTAAACAATGTGGGGAGCAGGCAGACTTGCTGCACATGCTGTGGGGTTGCACCAAGATACTCCCAATCTGGGAAGATATCAGAAATTGGCTCCAGAGAATTCTCGATTGAGCGATCCCTTTGGACCGACCCCTGGTTGTTTCTGCTGGCCAGACGCACCCCGGGGTTAAACAGGTCGGAGCACAAATTAATTGCACATTTTGCAACTGCCCTGAGGTGCGAAATAGCATCATTGTGGAAGCAGCCCGAATTACCAAATATCCCAAAAATCAGAAATAGAATTTGGCATGTTTGCTGGATGGAACAGTTAACGAGTCTGGTTAATGACACCAGCACAAACTTTCTAAAAGTCTGGGCTCCATGGTTAGCCCTGAACGATATCCCAGGGGTCAATGCCTCCAATATACTGCTTTAATAGCTCTAGACGCGTTCTCCTTGGATGAGTGTGGCTGGCGGGGAGACATAGAATACAGACAGCGGAGAGGGACAACTAAATTCGGTAGTAGAGTGAGTGAGCAGGTTTAAGTGTACACATCCGCGGACGTACGCAAACATTAAGATAGAAGCTAGCCCGAGATCTGACGGACCTGAAGTCTCCAAAAAGAGCCCAGATGATTCGGAGCCTTTCTGTGGCAGCCTCACCCTCTGTGCGTATCCCCGGTATGTCTTTTGTGAGTCCAAATACAAAATGAGTTGACATGTGTACTGTTATATACGACAATGGGTTGGTAGATTATGTGATGATTGTACCATAAACTCAATAAAAACTTTTTTGGTTGAAAAAAAAAATTTGCCCTTAGACTTGCTCCAAATCTCCCAGGTAAATCTCGTCGGATCTAGCTCAAACATTTTGGCGTACACCTCCTTATCCAGTGCCCATAGGGACACTGGCAGAGAAGACGTTCTAGCATATTGGGATTCTATGGCTAACCAACAATATTGTGTTGGATCAGCGTGCCACATAACCACCTGCCTTAGTTGGGCAGCTTGGTAGTATTTCGAGATATCTGGGACACCCAAACCTCCTCTTGTCTTTAAAGCCATCATCACAGATCTAGCTGTTCTAGGCCTTTTACCTTGCCAAATAAAATTAAATATTCTCTTTGGGAAATTTTTCAGTTCGGATCCCGGTATCCGGACTGGGAGAGTCTGGAAATGATATAATAACCTAGGGAGTATATTCATCTTGACTGATACTATTCTCCCAATCCATGACACCTGATATCCTTCCCACTTTGCCAGATCCCTTTTAATCTTATCAAACAATGGTGGATAGTTGCCTTGATATAGGGAGTGGTAGTTCCTAGACACATTTACTCCCAGATATTTAATATGTGAGGAACTCCATCTGTAGCTGAAATTCAGTTTTGGTAATTTTATCTCTGGATCTGAAAGATTCAGATTAAAAGACTGTGACTTGTCGCTGTTCATTTTATATCCAGAGATTTTTCCAAAGTCTGATAGCGCCTTTTGGAGGTTGGGTAAAGAAGTCTGAGGGCTTGCTAAAGTCAGAATAATATCGTCTGCGAATAATGAGATTTTATCATTTGTTTTCCCAATCACTATATACCATGTATATCACTATTTGCTCTTATTTTAGCAGCCAATGGCTCAATCGTTAGAGCGAAGAGAGGAGGAGATAATGGGTACCCTTGTCTCATACCATTTAAAAAAAAAAAAATTTCCCAAACATTTTTATTAGGCATAATCATCTTTACAGACATTGGTTTTACATTATCAGTGTTGGCCTAATACAGTTGTATTTTCCTTGTTCATGTGGTTTTACATTATCAGTGTTGGCCTAATACAGTTGTATTTTCCTTGTTCATGTGGGGGGAGAGAGAAAGAAAGGAAAGATCCCCTAAGGCCACGTCATGGTCTCTGGGGTGTGGAAAAAGAAAGAGAGGAGGGGGGGGGGGAGAGAGGGAGTCAATCCACCCTCGTCCGGCCGGGTCCCGGCATCCATCCTTCACGGCTCTACTGTGGTTCAGATCCGTCTGGGGTTGTATCCTGATTTGGTTCGGATTAATGGGTTAACCAGGGTTCCCAGATTTTATAGAAACCTTCAGTTGAGCAGTTCAAGAAGGCCGTGAGTTTTTCCAAACTCATAACATCGTTAACTCTTTTTTTCACTAGCTGTTTGGTGGGGGGCGCTATCTTCTTCCAAGAGTATGCGACTGAACACCTTGCTGCTGTTAGAATAAAGGAGATTAATTTCCATACTGGGCGATCGATGTCCTCTATCGGCCTGCCCAGTAGGAAGGTCAGTGGATCTATAGGAATTGTGAGGCCTGTGACCTCTTTTATCAAATCTTGTACCGTAAGCCAGTATTTCTGAATTTCTGGACATGACCACCAGATATGGGCCATGTCCCCTCTATGTCCACAGCCTCTCCAGCATAGATCTGAGGCCAGAGGGTAGATTTGTTTTAACCTCACTGGGGTAAGATACCAATGATACATTATTTTATAGATGTTTTCCTTCACCGTGGTACAGATGGAAGTTCCTGAGGCCGCGTCTCATATTTCCTCCCAGTCCTCTCTGTCAATAACTATGTCCAATTCCGCTTCCCATTTAAGCATATAGTCATGAGCGGTAGAGTTATCCGGATTCTCCATGCCGGCATATATTTGTGTTATTAGACCTTTTTGATGTACTCCTTCGCGACAGAGTTTCTCAAATTTTGTGAGAGGGGGGAATTTCAATGATGGGGACATTTTTTGTAGAAAGTGTCAAATTTGGAGAAACTTAAATGTATCCAGGTGGGGTAATTTTAATTTGGTTCGCAATTCTTGGAGACTCAGGAACTGTCCATCGCTCAGCAGGTCCGCGATCGCTCTGATCCCCATTGTTTTAAATAGGTCGAATTGTCGGGTTTCACACCCTGGTGGGAATTTAGGGTTGTCAAATATTGGAATGAGCTGAGAGCAAGGGGACGAGAGTAAGAATTTAGTTTTAGTTTTTGCCCATATGTCCCAAGTATGTTTCATTGCCCAAAGCCCGAATTTGGGCGCCATGTCATTTCCCCTGTCACCGCTCCAGAGAAAAGCTGGTAGAGAAGGCGTTCTGGAGTAATGAGATTCAATTGTTAGCCAACATAGCTTGTCTGGGTCCGAGTTCCACATTACCGCCTGTTTTAATTGGGCAGCTTGGTAATATCTATTAATGTCTGGGACCCCCAGTCCTCCTTTTGTCCTAGACGCCATAAGAACCGACCTAGCTACCCGGGGTCTCCTTCCGTTCCAAATAAATTGGAGGATTTTATTTTAGATAGTTTTTAATTCAGAACCAGGGACATGGATCGGGAGCGCCTGGAAATAATATAATAATCGGGGGAGTATATTCATTTTAACTGAGATCATTCTCCCGATCCATGAGATCTGGTATTTTTCCCATTTATCCAGATCTTTTTTAATTTTCCTAAATAGGTTGGGATAATTATTTTGGTATAGGGAGCAATAGTGCCTCGATACATGTACTCCCAGGTATTTGATGTATATAGGGCTCCACTTATAATTAAAGTTTGATTTCAATGTCCGCATCTCTGGTTCTGATACAGTAGATTTAAGTTGAGGGCTTCTGACTTATCACTGTTACTGTACTTTTGTATCCTGATATTTTGCCAAATTCCTTTAATTCTTTGTGTAAGTTGGGAAGGGAGATCTGGGTCTGCGTTAATGTTAATATGATATCGTCTGCGAACAATGAGACTTTATAGTTTATTCCGCCAATTGGTACCCCCTGTATATTTATATTGTCTCGTATTTTAGACGCTAGTGGTTCGATTGTTAGGGCGAAGAGGAGAGGGGACAAAGGGCATCCCTGTCTCGTTCCATTTTTAATTTCAAATTTTTTTGCTGTACCCCCCGGGAGTTTCACCACTGCAGACGGGCAGCAGTACAGCGCTCGGACTCCCGCTAGATACGCATCTTTTAAGCCGAATTTCTGCATTGTTTTGTCAAGAAATAGCCAATCAATTCTATCGAACGTCTTCTCTGCGTCCAGGCTTAACAGAACCGCTTTGGTAGCTGTGAGGTGGGCATGATCAACTATATTTATAATTTTGCGGGTGTTGTCTGAGGCTTGTCTGCCAGATACAAACCCCACCTGGTCGTTGTGAATTAATCTCGGTAGGATGGGATTCAGTCTATTTGCCAGGATTTTGCTGTATAGCTTAAGATCGTTATTTAGTAGGTAGATTAGTCGGTAGCTCCCACATAGCAGTGGGTCCCTACCCTCTTTGTGGATGATGGCGAGATTGGCCTGGGTCATTGATGGGGGGATTGGGCTGCCCTCCATGAATGAATTGAATAAGCTGAGTAGGTGTTTAGTTAGGATCGGGGAGAATCTTTTGTAATAAACATTGGAGAAGCCGTCGGGGCCAGGGGCTTTTGAAATTTTTAATGTTTTTATTGCGTCCGCCAGCTCTTTTTGGGTAATTTTTGCGTTAAGCATTTGATTCTCCTCCTCTGTCAGTGTTGGTAGGAGGCAATCGGACAGGTAATTACTAATAGGTTCAGTGGCTGGTATCCCCGTGTTCCCACCCTGAGCCTTGAGGTTATAAAGTTTAATATAAAATGCGGTAAATTCCTCCGCTATTTTCTGTTTGTTATAGATTATTTCTCACGATTAATTTTTTATCGCTGTGATCTGGGAACGCTTCTGTATACCTCTTAGTTTGCTCGCCAAAAGTCTGTCAGCCTTATTGCCCTTGTCATAGTATTTCTGACTAGTCCATGTAAGAGCTTTTTCTACTTCTTCCATTTGGGCTTGTTTTAGCTCATTCCTGGCTGCGGTCAAGGTTTTATAAATCTTTTTCGAGGGGTTGGGTTTGTGCTGTTGTTCCAGCTTAATTATTTTAGTTGTAACAACTAGTGACATACCGCTCACCTCAATATTGAATACCAACTCTATGATATCAGCTGGTGCAAAGGGGATAGGAATGACAGACATACATATATAAGGAGACAAAGGATGCTCCTATAAAGATCCCACTTTAATGCACAGCAAAGCCTAAAATAGTCCACAGGTATAGTAACCCACTAGAGTAATGGTAAGGCTACAAGGGAACAATTAAGTAACCGCTCCCAACACTGTGGGAGGACAATTACCACTAAAATGCCCTAGGGCAAAAATAATAAATGATTTATTGATATTCAGAAGGCGACGCAGTAACACACACTCAAAATAACCATAAAAACAATTAAAACATAAATCACGGGTGAGGCAGGGTAAGGGGATATTATTATAAGGTGAATTCCCAAATATTAGTGTATGTCCCCTTACCAGTACCAGGTGGTAGTGTGAGACACAATGGTAAATACAAATGATAGGCAATAGAGAATGCTAGAGCCTCTGGTCTCAGGGTATGGTGGAGGTTGCACTAATCATTGCATGCTGTGATTGATCTGCTCAGTATCAATAGTTGGATATCACACTGACAGTAGTTAGTGATGCATGCAGAGTAGTGAATGCAAATAAATGTGCCACTGTCATATACCACAAAACCTATATAGGTACTAGGTCACACGATCAATGATTCAGTAAATCATTAGTGCACATTATACCACATTATATAAATGAACCGCGGCATGTGCATCAAAAACCGGACCTGATTTATGCATAAACTACCTCTGCTAGGCAGTTAACAACTCGAACAACCCCACACAAACTACCAGGAACAGTCTCACCCGTGACTCCTCCTACACAACGTCAACGTGGTGACGTCATGCCGACGATCGTTTCGCGCATAAGGGGCTGGCGCTTTCTCAAGGTTCAGGTATCCAACTATTGATACTGAGCAGATCAATCACAGCATGCAATGATTAGTGCAACCTCCACCATACCCTGAGACCAGAGGCTCTAGCATTCTCTATTGCCTATCATTTGTATTTACCATTGTGTCTCACACTACCACCTGGTACTGGTAAGGGGACATACACTAATATTTGGGAATTCACCTTATAATAATATCCCCTTACCCTGCCTCACCCGTGATTTATGTTTTAATAGTTTTTATGGTTATTTTGAGTGTGTGTTACTTCGTTGACTTCAGAATATTAATAAATAAATAAATCATTTATTATTTTTGCCCTAGGGCATTTTAGTGGTAATTGTCCTCCCACAGTGTTGGGAGCGGTTACTTAATTGTACCCTTATAGCCTTACCATTACTCTAGTGGGTTACTATACCTGTGGACTATTTTCGGCTTTGCTGTGCATTAAAGTGGGATCTTTTTAGGAGCATCCTTTGTCTCCTTATATATGTATAATTATTTTAGTTGTCAGATCTGTTATTAATTTCACCTTGGCCTTTCTGTGGGATGCAATTGAAATAAAAGTTCCCGTAATTGCTGCCCTATGGGCTTCCCACAGAACCGCCGGAGAGTCTACTATGCCCCAGTTGAGAGCGAAGTACTCCCTAAGAGCCTTTTTACTTTCTTTTTCTACCTCCGGGTGGTTCAGTAGGTAGTCGTTCAGCTTCCAAGTGTAGGCGGTTAATTTATGAAATGGGGTGGATAGGGTTAATGTGATGGGGGCGTGATCTGACCATGTAATGGGGCCTAAGTCCGAATTTGTGCAGGCTTCCAGAATATATTTGGTAGCAAAAAAATAGTCTATACAAGAGTATGACTGGTGGGGTGCGGAATAGAATGTGTAATCTTTTTGGCCCTGGTGTTAGATTCTCCAGATGTCCATTAAGGAATATTCCTTGGTGATCGTTTTAAATTGTTTCTCCATCCTCTGAGGTGGAGCTCTTTGTTGGCCTGAGGTTCTGTCCTCCGCAGAGTTTATGGCCATATTAAAGTCTCCGCCCACAATCAACGAAGATAGGTAGGTAGGGTCAACCTTTTCTAACACTGCTTTCAGGAATTCCGTTTGATTATCATTTGGTGCGTAGATGTTGATCAGAGCGACCGGCGAGCCAGCCAGTGAGCCATATACCATTAGAAATCTACCCTCTGGTTTTGGTGATATTGAATGGGGTTCCTTGTCGGAGCAGGATCGCTACTCCCCGCTTTTTACTGTTAAATGACGAGAAGAAACCCATAGGGAATACATTGCTAATCAATTTGGGCAGCTCTTGGGATGTAAAGTGCGTCTCTTGGAGGAAGATGATATCTCCCTTGGACTTTTTCATCTCTTGGAGCGCCAGTCGTCTTTTTCTATTATTATTCAGGCCCTTTACGTTTAGTGATACAAGTTTAATTGCGGACTGACTAGCCATTTGGGTGAGAGAGTTTAGTGTCCATCGGGGTCTCACCCTTCCCACCGGGGAGATCCTGATTCGTTGGTTCAGAGAACCTTTTTAATGCTTCTTGATGGTGCTGTTTGAGTATGGGTGTCAGGCCCGCCCGACGAGGGTTTGGGTGGGAGGAGGCAAGGAAGGTCGAGAGTGGGGGGGGAATAGGCTGCTGGGACAGGGTCAGCAGCAAGAGGCAAAGTGGGACGAGGTCAGCTAAGGACCTCCAATAAGTACGGCCGGGATTGGCTACCGGCATTTGGGCTTAAGGCCCAATGGGGGGGGGGGGAATCCGATGGTTCAGGCATGGGCGTGCAGGGAAGGTGCGGACCCTTGTACTTGCTTAGTGTAAGCTCTACCTTAATTTAAGAGGGGGGGGAAGGCGGGGGGTGGGGGGGAAAGGGGTCAAAGGGACGCAGGTCCCGAAACGCGTCAGAGTTACTATGTACTCCTTTTGACCACTTAATAAACCTGTTTATATCCGATACTGGTTTGCAGCCCCCATTGTTTGCACGGTTGTGCTCCGCCACTGTACCCTATGGGACTACTCTGCAATTACGTCTGGCGTGACGCACCCACTAATCAAGGACTGAGCTGTGCTTCAAGGGAGTTCCTCACATTGATCGTTTGATTGGTATGTACTTTTGTTTTGCTGGGGGTCTATACAGGACCTTTATGGTATATATAGAGATCTGTGTTAGCCGTCCAGCGTAACTAGTACACTCCTATGTTTATATCATCCTAATGAGTCTCCTTAGCTCTTATACATGCTCTAATGCCTTGGTTACATATTTTAGTACTCTGAATATGCATGTATGTTCCTAGGACAGCAGAGCCCTGAATATTGGGATAATATCCCTCACCGACTACGGTCAAGCTTATAGGTTTTGGACATGGGGAAGGCGTGGGGAGGGAGGGAAAACTCCTAGCATAGCCATAACATGGAGATCTTTCTGACAATCCTTAAAACCAGTGTAATAAACGTGAGAACAACTCTTAACAAGCTCAGTACATGAAAAGCATTATAACCTCTCTTTTTGTCAGTCGGTCAAGCTTATAGGTTTTGGACCTGGGAAAAGGGGGGGAGATGGGGGGGTGGGGAGATAAGAGGGAGGGGGGAGGGGGTGACCTGGGTTGACAGGTAACACAACAGCACATTGCATTAATGTTTTTAAGTATCATGCTGAACATAAACGGAAAACTTCCTACGCTTGCTGGTCGGGGAAGAGGGGGGGGGAGGGATGGGGCTCTTACATTTAGTGAAGTTAATATCCGAGGATCCTTATGACATTTCTATTTGATCTATGTGGCCCGCCGTGTGCCTTCCTCAGAGGGTTTGACAATGTATTTTATTACTGCAGGCAGCATCATTAGTATGGGGCCGTGCGGCCATATCTTCTGCGGCGGAAGGGCAGGCTTATGGGCTTTGGTGCGTGAGGGGTGGAGGGGGAAGGGGGGGAGAGAAAAGGGAGTACATTATATTATAACACATACAACTTTTCTCAACTTCAACATTCATCAACTGAGGAACAGGTTTTTTTTTTTTACATAACTCAACTGTGGCATAGGGACGGCTTAGCACTAGATCCATGTGGCCAGCTCATCTAGACTGCCAGTTACTGTAATAGTGTCACTGCCGCTGCTTCCATTATCGAAGTCATTTGGGCTTCCTGTCTTGTGCAGGGCTCATTAGGCAGCTTCACAGTTAACTAGTATTTCCTAGTCCGGGCGGTGGGGAGGGTAGCAACAGTCGTGCGAACCGAGCCTGGGGTCCATAGTCCTGTACCCGGGCCTTAGACAGATTAAATCCGTTATTTCTTTTTTTAATAGATTGGATAACGATCCAATATTTCTATTGCCGGACACGTCCACATAATGTGGACCATATCGCTTCTCTGCCCACAACCCCTCCAGCACAGATCAGACACCACAGGGTAGATTTGCTTCAGCCGCCATGGCGTGAGGTACCAATGAATACAATTTTATATATATTTTCTTTAGTTGCTGTGCATATGGAAGTTTTTGCAGCAAACTCCCATATATCCTCCCAATCATCCCTGTCAATTTCTATTTTCAAATCCGCTGCCCATTTGAGCATGCAGTCATGATCATGTGAATTGACCAAGGCCTCCAAACTGGCTTTTATTCTAGTTATCAAACCTTTTTGATAACTACCTCCTACATAGTGCTTCAAAACTTGTGAAGGGAGTAAATTCTAATTTTGGGGGACATTTTTGGAAAAAATTTCTGATCTGTAGATATTTAAACATACTAAGGTCTGGTGCCTCATACCTAGTTAGGAACTCTTGGAAACTAGAAAGTTTTCCTTTATGCACTAGGTCGGCAACTACTCTAATATGTTTAGCTTTAATTTGGTCGAATTGTTTATAATCACAGCCTGGGGGGAAATTGGGATTATTAAAAAGCGGAGTGAGTTGCGAAACGGGAGACACAAGATTAAATTTGCCCTTAGACGGAGACCCCGCCCCCAGAGTGAGACGGATGGCAGCTTAAGCCTTGAGCTCCATCCCTCATCCCCGACAATACACTCATAAAGCAAGCAAAACGAACCTTTATCACCCCTAACTACTTTCACAATACCATTAAAACATTAGAGATGGCACCGATGCAGGCAAAAAAGAAGGAGACCTCCGCAAATATCTGGGCCGATCGAGCTCACGGAGCGTGGCAGCAACAATGGCGCCGGATTCAAATGCAGGATCAGAGTCAGAACGCGACGAAGACACAGCGGAGGGACCGGAGCAATTACCTGTCCGCCGCTGTGATTTTGAGAGGTTGTATAGAGACATGAAAGCCCTTATACACCTGGAAATGCAGGACTTAAAAAAGGAGGTGCAGGGGCTCGTGAGTGCACCTGAGCCCTGGAAGAGAAAGTCAGCACCAATACAAAACTGATTAAAAAAGCTGACAAACGATCCACATACTTACAAGTACAACTTTCGGAATTGGCTGACAGACAGGAAGATGCGGAGAACAGGGACCGCAGGAATAACATTAGGGTACGGGGGATCCCTGAAACCGTCACCAATGTGGAGGATTTCATCTCAAGATGGATGGCGGAGTTACTCCCTGACTGCCCACCCAATGAAAGAATAATGGATCGCTGCCATCGTGCCCTAAGAAGCAAACCAGCAGCAACAGAGCAGCCGAGAGATGTAATAGCCCGGCTGCACCATTATCGCACCAGAGATGCTATCCTACAGAAGGCCAGAGTGGCAGAAGCCTGCAGATTCGAGGAGATCACAATGCAACTCTTCCAAGATCTCTCACCGCTTACCCTGGCCAGGAGAAGGAAACTCCAGCCCATCACCCGCACACTGAGGGACAGAGCCATCAGATATAGGTGGACCTTTCCGTTTGGCCTGCTGGTCATCCGCAACGGAAGGGCCATCTCCATGAAGGAGATAGAAGAGGGAGCTGAGTTCCTACAAAAACTAGGGATCAAGGAGAACTCACCCACGAGCCCTAGAGGAGAAAAGCCCAAAGAAACGGATTGGCAAGTGGTGGGGGCTGTGGGCGAAAGCCGGGAAGCTCTCACATGAGCTCGCTTAAAGTCTCGTATCTTGAAGTTACCTCATGGTTAGAGGCTAGTTAGTAAAGTTATATGTTGCTCCTGAACTGTCTCCCCCCTTGATTAACCCCGAGTGTGACGAACAAGGAGCTGGCTGCTTACGTGGCTATAGCCGGACTCAACACTGCACATTATGGGACCCTGCAACCCTCCAAGGCATTCCTGCAAGAAACACCAACTAAAAAGTGGAAAATCGTACCTGCATACATCATGGCGGCGGGCGGTGGAACACAAGCTGCCCATCATGGCGGAAGAGCTCGATGGAGTCCACAAGGCGGCTTTACGGAAGTGCTGCAAGTTTCGGCGGGAGAGCTATGGGAGTGGCGACCTTCCTCGCGGGCTTCAGGTGAGAAAATGGCGTTCCCCGGAACAGCGTCACCGGAAGTGTGCTGGGCGCCATCTTGTAGGAGGCTAAAGAGAGATTACCGCTGACGTCATCTCGGAGCGCCGAACACCATCTAGTCTCGCGAGAAGAGACTCTGACTCATAAACCGGGTAAGGAAGAGGATAAAGTACCAGGAATGCAGCAGAGGGACAACTCTCTACCTGATGGCGGAGGAAGAAGAGAAGGCGTGGACAACATCCTACAGCGATCCGGAAGGAGGGCCCACGAACCACCACACCACCACGTTGCAAGCAAGCAAGGCCCATCATGCAAGCAGCGGAGTAGCAGAGATAATAAACACTGTCCCCAGGCAAATGTAGCTGTGTGCCCATTCATTCCCCTAGGGGCTAATCCCCCCACCCAAAGACACGATACCAAATTGGGGGTGTTGGGAGGGTCATAAAGCCACACTAGCTTATTAAAGTGGCAGTCCCCCTTGAAAAAAAAAGGGGGGGGAGAAAAAAATAATAATAAAAAAAAAAATAATAAAAAAAAGGGGGGAATAAAAACAAATATATAAAGAAAAGACTCGGGACCGAGAAGGGGGGGGGGGGAGGGGGAGAAAAAGTTGCAGTATCTCAGTTAAACTGCCAAAAGAAGGGTTCTGTTTTTCTGTTTGTTCATTTATCTATATTATCTATAATGAAGATGAATCACCTAATGTTGTCGGGGGGAGTGGGGAGTGCCCTCCAGTCTCAACGAGGGCATGAGCCTCCACATGGGCGCGGGGGGTAACTCCGTCCGGCGGCCCATGAAAGTCCTCACTGAACCAGCAACGAGGAGCGGTAGAGGGGGATGGAGGTCCATCCCGGACTACGCTCGTGCTGTACGTTTAGGAGAGGCAGAGAAGGCACTTGGGGAGGACTTGTCTCGCCCTATTGCCGGATGTGCTAATTTTGTGTTTTTATGTTTCGTTACATGTGTTTATCTGTTCCCCCAGTGTACTTTCCCTTGTTCTTCCCGGCTGCAGTCCGAATCCTCGGAAAGAAATAGAAGATTCTCGACGCTGACACCATGGGCTCGGACGGTTGATTACAAACGAGTAAAGGTTTGGAAATACACTCATGAGTAAAGAGATCACTATTATTTCACACAATGTGAAAGGCTTTAACAGTCCAGGGAAGCGCAGGCTAGCTATGGCAGACTATAAGAAAACAGACCCTGACATAATTCTATTACAAGAAACACACTTTTCGAAATCCAGTTCCCCGAAATATATTGACTATAGGTTTAGGAATTGGTTCTCAGCTTCATCCAACAAAAAAAAAGAGGAGTAGCCATTCTACTACATAACCGTTTGCCCTATGCGATTAAAACCATTAAAAAAGACAACAACGGCCGATTTCTGATTATAAGCGGCGAAATAAGAGGTCAGCCGATCACATTGGCAAACGTTTATGCTCCAAGTGAAGGCACAGAGGCTTTCCTGGAAAGGTTCTTCTCCATCCTCCAGAGGATGGCACAGGGATGCGTAATACTAGGGGGTGACTTTAATCAGACACTAGATCCAGTAATGGATAGATGCACCCCGAGCGGTAAAGCTAACTCAAAGGTTAGACAAACCTGGAATAGAGGGCTGAGAACTAATAATCTTTTAGATATATGGCGGGAACAGCACCGCCAGGACAAAGGATTTACATTTTACTCCCACCCGCAAGACAGATATAGTAGGATAGACTACCTCTTTGTATCCAGTAGAATGGTTTCACAGATCTCCCACTCGGGCATCCACGATATTTCGTGGTCAGATCATGCGCCGATAGAGTTGCGGTGCTCCGATTTTATTCTGGACAGACCAGGAGCGAACTGGAAACTTAACGAAGTTTTACTAAAAATCCCCGAAATTGCACAAAATGTGGGGGATAGAATCAGGGAATATTTTCAGGAGAATATGGGAAGTGTGACTTCGCAGGCTACCCTATGGGAAGCCCATAAGGCGACTCTGAGAGGAGAGCTCATAAGGATTGCAAGCAGGCGAAAGAGGGAGAAGGACAAAAAAATCAATCAGTTACAGAAGGAATTGGCAGTCCTCTCAGCTCGACATAAAAATAACAAAGATGGAATGACCCTTAAGGAGTTGCTAGACACCAAAACCAAACTTAATATCTTGCTGACCTCCCGTGCTGAAAAGGAGCTGACATGGTCTATACTGTAGTTTATGACATACGAGAAAGAAACCACAGACGGGTTCATAACCCTGATGACTCATTATGGGAAGTATTTTTGTACTATGAATTATTTATTCCAGGAGAGGTTTATACAACAAATTGGGAACTGCTTAATTTTGGACACTTAACACACACAGGTTCTTATTTCGCAAGGGTACAGGTTGCTCAACCATTTCAGTACATGTCTGTGAAATGTGATCGTGAATTTTTCATCAGCACTAGAAGATGTGTTGATAGAGGTTATTTAATTTGTGATGACATTATACAGCACATGCCTTGCAATGATCAAATGCAAGGTAGCAACTGCCCGATAACTGCAACACCCATTCAAACTCCTTTTACATTAATTCACAGCTTAGATAATGGGAGTTACATAGTATTATCTACAGAAGAGGATTGCGATATTCCTCCTTTTCAGGCATCACTTGTCACGGTTAATGTATACAGTGTTATGGTACTACACTTATTCCACCTCTGTTAAATCAGACACTCACATCTGGAGTACATTTCCAGGTACCAGCTATCACACTGATCCTTCCTCACATGACAGCCTATTTGGCACATTTAAAGAAAATGAAGGTTACTATAGGGTTCACACATGATATAGTACATACCCTTTGACAGAGAGTTCACAGTGAATTACTACGTGTTGATTTACACCCGGGTGATTTTCCCCAGTGGTTGACTACACTAGGTGAATCATTGAAAACTTTTTGGCCAATGACAGGTAATTTTTTGACAAAAATAGGCACTAGCCTACAAACTACTGGTAAAAGTATTTTTAGTGGACTAGGAAATGCGTTTGGAATCCTAGGTTATTTGAAACCACTATTGTTTTTTATTTTAGGGATAATAATCCTTGTTATTTTGCTTTGTATTTTCTCTTTTCTTCCGAAGAAGAAGAGACGTTCAGCTTAATCACATTTTGCTTTCTAGCATATATTCTTATATTTTTACCTAGATACTAATATACTGTTTTAAGCACACAGGTCAAATCTAACCTGCTGCAGTATGCTTTGTTGCAAGGACACAGACGAAAAGAAAGATACTTCACAAATCTTGCGTCTACCACGGTCCTATCAAACTTCCATGAGGATGTACTTACTGTAGATGAACTGGTTTTACCACATCGGAAACCACGCAAAGTGCATGCAGTTCACAACACGATGAGAGACTTTATGTATCAGAACTCTCTTGCTTCCTCAGGACAGTTTTCAGTTTTAACACCTAATGGGACATTGCTACCGCGTAGCTTGCTAATGTTATGTAATTTTTGGCAAGTGAAATCTTTGCTATCTCTTGGTGATCAACCCAACTTCAAGTGTAGAGACATTCACCGTCAAATATTTCAAATGTCTTTTTATACAATTGAAGAAGGTCATATCAGCATTGTTAGCCACGGGTCATATAATTGTACCACTTTGTTTGCATGTTCAGGTAATAAACATCAACATTGTTTTGGGGCCCGTTGGGATACTACGCTTTTAAGTATGTATGAACGTCAACATCAACCCGCTTTACAATTGGGTGATTTTTACAAATTGATACCTTCCCATCGTGGAATAACTTGTGCACATATGCGCAGTTGTGGGTGTTTTGGCGATCAATCACATACTCCTGTGAGTTCAAGCTCATCAACATCAGAGAGCGGTGACACTGTCTTCCAAAAGTACACATAATGAATATTTTCTGCTTTGATAGTTTTTCTGCATTTGCAAACATATGATAATTATGTGTAGGAGAGGGTGTTATGGATTACAGGTATTTTCTGGCATATAACGCATAATGAATACAGGTCACAGGTACATATATACATAGTATCATTATAAGGCCTTGTATAGCTTAGAGTATACTGTTAAAATCCTGGTTTTTCTTGTCTTAGAAATAATAGCTTGTTTTGCTCAGAAGTGGCAGGATATTGGGACAGGTTACATAGACATAAAAGGGGAACTAACACCGGTAAACAGGCCGTGGTTTAAAGGTAACTTACGACATATATCATACGTCACTAACTGTAAATTCTGATGGTAAACATCATACGTCACAAACCACAGAGCATGGACACATGACACGTGTCACACGTACGCAGCAAACAATGAACACTATAATAGGTTTGCACGACTCCATGTTAAACCAGAACCGAACTTAGGTGTGAAGTCACACAGATGAGACTTGAGCTGGGACTGGCTGACCTATCGTAATATCTTTTGGTTTGTGAGTATTGACAATGCATATACTGTATAGTTATAATCTCTGCATAGTTAGGAATGGATTGGTAACATACTGTAACTGCTAGCCATCAGCTTATAAGAAGCTTGTTGTGATATTTCTGATATTTCTGAATATTGTTGTGATACAATAAATGATAAACCTTATCTTATACAAACTCTAAGTGACCTTTCTTTATAATAATCTCACAATACTCTCTGTCATGATAATGTCATGAGATATTGGGTATTTTTAATCCCTCTGGTGCTTGAGGGGTTAATGAGCTACATTTTTAAGGAAAATACAAAATGCTGAGTCTGAAACAGGTCAGAACTGTTTCTTTGAACTGCTCTGAATTTCAAAGGGATTTACTTGGGGAGGGGGGTCCGTGTGGATGGCCCACTCAAGGTGTCAATTGAATTAATCAAGGTCTACAGACAGGGTTGGGGGAGAACAGCTTCAAGGTATTTTGTAGAAGGGGTGGGCTCATGAAGGGGCCCTAAAAAAGAATTGTACTTAAGTCTGGGGGAGGTTGTTACAAGTCAGATCTGTCCAGGGGCATGCTTGGAAAAGCATAGCAGACCTCTTTTTCTGAACCAGTGCCTCTCTGGGAAAAATCCATAGCATGTGGTAACGTACTGTATAGGATTTTCTGTTTTACCCCTTTTATTTTAAGAAGCTGCTCTGCCTTATATTGTAATTGTATGTTTATTTTGTAATACCTTTTCTGTAATTCAAGCACTGTATTTTTATATATATTAAACCATTTAATAAGTAATGCTTTGGGCTCTGAATGAACTTTGTGCACGCTGGAGAGAATAACTTGCTAAATTCAGGCACATGTTACTACAACTGATTGTGTGTTAGAGTGCATAGTGTTTCCTATAATAAACAGGGACCTGAGGCCCTGGCGGATATTTTAGTCTAAGATCTTTTATCATATCTGCATAACCTCAGGTGGTGGCAGTGGATGGTTATGATGTGCAATTGAGTAGGGGGTTAATGCTAACTCGCTGGTTCTTTGCAGAGGAGAAAGGGGGGTTGCTAGAGAAGCCTTTGTGTATTAACCCTGGGTGCATATCTAAAGTCACGTGCTCACTTGTGTGCTGTTCATGGCGGTGGTATATTGGGACGGTTTGAGGAGAGATATAACCCATTTGAGGGACCCCTGAGTGGGTGAAGAGTGGGTACGCTTGCGAGCGTCGGTATTAACCCTTGTCCCGTATGCAGGTCGTGTGCTAGCAGTGGGTCTTACGTGACACTCTCCATAATATTATTAATATGTGAGAGTGTGGCCGAGACTTTGCAAGTACGACATTGTGGTCGGTGCTCTCTGCTTAGTGCAGGACATAACTCACCATAAGGCGATACTTGAAAAAGAAAGGCAGGCTGAGCCCAGATTAACTTCCCGTGCTGAAAAGGAGCTGACATGGTCTAAGCGGAATTTTTTTGAGAAAGCAAACAGGCCAGATACCCTACTTGCCAACAAATTACGAGACAAAAACCACGTCTCCCAAATTCAGATAATTCGAACAGAACAGGGGGATCTGACTTCTGACCCCAAAAAAATAGTTTATGAATTTAAAACATTATGAAACCCTATATGATGGGGCGAAGGTGGCACACACGCCAACCACAAAAGCACGACTAAAGACGTTCTTAACAGAGGCTCAATTGCCTAAAGTGACCAGAGAGGAGAGGGACGCACTACAGGCAGACTTTACTATCGAGGAACACCTCTAGAGGTAATGAAGTCATTAAAAGCAGCCAAGGCCCCAGGCCCAGATGGCTTTTCCAATCTCTATTATAAGAAATTTCGCAAAATATTAGCTCCTCATCTACTAAAACTGTGTAATTCTTTCCTGGATGGTGCCCCCATCCCGAGCTCGATGCTCCAGGCGTCTATCTCAGTAATCCACAAACAAGGAAAAGACCCAGCGGACTGTAAAAGCTATAGGCCCATCTCTTTAATAAACTCTGATACAAAAATCTTTTCCAAACTTTTAGCTAACCGCCTTAACCAGGTGTTGTCCAAGTTGGTCCATCCTGATCAAGTGGGGTTCATATGTGGTTGACAAGCAGCTGATAACACCAGCCGGATTATAGATTTGATTGATCTGGCGCAAAAAAAACATATCCCGTCTATGGTGCTTAGTTTAGATGCAGAAAAAGCGTTCGACAGAATTGATTGGCCCTACTTGAGGGAGACGCTATGAGCGTTCGGCTTGGGTGGGAGAATGATAGAGGCAATTCTCGCTCTGTATCGGGGACCGACGGCGAAGGTCAGGCACCAGGGCTTCCCCTCGGATGAATTCCTGATTAAGAGCGGCACCAGACAAGGCTGTCCTCTATCACCCCTTCTCTTTGCGCTATGCATCGAACCCCTAGCGGCGCACATCCGCCTCAGCCCGAATATAGCAGGAATCCAAATTAGTGACCAGCCACATAAGGTGGCCCTATACGCTGATGACGTGATACTCACGTTATCACAGCCCCTCACCTCTCTGCCGAACGTCTTTCAATTGCTAGGGGAATTTAATGCGATATCTGGGTTCAAAATTAACCAGGCAAAATCAGAAGCCCTAAATATCAACTTACCTAAGGCCACCGAGAAACTGATCACGGTGAACTTTGAATTCAAATGGCAAACCTCCTCCATAAAATATTTAGGGATAAATATCACGAAGCAATCAGGCACCCTTTATAAGGCGAATTACCCCAGACTAATACGGACACTGAAGGAAGATCTACGGAAATGGGCAGGGTACAACATAACCTGGATTGGCAGGATTCAGTCTCTAAAAATGAATCTACTTCCCAGAATTCTGTACCTATTTCAGACTCTTCCGGTCCCTATAATCAGGGAAGAGATCCTTCGGTTACAGTCCGCAATGGTGAAGTTTGTCTGGGGTAATAAAACCCCCCGCATCAAAACTAGCACACTAATTCGGCCCACAACAAGAGGAGGATTAGCGGTACCTTACCTGTTATCATACTTCAGAGCGGCCCAATTGACCCAAATTATCCAGTGGCACACCCACCCTAGTCGGAGGCGATGGGTGGAACTGGAGGCGGCCTGCTGTGCCCCGGTGGCATTGCAGGACCTGATCTGGCTCCCAAATAAGGTTCGCAAGGACTTCAAACACCCGCTCCCCGCGATTGCCAGCTCTTTGGCAGTATGGGACAAAAGCAAATATAAGCACGTATTAATGAGACAACACTCCTTGATGACCCCAATTTTGGGAAACCCTGATTTCGCTCTGGGCCTGCAGAAGAAAGATTTAACTATATGGACACAGAAGGGCTACACTCGCCTTTTACACCTGGAGGGTAGAATATCTACAGTATCAAACCGTTTGAGCAAATTAAGTCTGAAAAATCAGTTCCAAATTCAGAATTTTTTAGATACCTCCAGCTAAGAGCTTTCTATGATAAATTTCCCATTCGAGCTCAACGCACTAATTTTAAACAGCTGTGTTCTACTGGAACAGGAACCAAGGGACTTATCTCTACGATGTACAAAGCGGTAGTCTGTCCGACTCCTGACGCCGACGTGACACTAAAATATAAGAATAGATGGGAAAGAGATCTGGGGGACACACTAGAGGACGAGGACTGGGACTATATTGTCTTGGCGGCAGCTAAGAGCTCAATCTGCACGACATTGAAGGAGAACGCGTATAAGGTCCTGATGAGGTGGTATTTGACCCCATTACGATTATCAAAGTTTGTCTGGGGCTACCCTCCATTGTGCCCTAAACAATGTGGGGAGCAGGCAGACTTGCTGCACATGCTGTGGGGTTGCACCAAGATACTGTACTCCCAATCTGGGAAGATATCAGAAATTGGCTCCAGAGAATTCTCGATTGCGCGATCCCTTTGGACCGACCCCTGGTTGTTTCTGCTGGCCAGACGCACCCCGGGGTTAAACAGGTCGGAGCACAAATTAATTTGAAAATAGAAATTGACAGGGATGATTGGGAGGATATATGGGAGTTTGCTGCAAAAACTTCCATATGCAGAGCAACTAAAGAAAAAATATATAAAATTTTATAACCCTCACTATCGTCACAGTTACATATTTTATTACTCTGAATATGCATGTATGTTCCTAGGACAGCAGAGCCCTGAATATTGGGATAATATCCCTCACCCACTACGGTCAATCTTATAGGTTTTGGATATGGGGAAGGCGTGGGGAGGGGAGGGAAAACTCCTAGCATAGCCATAAGATGGAGATCTATCTGACAATCCTTAAAACCAGCGTAATAAACGTGAGAACAACTCTTAACAAGCTCAGTACATGAAAAGCATTATAACCTCTCTTTTTGTCAGTCGGTCAAGCTTATAGGTTTTGGACCTGGGAAAAGGGGGTGGAGATGAGGGGGGGGGTGGGGAGATAGGGGGGAGGGGGAGACCTGGGTTGACAGGTAACACAACAGCACATTGCATTAATGTTTTTAGGTATCATGCTGAACATAAATGGAATACTTCCTACGCTTGCTGGTCGGGGAAGAGGGGGGAAGGGATGGGGCTCTTACATTTAGTGAAGTTAATATCCGAGGATCCTTATGACATTTCTATTTGATCTATGTGGCCCGCCGTGTGCCTTCCTCAGAGGGTTTGACAACGTATTTTATTACTGCAGGCAGCATCATTAGTATGGGGCCGTGCGGCCATATCTTCTGCGGCGGAAGGGCAGGCTTATGGGATTTGGAGCGTGAGGGGGTGGAGGGGAAAGGGGGGGGGGGAGAAAAGGGAGTACATTATATTATAACACATACAACTTTTCTCAACTTCAACATTCATCAACTGAGGAACAGGTTTTTTTTTTTTACATAACTCAACTGTGGCATAGGGACGGCTTAGCACTAGATCCATGTGGCCAGCTAATCTAGACTGCCAGTTACTGTAATAGTGTCACTGCCGCTGCTTCCATTATCGAAGTCATTTGGGCTTCCTGTCTTGTGCAGGGCTCATTAGGCAGCTTCCCAGTTAACTAGTATTTCCTAGTCCGGGGGGGTGGGGAGGGTAGCAACAGTCGTGCGAACCGAGCCTGGGGTCCATAGTCCTGTACCCGGGCCTTAGACAGATTAAATTTTGCTACTTACAGTTAGTAGATCGCAGTGCTGTTGTCGGAGCATCGCGCTCCCCTCCTATCCCACCCACAAATCCCCCCGCCAACCCCCAAAGCCCAGCCGGACCTCAGCACTCTTCAACTGCCATCCGGTCAGCGGCAAAAGTTATAGTAGCTTCAGCTGGGGGCTGCCTCCGATCGTCAGGGGTCGGATTCTGAAGCTATGCGTCTGGCTGGGTCTGGTGTGGTTCTTGAGCCGTCATGTGCTCCCGTCTTCGCTGTGGACTACGGTGCTTCTCATCTGTTCTTAGACTGCCTTGGCGCCGCCGTTCTCCTCGTGGGACGGGTGCTGCGTGGTTCCGCGTCCTCCCGGTCCGGTGGGTCTTGTAGTTGCTCCGTTGTCCAGGAAAGCGGCGGGGGCAGACCCAGGGCTTTCACGAATGGGACCATGTCCTCAGGGCGGCGGATGGTTAGGAATTTGCCGTCATAGCTTACCGTAAGCTTGAACGGAAAGCCCCAGCGGTACTTCTCCTTCTCCCGGAGGAATGAGGTCAAGGGCTTCATTTCTCTCCTTCGGTCGACTGTTATCCGTGACAGGTCGTTGAAAATTTGGAGAGTTTCATTTTGGAAAGGTAGTGACTCTTTCCCTCTGCAGGCGGTGATGATCTTCTCCTTTACTGTATAGCTGTGTAATCTTATGATTACATCGCGTCGCCAGTTGGGATCTTCTGATCTGGGAGCTACCCCCGGTGGGCCCTATCCATGTCTAGGTCCATGTCCTCTAGCGGGCCACAGAGCGATGTGAACAGTTCCGCAAGATAGGGACGAAGCTGGCCAGGTAAGACCGTCTCCGGTACATTTCTTATGCGCAGATTCTGGCGCCTGTCCCTATTTTCTTGGTCTTCCTGCCCGTCTTTGAGACAGGAGATCTCCTCTCCTAGCCGGATGATTTCTTCCTCGGCTGCTGTTTGTCTTGCCAGGGACTCCTCCAGTCCACCTTCCAGAGTCGTTGTCCTCTCTGTTAGGCCAGACCTCTCCTGTTTAATCTCCGCTACTGCTGCTTTGATTTCTGCCTGCAGGGATGTTTGGAGCTTGACATGCATGGTGGAGAATTGGCTCTCCAGGTAGGATCGGGTGATCGGTTCCTCTATCTCCATTTCAAGAGTTGCATGGGCTTTCGTACCCATATTTAGAGCTGCTTGCGGCTCTTGTGAGCCTCGTGGTCCGCCACCCTCTTGGTTTGCTGGACTCTTCTGTGTCGGGGAGAAGAACCGTGACACCGCCGGTGCTGCGGGCTTCTTTGTGTGTTTGGACATGCTCCGATCTCTCCAAGTAATGGGGGTATGTTTTTGAGCCTTGAATTTCTGGTTTGGGAGCGTTATTTATTAAGTTTTAGCCGGTGGGTCCACGGAGCTCCCCTCCTACACCCCCATTCCTGATGACATCATCGGAAACCCATCCCTTTAGCACATTTTTAATGGATCATCAATATTCAGGCACCTTTGTGTGGTGGTGGTGCTTCCACGTGGTGGTGCTCCCCCAATATGGCCGCCTCCTCCCTCACCACGCTACTGAGGCCTATGGCTCCCTTCACTAGTGGGTCCCCTCCCGGTGTTCTTCACTCCCAGCAGGGTCCTAGGTCAGGTTTGTACCTTTTATTTACGTGTGCCGTCCTGGGGGGGGGAGCTGGACCCGTAACGGGGGGTCTCCGCTCGCGCCTTTCCTCACGGCCTCAGGCGGCCACAGCGGGCGCTTCTCTTACCCCACACGGGGTCGGGGGTTCCGTCCCCGATCACCGCTGATTCCCCTCTATTCTTGGCTCCTCGGGGCGCGCGGAGTCCCATCGCCTCTCGTCTCCGGAGTCTCTCCGTCAGATTTGAATTTTGCGGGCTGCAGAGGGGAAAGTCCCGCACCGGGGGCAGGGGGTCTCCGACACAGCTCTCCGGGACGCCGGAGCCAGCCACTTCGGAGCCCAGCTAGTCACCGGAGCAAAGTCTTTGGGGGTTCACTTAGGGATTCCTCCGCTTCTCCTGATTATTTTATTATTTAATATGCTTCGTTAGTGCTATTCATTCAGAGGGGGTCGGGAGCGTCTCTTTCAAGCTGCCATTCCCCTTGACGTCACCGGAAGTCTCCGGCTTTTGAGATTTTTAATGTTTTTATTGCGTCCGCCAGCTCTTTTTTGGTAATTTTTGCGTTAAGCATTTGATTCTCCTCCTCTGCCTCCTACCAACACTGACAATCAGACAGGTAATTACTAATAGGTTCAGTGGTTGATGTCCCCGTGTTCCCACCCTGAGCCTTGAGGTTATAAAGTTTAATATAAAATGCGGTAAATTCCTCCGCTATTTTCTGTTCGTTATAGATTATTTCTCACGATTAATTTTTTATCGCTGTGATCTGGGAACGCTTCTGTATACCTCTTAGTTTGCTCGCCAAAAGTCTGTCAGCCTTATTGCCCTTGTCAGAGTATTTCTGACAAGTCCATGTAAGAGCTTTTTCTACTTCTTCCATTTGGGCTTGTTTTAGCTCATTCCTGGCTGCGGTCAAGGTTTTATAAATCTTTTTCGAGGGGTTGGGTTTGTGCTGTTGTTCCAGCTTAATTATTTTAGTTGTAACAACTAGTGACATACCGCTCACCTCAATATTGAATACCAACTCTATGATAGGGATGACAGACATACATATATAAGGAGACAAAGGATGCTCCTAAAAAGATCCCACTTTAATGCACAGCAAAGCCGAAAATAGTCCACAGGTATAGTAACCCACTAGAGTAATGGTAAGGCTATAAGGGTACAATTAAGTAACCGCTCCCAACACTGTGGGAGGACAATTACCACTAAAATGCCCTAGGGCAAAAATAATAAATGATTTATTGATATTCAGAAGTCGACGCAGTAACACACACTCAAAATAACCATAAAAACAATTAAAACATAAATCACGGGTGAGGCAGGGTAAGGGGATATTATTATAAGATGAATTCCCAAATATTAGTGTATGTCCCCTTACCAGTACCAGGTGGTAGTGTGAGACACAATGGTAAATACAAATGATAGGCAATAGAGAATGCTAGAGCCTCTGGTCTCAGGGTATGGTGGAGGTTGCACTAATCATTGCATGCTGTGATTGATCTGCTCAGTATCAATAGTTGGATATCACACTGACAGTAGGTAGTGATGCATGCAGAGTAGTGAATGCAAATAAATGTGCCACTGTCATATATCACAAAACCTATATAGGTACTAGGTTACATGATCAATGATTCAGTAAATCATTAGTGCACATTATACCACATTATATAAATGAACCGCGGCATGTGCATCAAAAACCGGACCTGATATATGCATAAACTACCTCTGCTAGGCAGTTAACAACTCGAACAACCCCACACAAACTACCAGGAACAGTCTCACCCGTGACTCCTCCTACACGACGTCAACGTGGTGACGTCATGCTGACGATCGTTTCGCGCATAAGGGGCTGGCGCTTTCTCAAGGTTCAGCCTCACCCGTGATTTATGTTTTAATTGTTTTTATGGTTATTTTGAGTGTGTGTTACTGCGTCGACTTCTGAATATCAATAAATCATTTATTATTTTTGCCCTAGGGCATTTTAGTGGTAATTGTCCTCCCACGGTGTTGGGAGCGGTTACTTAATTGTACCCTTATAGCCTTACCATTACTCTAGTGGGTTACTATACCTGTGGACTATTTTCGGCTTTGCTGTGCATTAAAGTGGGATCTTTTTAGGAGCATCCTTTGTCTCCTTATATATGTATAATTATTTTAGTTGTCAGATCTGTTATTAATTTCACCTTGGCCTTTCTGTGGGATGCAATTGAAATAAAAGTTCCCCTAATTGCTGCCCTATGGGCTTCCCACAGAACCGCCGGAGAGTCTACTATGCCCCAGTTGAGAGCGAAGTACTCCCTAAGAGCCTTTTTAATTTCTTTTTCTACCTCCGGGTGGTTCAGTAGGGAGTCGTTCAGCTTCCAAGTGTAGGCGGTTAATTTATGAAATGGGGTGGATAGGGTTAATGTGATGGGGGCGTGATCTGACCATGTAATGGGGCCTAAGTCCGAATTTGTGCAGGCTTCCAGGATATATTTGGTAGCAAAAAAATAGTCTATACGAGAGTATGACTGGTGGGGTGCGGAATAGAATGTGTAATCTTTTTGGCCCTGGTGTTGGATTCTCCAGATGTCCATTAAGGAATATTCCTTGGTGATTGTTTTAAATTGTTTCTCCATCCTCTGAGGTGGAGCTCTGTGTTAGCCCTGTTGGCCTGAGGTTCTGTCCTCCGCAGAGTTTATGGCCATATTAAAGTCTCCGCCCACAATCAACGAAGATAGGTAGGTAGGGTCAACCTTTTCTAACACTGCTTTCAGGAATTCCGTTTGATTATCATTTGGCGCGTAGATGTTGATCAGAGCGAACGGCGAGCCAGCCAGTGAGCCATATACCATTAGAAATCTACCCTCTGGGTCTGAAGTGGTTTTGGTGATATTGAATGGGGTTCCTTGTCGGAGCAGGATCGCTACTCCCCGCTTTTTACTGTTAAATGACGAGAAGAAACCCATAGGGAATACATTGCTAATCAATTTGGGCAGCTCTTGGGATGTAAAGTGCGTCTCTTGGAGGAAGATGATATCTCCCTTGGACTTTTTCAGCTCTTGGAGCGCCAGTCGTCTTTTTCTATTATTATTCAGGCCCTTTACGTTTAGTGATACAAGTTTAATTGCGGACTGACTAGCCATTTGGGCGAGAGAGTTTAGTGTCCATCGGGGTCTCGCCCTTCCCACCGGGGAGATCCTGGTTCGTTGGTTCAGAGAACCTTTTTAACGCTTCTTGATGGTGCTGTTTGAGTATGGGTGTCAGGCCCGCCCGACGAGGGGTTGGGTGGGAGGAGGGCAGGGAAGGTCGAGAGGGGGGGGGGGAATAGGCTGCTGGGACAGGGTCAGCAGCAAGAGGCAAAGTGGGACGAGGTCAGCTAAGGACCTCCAATAAATACGGCCGGGATTGGCTACCGGCATTAGGGCTTAAGGCCCAATGGGGGGGGAATCCGATGGTTCAGGCATGGGCGTGCAGGGAAGGTGCGGACCCTTGTACTTGCTTAGTGTAAGCTCTACCTTAGTTTAAGAGGGGGGGAGGGGGGGAAATGGGAGGGGGGGAAAGGGGTCAAAGGGACGCAGGTCCCGAAACGCGTCAGAGTTACTATGTACTCCTTTTGACCACTTAATAAACCTTTTTATATCCGATACTGGTTTGCAGCCCCCATTGTTTGCACGGTTGTGCTCCGCCACTGTACCCTATGGGACTACTCTCTGCAATTACGTCTGGCGTGACGCACACACTAATCAAGGACTGAGCTGTGCTTCAAGGGAGTTCCTCACATTGATCGTTTGATTGGTATGTACTTTTGTTTTGCTGGGGGTCTATACAGGACCTTTATGGTATATATAGAGATCTGTGTTAGCCGTCCAGCGTAACTAGTACACTCCTACAGTATGTTTATATCATCCTAATGAGTCTCCTTAGCTCTTATACATGCTCTAATGCCTTGGTTACATATTTTATTACTCTGAATATGCATGTATGTTCCTAGGACAGCAGAGCCCTGAATATTGGGATAATATCCCTCACCCACTACGGTCAAGCTTATAGGTTTTGGACATGGGGAAGGCGTGGGGAGGGGAGGGAAAACTCCTAGCATAGCCATAACATGGAGATCTTTCTGACAATCCTTAAAACCAGTGTAATAAACGTGAGAACAACTCTTAACAAGCTCAGTACATGAAAAGCATTATAACCTCTCTTTTTGTCAGACGGTCAAGCTTATAGGTTTTGGACCTGGGAAAAGGGGGGGAGATGGGGGGGTGGGGAGATAGGGGGGAGGGGGAGACCTGGGTTGACAGGTAACACAACAGCACATTGCATTAATGTTTTTAGGTATCATGCTGAACATAAACGGAATACTTCCTACGCTTGCTGGTCGGGGAAGAGGGGGGGAGGGATGGGGCTCTTACATTTAGTGAAGTTAATATCCGAGGATCCTTATGACATTTCTATTTGATCTATGTGGCCCGCCGTGTGCCTTCCTCAGAGGGTTTGACAACGTATTTTATTACTGCAGGCAGCATCATTAGTATGGGGCCGTGCGGCCATATCTTCTGCGGCGGAAGGGCAGGCTTATGGGATTTGGAGCGTGAGGGGGTGGAGGGGAAAGGGGTGGGAGAGAAAAGGGAGTACATTATATTATAACACATACAACTTTTCTCAACTTACACATTCATCAACTGAGGAACAGGTTTTTTTTTTTACATAACTCAACTGTGGCATAGGGACGGCTTAGCACTAGATCCATGTGGCCAGCTAATCTAGACTGCCAGTTACTGTAATAGTGTCACTGCCGCTGCTTCCATTATCGAATTCATTTGGGCTTCCTGTCTTGTGCAGGGCTCATTAGGCAGCTTCCCAGTTAACTAGTAATTCCTAGTCCGGGGGGGTGGGGAGGGTAGCAACAGTCGTGCGAACCGAGCCTGGGGTCCATAGTCCTGTACCCGGGCCTTAGACAGATTACATTTTGCTACTTACAGTTAGTAGATCGCAGTGCTGTTGTCGGAGCATCGCGCTCCCCTCCTATCCCACCCACAAATCCCCCCGCCAACCCCTAAAGCCCAGCCGGACCTCAGCACTCTTCAACTGCCATCCGGTCAGCGGCAAAAGTTATAGTAGCTTCAGCTGGGGGCTGCCTCCGATCGTCAGGGGTCGGATTCTGAAGCTATGCGTCTGGCTGGGTCTGGTGTGGTTCTTGAGCCGTCATGTGCTCCCGTCTTCGCTGTGGACTACGGTGCTTCTCATCTGTTCTTAGACTGCCTTGGCGCCGCCGTTCTCCTCGCGGGACGGGTGCTGCGTGGTTCCGCGTCCTCCCGGTGCGGTAGGTCTTGTAGTTGCTCCGTTGTCCAGGAAAGCGGCGGGGGCAGACCAGGGCTTTCACGAATGGGGCTATGTCCTCAGGGCGGCGGATGGTTAGGAATTTGCCGTCATAGCTTACCGTAAGCTTGAACGGAAAGCCCCAGCGGTACTTCACCTCCTTGTCCCGGAGGAATGAGGTCAAGGGCTTCATTTCTCTCCTTCGGTCGACTGTTATCCGTGACAGGTCGTTGAAAATTTGGAGAGTTTCATTTTGGAAAGGTAGTGACTCTTTCCCTCTGCAGGCGGTGATGATCTTCTCCTTTACTGTATAGCTGTGTAATCTTATGATTACATCGCGTCGCCGGTTGGGATCTTCTGATCTGGGAGCTACCCCCGGTGGGCCCTATCCATCTCTAGGTCCATGTCCTCTAGCGGGCCGCAGAGCGATGTGAACAGTTCCGCAAGATAGGGACGAAGCTGGCCAGGTAAGACCGTCTCCGGTACATTTCTTATGCGCAGATTCTGGCGCCTGTCCCTATTTTCTTGGTCTTCCTGCCCGTCTTTGAGACGGGAGATCTCCTCTCCTAGCCGGATGATTTCTTCTTCGGCTGCTGTTTGTCTTGCCAGGGACTCCTCCAGTCCACCTTCCAGAGTCGTTGTCCTCTCTGTTAGGCCAGACATCTCCTGTTTAATCTCCGCTACTGCTGCTTTGATTTCTGCCTGCAGGGATGTTTGGAGCTTGACATGCATGGTGGAGAATAGGCTCTCCAGGTAGGATCGGGTGATCGGTTCCTCTATCTCCATTTCAAGAGTTGCATGGGCTTTCGTACCCATATCTAGAGCTGCTTGCGGCTCTTGTGAGCCTCGTGGTCCGCCACCCTCTTGGTTTGCTGGACTCTTCTGTGTCGGAGAGAAGAACCGTGACACCGCCGGTGCTGCGGGCTTCTTTGTGTGTTTGGACATGCTCCGATCTCTCCAAGTAATGGGGGTATGTTTTTGAGCCTTGAATTTCTGGTTTGGGAGCGTAATTTATTAAGTTTTAGCCGGTGGGTCCGCGGAGCTCCCCTCCTACACCCCCACTCCTGATGACATCATCGGAAACCCATCCCTTTAGCACATTTTTAATGGATCATCAATATTCAGGCACCTTTGTGTGGTGGTGGTGGTGCTTCCACGTGGTGGTGCTCCCCCAAGATGGCCGCCTCCTCCCTCACCACGCTACTGAGGCCTATGGCTCCCTTCACTAGTGGGTCCCCTCCCGGTGTTCTTCACTCCCAGCAGGGTCCTAGGTCAGGTTTGTACCTTTTATTTACGTGTGCCGTCCTGGGGGGGGGAGCTGGACCCGTAACGGGGGGTCTCCGCTCGCGCCTTTCCTCACGGCCTCAGGCGGCCACAGCGGGCGCTTCTCTTACCCCACACGGGGTCGGGGGTTCCGTCCCCGATCACCGCTGATTCCCCTCTATTCTTGGCTCCTCGGGGCGCGCGGAGTCCCGTCGCCTCTCGTCTCCGGAGTCTCTCCGTCAGATTTGAATTTTGCGGGCTGCAGAGGGGAAAGTCCCGCACCGGGGGCAGGGGGTCTCCGACACAGCTCTCCGGGACGCCGGAGCCAGCCACTTCGGAGCCCAGCTAGTCACCGGAGCAAAGTCTTTGGGGGTTCACTTAGGGATTCCTCCGCTTCTCTTGATTATTTTATTATTTAATATGCTTCGTTAGTGCTATTCATTCAGAGGGGGTCGGGAGCGTCTCTTTCAAGCTGCCATTCCCCTTGACGTCACCGGAAGTCTCCGGCTTTTGAGATTTTTAATGTTTTTATTGCGTCCGCCAGCTCTTTTTTGGTAATTTTTGCGTTAAGCATTTGATTCTCCTCCTCTGTCAGTGTTGGTAGGAGGCAATCGGACAGGTAATTACTAATAGGTTCAGTGGTTGATGTCCCCGTGTTCCCACCCTGAGCCTTGAGGTTATAAAGTTTAATATAAAATGCGGTAAATTCCTCCGCTATTTTCTGTTCGTTATAGATTATTTCTCACGATTAATTTTTTATCGCTGTGATCTGGGAACGCTTCTGTATACCTCTTAGTTTGCTCGCCAAAAGTCTGTCAGCCTTATTGCCCTTGTCAGAGTATTTCTGACAAGTCCATGTAAGAGCTTTTTCTACTTCTTCCATTTGGGCTTGTTTTAGCTCATTCCTGGCTGCGGTCAAGGTTTTATAAATCTTTTTCGAGGGGTTGGGTTTGTGCTGTTGTTCCAGCTTAATTATTTTAGTTGTAACAACTAGTGACATACCGCTCACCTCAATATTGAATACCAACTCTATGATAGGGATGACAGACATACATATATAAGGAGACAAAGGATGCTCCTAAAAAGATCCCACTTTAATGCACAGCAAAGCCGAAAATAGTCCACAGGTATAGTAACCCACTAGAGTAATGGTAAGGCTATAAGGGTACAATTAAGTAACCGCTCCCAACACTGTGGGAGGACAATTACCACTAAAATGCCCTAGGGCAAAAATAATAAATGATTTATTGATATTCAGAAGTCGACGCAGTAACACACACTCAAAATAACCATAAAAACAATTAAAACATAAATCACGGGTGAGGCAGGGTAAGGGGATATTATTATAAGATGAATTCCCAAATATTAGTGTATGTCCCCTTACCAGTACCAGGTGGTAGTGTGAGACACAATGGTAAATACAAATGATAGGCAATAGAGAATGCTAGAGCCTCTGGTCTCAGGGTATGGTGGAGGTTGCACTAATCATTGCATGCTGTGATTGATCTGCTCAGTATCAATAGTTGGATATCACACTGACAGTAGGTAGTGATGCATGCAGAGTAGTGAATGCAAATAAATGTGCCACTGTCATATATCACAAAACCTATATAGGTACTAGGTCACATGATCAATGATTCAGTAAATCATTAGTGCACATTATACCACATTATATAAATGAACCGCGGCATGTGCATCAAAAACCGGACCTGATATATGCATAAACTACCTCTGCTAGGCAGTTAACAACTCGAACAACCCCACACAAACTACCAGGAACAGTCTCACCCGTGACTCCTCCTACACGACGTCAACGTGGTGACGTCATGCTGACGATCGTTTCGCGCATAAGGGGCTGGCGCTTTCTCAAGGTTCAGCCTCACCCGTGATTTATGTTTTAATTGTTTTTATGGTTATTTTGAGTGTGTGTTACTGCGTCGACTTCTGAATATCAATAAATCATTTATTATTTTTGCCCTAGGGCATTTTAGTGGTAATTGTCCTCCCACGGTGTTGGGAGCGGTTACTTAATTGTACCCTTATAGCCTTACCATTACTCTAGTGGGTTACTATACCTGTGGACTATTTTCGGCTTTGCTGTGCATTAAAGTGGGATCTTTTTAGGAGCATCCTTTGTCTCCTTATATATGTATAATTATTTTAGTTGTCAGATCTGTTATTAATTTCACCTTGGCCTTTCTGTGGGATGCAATTGAAATAAAAGTTCCCCTAATTGCTGCCCTATGGGCTTCCCACAGAACCGCCGGAGAGTCTACTATGCCCCAGTTGAGAGCGAAGTACTCCCTAAGAGCCTTTTTAATTTCTTTTTCTACCTCCGGGTGGTTCAGTAGGGAGTCGTTCAGCTTCCAAGTGTAGGCGGTTAATTTATGAAATGGGGTGGATAGGGTTAATGTGATGGGGGCGTGATCTGACCATGTAATGGGGCCTAAGTCCGAATTTGTGCAGGCTTCCAGGATATATTTGGTAGCAAAAAAATAGTCTATACGAGAGTATGACTGGTGGGGTGCGGAATAGAATGTGTAATCTTTTTGGCCCTGGTGTTGGATTCTCCAGATGTCCATTAAGGAATATTCCTTGGTGATTGTTTTAAATTGTTTCTCCATCCTCTGAGGTGGAGCTCTGTGTTAGCCCTGTTGGCCTGAGGTTCTGTCCTCCGCAGAGTTTATGGCCATATTAAAGTCTCCGCCCACAATCAACGAAGATAGGTAGGTAGGGTCAACCTTTTCTAACACTGCTTTCAGGAATTCCGTTTGATTATCATTTGGCGCGTAGATGTTGATCAGAGCGAACGGCGAGCCAGCCAGTGAGCCATATACCATTAGAAATCTACCCTCTGGGTCTGAAGTGGTTTTGGTGATATTGAATGGGGTTCCTTGTCGGAGCAGGATCGCTACTCCCCGCTTTTTACTGTTAAATGACGAGAAGAAACCCATAGGGAATACATTGCTAATCAATTTGGGCAGCTCTTGGGATGTAAAGTGCGTCTCTTGGAGGAAGATGATATCTCCCTTGGACTTTTTCAGCTCTTGGAGCGCCAGTCGTCTTTTTCTATTATTATTCAGGCCCTTTACGTTTAGTGATACAAGTTTAATTGCGGACTGACTAGCCATTTGGGCGAGAGAGTTTAGTGTCCATCGGGGTCTCGCCCTTCCCACCGGGGAGATCCTGGTTCGTTGGTTCAGAGAACCTTTTTAACGCTTCTTGATGGTGCTGTTTGAGTATGGGTGTCAGGCCCGCCCGACGAGGGGTTGGGTGGGAGGAGGGCAGGGAAGGTCGAGAGGGGGGGGGGAATAGGCTGCTGGGACAGGGTCAGCAGCAAGAGGCAAAGTGGGACGAGGTCAGCTAAGGACCTCCAATAAATACGGCCGGGATTGGCTACCGGCATTAGGGCTTAAGGCCCAATGGGGGGGGAATCCGATGGTTCAGGCATGGGCGTGCAGGGAAGGTGCGGACCCTTGTACTTGCTTAGTGTAAGCTCTACCTTAGTTTAAGAGGGGGGGAGGGGGGGAAATGGGAGGGGGGGAAAGGGGTCAAAGGGACGCAGGTCCCGAAACGCGTCAGAGTTACTATGTACTCCTTTTGACCACTTAATAAACCTTTTTATATCCGATACTGGTTTGCAGCCCCCATTGTTTGCACGGTTGTGCTCCGCCACTGTACCCTATGGGACTACTCTCTGCAATTACGTCTGGCGTGACGCACACACTAATCAAGGACTGAGCTGTGCTTCAAGGGAGTTCCTCACATTGATCGTTTGATTGGTATGTACTTTTGTTTTGCTGGGGGTCTATACAGGACCTTTATGGTATATATAGAGATCTGTGTTAGCCGTCCAGCGTAACTAGTACACTCCTACAGTATGTTTATATCATCCTAATGAGTCTCCTTAGCTCTTATACATGCTCTAATGCCTTGGTTACATATTTTATTACTCTGAATATGCATGTATGTTCCTAGGACAGCAGAGCCCTGAATATTGGGATAATATCCCTCACCCACTACGGTCAAGCTTATAGGTTTTGGACATGGGGAAGGCGTGGGGAGGGGAGGGAAAACTCCTAGCATAGGGAGATCTTTCTGACAATTACTTAAAACCAGTGTAATAAACGTGAGAACAACTCTTAACAAGCTCAGTACATGAAAAGCATTATAACCTCTCTTTTTGTCAGTCGGTCAAGCTTATAGGTTTTGGACCTGGGAAAAGGGGGGGAGATAGGGGGGTGGGGAGATAAGAGGGAGGGGGGAGGGGGAGACCTGGGTTGACAGGTAACACAACAGCACATTGCATTAATGTTTTTAGGTATCATGCTGAACATAAACGGAATACTTCCTACGCTTGCTGGTCGGGGAAGAGGGGGGGGGGAGGGATGGGGTTCTTACATTTAGTGAAGTTAATATCCGAGGATCCTTATGACATTTCTATTTGATCTATGTGGCCCGCCGTGTGCCTTCCTCAGAGGGTTTGACAACGTATTTTATTACTGCAGGCAGCATCATTAGTATGGGGCCGTGCGGCCATATCTTCTGCGGCGGAAGGGCAGGCTTATGGGATTTGGAGCGTGAGGGGGTGGAGGGGAAAGGGGTGGGAGAGAAAAGGGAGTACATTATATTATAACACATACAACTTTTCTCAACTTACACATTCATCAACTGAGGAACAGGTTTTTTTTTTTACATAACTCAACTGTGGCATAGGGACGGCTTAGCACTAGATCCATGTGGCCAGCTCATCTAGACTGCCAGTTACTGTAATAGTGTCACTGCCGCTGCTTCCATTATCGAATTCATTTGGGCTTCCTGTCTTGTGCAGGGCTCATTAGGCAGCTTCCCAGTTAACTAGTAATTCCTAGTCCGGGGGGGTGGGGAGGGTAGCAACAGTCGTGCGAACCGAGCCTGGGGTCCATAGTCCTGTACCCGGGCCTTAGACAGATTACATTTTGCTACTTACAGTTAGTAGATCGCAGTGCTGTTGTCGGAGCATCGCGCTCCCCTCCTATCCCACCCACAAATCCCCCCGCCAACCCCTAAAGCCCAGCCGGACCTCAGCACTCTTCAACTGCCATCCGGTCAGCGGCAAAAGTTATAGTAGCTTCAGCTGGGGGCTGCCTCCGATCGTCAGGGGTCGGATTCTGAAGCTATGCGTCTGGCTGGGTCTGGTGTGGTTCTTGAGCCGTCATGTGCTCCCGTCTTCGCTGTGGACTACGGTGCTTCTCATCTGTTCTTAGACTGCCTTGGCGCCGCCGTTCTCCTCGCGGGACGGGTGCTGCGTGGTTCCGCGTCCTCCCGGTGCGGTAGGTCTTGTAGTTGCTCCGTTGTCCAGGAAAGCGGCGGGGGCAGACCAGGGCTTTCACGAATGGGGCCATGTCCTCAGGGCGGCGGATGGTTAGGAATTTGCCGTCATAGCTTACCGTAAGCTTGAACGGAAAGCCCCAGCGGTACTTCACCTCCTTGTCCCGGAGGAATGAGGTCAAGGGCTTCATTTCTCTCCTTCGGTCGACTGTTATCCGTGACATGTCGTTAAAAATTTGGAGAGTTTCATTTTGGAAAGGTAGTGACTCTTTCCCTCTGCAGGCGGTGATGATCTTCTCCTTTACTGTATAGCTGTGTAATCTTATGATTACATCGCGTCGCCGGTTGGGATCTTCTGATCTGGGAGATACCCCCGGTGGGCCCTATCCATCTCTAGGTCCATGTCCTCTAGCGGGCCGCAGAGCGATGTGAACAGTTCCGCAAGATAGGGACGAAGCTGGCCAGGTAAGACCGTCTCCGGTACATTTCTTATGCGCAGATTCTGGCGCCTGTCCCTATTTTCTTGGTCTTCCTGCCCGTCTTTGAGACGGGAGATCTCCTCTCCTAGCCGGATGATTTCTTCTTCGGCTGCTGTTTGTCTTGCCAGGGACTCCTCCAGTCCACCTTCCAGAGTCGTTGTCCTCTCTGTTAGGCCAGACATCTCCTGTTTAATCTCCGCTACTGCTGCTTTGATTTCTGCCTGCAGGGATGTTTGGAGCTTGACATGCATGGTGGAGAATAGGCTCTCCAGGTAGGATCGGGTGATCGGTTCCTCTATCTCCATTTCAAGAGTTGCATGGGCTTTCGTACCCATATCTAGAGCTGCTTGCGGCTCTTGTGAGCCTCGTGGTCCGCCACCCTCTTGGTTTGCTGGACTCTTCTGTGTCGGAGAGAAGAACCGTGACACCGCCGGTGCTGCGGGCTTCTTTGTGTGTTTGGACATGCTCCGATCTCTCCAAGTAATGGGGGTATGTTTTTGAGCCTTGAATTTCTGGTTTGGGAGCGTAATTTATTAAGTTTTAGCCGGTGGGTCCGCGGAGCTCCCCTCCTACACCCCCACTCCTGATGACATCATCGGAAACCCATCCCTTTAGCACATTTTTAATGGATCATCAATATTCAGGCACCTTTGTGTGGTGGTGGTGGTGCTTCCACGTGGTGGTGCTCCCCCAAGATGGCCGCCTCCTCCCTCACCACGCTACTGAGGCCTATGGCTCCCTTCACTAGTGGGTCCCCTCCCGGTGTTCTTCACTCCCAGCAGGGTCCTAGGTCAGGTTTGTACCTTTTATTTACGTGTGCCGTCCTGGGGGGGGGAGCTGGACCCGTAACGGGGGGTCTCCGCTCGCGCCTTTCCTCACGGCCTCAGGCGGCCACAGCGGGCGCTTCTCTTACCCCACACGGGGTCGGGGGTTCCGTCCCCGATCACCGCTGATTCCCCTCTATTCTTGGCTCCTCGGGGCGCGCGGAGTCCCGTCGCCTCTCGTCTCCGGAGTCTCTCCGTCAGATTTGAATTTTGCGGGCTGCAGAGGGGAAAGTCCCGCACCGGGGGCAGGGGGTCTCCGACACAGCTCTCCGGGACGCCGGAGCCAGCCACTTCGGAGCCCAGCTAGTCACCGGAGCAAAGTCTTTGGGGGTTCACTTAGGGATTCCTCCGCTTCTCCTGATTATTTTATTATTTAATATGCTTCGTTAGTGCTATTCATTCAGAGGGGGTCGGGAGCGTCTCTTTCAAGCTGCCATTCCCCTTGACGTCACCGGAAGTCTCCGGCTATTGAGATTTTTAATGTTTTTATTGCGTCCGCCAGCTCTTTTTTGGTAATTTTTGCGTTAAGCATTTGATTCTCCTCCTCTGTCAGTGTTGGTAGGAGGCAATCGGACAGGTAATTACTAATAGGTTCAGTGGTTGATGTCCCCGTGTTCCCACCCTGAGCCTTGAGGTTATAAAGTTTAATATAAAATGCGGTAAATTCCTCCGCTATTTTCTGTTCGTTATAGATTATTTCTCACGATTAAATTTTTATCGCTGTGATCTGGGAACGCTTCTGTATACCTCTTAGTTTGCTCGCCAAAAGTCTGTCAGCCTTATTGCCCTTGTCAGAGTATTTCTGACAAGTCCATGTAAGAGCTTTTTCTACTTCTTCCATTTGGGCTTGTTTTAGCTCATTCCTGGCTGCGGTCAAGGTTTTATAAATCTTTTTCGAGGGGTTGGGTTTGTGCTGTTGTTCCAGCTTAATTATTTTAGTTGTAACAACTAGTGACATACCGCTCACCTCAATATTGAATACCAACTCTATGATAGGGATGACAGACATACATATATAAGGAGACAAAGGATGCTCCTAAAAAGATCCCACTTTAATGCACAGCAAAGCCGAAAATAGTCCACAGGTATAGTAACCCACTAGAGTAATGGTAAGGCTATAAGGGTACAATTAAGTAACCGCTCCCAACACTGTGGGAGGACAATTACCACTAAAATGCCCTAGGGCAAAAATAATAAATGATTTATTGATATTCAGAAGTCGACGCAGTAACACACACTCAAAATAACCATAAAAACAATTAAAACATAAATCACGGGTGAGGCAGGGTAAGGGGATATTATTATAAGATGAATTCCCAAATATTAGTGTATGTCCCCTTACCAGTACCAGGTGGTAGTGTGAGACACAATGGTAAATACAAATGATAGGCAATAGAGAATGCTAGAGCCTCTGGTCTCAGGGTATGGTGGAGGTTGCACTAATCATTGCATGCTGTGATTGATCTGCTCAGTATCAATAGTTGGATATCACACTGACAGTAGGTAGTGATGCATGCAGAGTAGTGAATGCAAATAAATGTGCCACTGTCATATATCACAAAACCTATATAGGTACTAGGTCACATGATCAATGATTCAGTAAATCATTAGTGCACATTATACCACATTATATAAATGAACCGCGGCATGTGCATCAAAAACCGGACCTGATATATGCATAAACTACCTCTGCTAGGCAGTTAACAACTCGAACAACCCCACACAAACTACCAGGAACAGTCTCACCCGTGACTCCTCCTACACGACGTCAACGTGGTGACGTCATGCTGACGATCGTTTCGCGCATAAGGGGCTGGCGCTTTCTCAAGGTTCAGCCTCACCCGTGATTTATGTTTTAATTGTTTTTATGGTTATTTTGAGTGTGTGTTACTGCGTCGACTTCTGAATATCAATAAATCATTTATTATTTTTGCCCTAGGGCATTTTAGTGGTAATTGTCCTCCCACGGTGTTGGGAGCGGTTACTTAATTGTACCCTTATAGCCTTACCATTACTCTAGTGGGTTACTATACCTGTGGACTATTTTCGGCTTTGCTGTGCATTAAAGTGGGATCTTTTTAGGAGCATCCTTTGTCTCCTTATATATGTATAATTATTTTAGTTGTCAGATCTGTTATTAATTTCACCTTGGCCTTTCTGTGGGATGCAATTGAAATAAAAGTTCCCCTAATTGCTGCCCTATGGGCTTCCCACAGAACCGCCGGAGAGTCTACTATGCCCCAGTTGAGAGCGAAGTACTCCCTAAGAGCCTTTTTAATTTCTTTTTCTACCTCCGGGTGGTTCAGTAGGGAGTCGTTCAGCTTCCAAGTGTAGGCGGTTAATTTATGAAATGGGGTGGATAGGGTTAATGTGATGGGGGCGTGATCTGACCATGTAATGGGGCCTAAGTCCGAATTTGTGCAGGCTTCCAGGATATATTTGGTAGCAAAAAAATAGTCTATACGAGAGTATGACTGGTGGGGTGCGGAATAGAATGTGTAATCTTTTTGGCCCTGGTGTTGGATTCTCCAGATGTCCATTAAGGAATATTCCTTGGTGATTGTTTTAAATTGTTTCTCCATCCTCTGAGGTGGAGCTCTGTGTTAGCCCTGTTGGCCTGAGGTTCTGTCCTCCGCAGAGTTTATGGCCATATTAAAGTCTCCGCCCACAATCAACGAAGATAGGTAGGTAGGGTCAACCTTTTCTAACACTGCTTTCAGGAATTCTGTTTGATTATCATTTGGCGCGTAGATGTTGATCAGAGCGAACGGCGAGCCAGCCAGTGAGCCATATACCATTAGAAATCTACCCTCTGGGTCTGAAGTGGTTTTGGTGATATTGAATGGGGTTCCTTGTCGGAGCAGGATCGCTACTCCCCGCTTTTTACTGTTAAATGACGAGAAGAAACCCATAGGGAATACATTGCTAATCAATTTGGGCAGCTCTTGGGATGTAAAGTGCGTCTCTTGGAGGAAGATGATATCTCCCTTGGACTTTTTCAGCTCTTGGAGCGCCAGTCGTCTTTTTCTATTATTATTCAGGCCCTTTACGTTTAGTGATACAAGTTTAATTGCGGACTGACTAGCCATTTGGGCGAGAGAGTTTAGTGTCCATCGGGGTCTCGCCCTTCCCACCGGGGAGATCCTGGTTCGTTGGTTCATCGAACCTTTATAACGCTTCTTGATGGTGCTGTTTGAGTATGGGTGTCAGGCCCGCCCGACGAGGGGTTGGGTGGGAGGAGGGCAGGGAAGGTCGAGAGGGGGGGGGGGAATAGGCTGCTGGGACAGGGTCAGCAGCAAGAGGCAAAGTGGGACGAGGTCAGCTAAGGACCTCCAATAAATACGGCCGGGATTGGCTACCGGCATTAGGGCTTAAGGCCCAATGGGGGGGGAATCCGATGGTTCAGGCATGGGCGTGCAGGGAAGGTGCGGACCCTTGTACTTGCTTAGTGTAAGCTCTACCTTAGTTTAAGAGGGGGGGGAGGGGGGGAAATGGGAGGGGGGGAAAGGGGTCAAAGGGACGCAGGTCCCGAAACGCGTCAGAGTTACTATGTACTCCTTTTGACCACTTAATAAACCTTTTTATATCCGATACTGGTTTGCAGCCCCCATTGTTTGCACGGTTGTGCTCCGCCACTGTACCCTATGGGACTACTCTCTGCAATTACGTCTGGCGTGACGCACACACTAATCAAGGACTGAGCTGTGCTTCAAGGGAGTTCCTCACATTGATCGTTTGATTGGTATGTACTTTTGTTTTGCTGGGGGTCTATACAGGACCTTTATGGTATATATAGAGATCTGTGTTAGCCGTCCAGCGTAACTAGTACACTCCTACAGTATGTTTATATCATCCTAATGAGTCTCCTTAGCTCTTATACATGCTCTAATGCCTTGGTTACATATTTTATTACTCTGAATATGCATGTATGTTCCTAGGACAGCAGAGCCCTGAATATTGGGATAATATCCCTCACCCACTACGGTCAAGCTTATAGGTTTTGGACATGGGGAAGGCGTGGGGAGGGGAGGGAAAACTCCTAGCATAGCCATAACATGGAGATCTTTCTGACAATCCTTAAAACCAGTGTAATAAACGTGAGAACAACTCTTAACAAGCTCAGTACATGAAAAGCATTATAACCTCTCTTTTTGTCAGACGGTCAAGCTTATAGGTTTTGGACCTGGGAAAAGGGGGGGAGATGGGGGGTTGGGGAGATAGGGGGGAGGGGGAGACCTGGGTTGACAGGTAACACAACAGCACATTGCATTAATGTTTTTAGGTATCATGCTGAACATAAACGGAATACTTCCTACGCTTGCTGGTCGGGGAAGAGGGGGGGAGGGATGGGGCTCTTACATTTAGTGAAGTTAATATCCGAGGATCCTTATGACATTTCTATTTGATCTATGTGGCCCGCCGTGTGCCTTCCTCAGAGGGTTTGACAACGTATTTTATTACTGCAGGCAGCATCATTAGTATGGGGCCGTGCGGCCATATCTTCTGCGGCGGAAGGGCAGGCTTATGGGATTTGGAGCGTGAGGGGGTGGAGGGGAAAGGGGGGGGGGGAGAAAAGGGAGTACATTATATTATAACACATACAACTTTTCTCAACTTCAACATTCATCAACTGAGGAACAGGGTTTTTTTTTTTTACATAACTCAACTGTGGCATAGGGACGGCTTAGCACTAGATCCATGTGGCCAGCTAATCTAGACTGCCAGTTACTGTAATAGTGTCACTGCCGCTGCTTTCATTATCGAAGTCATTTGGGCTTCCTGTCTTGTGCAGGGCTCATTAGGCAGCTTCCCAGTTAACTAGTATTTCCTAGTCCGGGGGGGTGGGGAGGGTAGCAACAGTCGTGCGAACCGAGCCTGGGGTCCATAGTCCTGTACCCGGGCCTTAGACAGATTACATTTTGCTACTTACAGTTAGTAGATCGCAGTGCTGTTGTCGGAGCATCGCGCTCCCCTCCTATCCCACCCACAAATCCCCCCGCCAACCCCCAAAGCCCAGCCGGATCTCAGCACTCTTCAACTGCCATCCGGTCAGCGGCAAAAGTTATAGTAGCTTCAGCTGGGGGCTGCCTCCGATCGTCAGGGGTCGGATTCTGAAGCTATGCGTCTGGCTGGGTCTGGTGTGGTTCTTGAGCCGTCATGTGCTCCCGTCTTCGCTGTGGACTACGGTGCTTCTCATCTGTTCTTAGACTGCCTTGGCGCCGCCGTTCTCCTCGTGGGACGGGTGCTGCGTGGTTCCGCGTCCTCCCGGTGCGGTGGGTCTTGTAGTTGCTCCGTTGTCCAGGAAAGCGGCGGGGGCAGACCCAGGGCTTTCACGAATGGGGCCATGTCCTCAGGGTGGCGGATGGTTAGGAATATGCCGTCATAGCTTACCGTAAGCTTGAACGGAAAGCCCCAGCAGTACTTCACCTCCTTCTCCCGGAGGAATGAGGTCAAGGGCTTCATTTCTCTCCTTCGGTCGACTGTTATCCATGACAGGTCGTTGAAAATTTGGAGAGTTTCATTTTGGAAAGGTAGTGACTCTTTCCCTCTGCAGGCGGTGATGATCTTCTCCTTTACTGTATAGCTGTGTAATCTTATGATTACATCGCGTCGCCGGTTGGGATCTTCTGATCTGGGAGCTACCCCCGGTGGGCCCTATCCATCTCTAGGTCCATGTCCTCTAGCGGGCCGCAGAGCGATGTGAACAGTTCCGCAAGATAGGGACGAAGCTGGCCAGGTAAGACCGTCTCCAGTACATTTCTTATGCGCAGATTCTGGCGCCTGTCCCTATTATCTTGGTCTTCCTGCCCGTCTTTGAGACGGGAGATCTCCTCTCCTAGCCGGATGATTTCTTCCTCGGCTGCTGTTTGTCTTGCCAGGGACTCCTCCAGTCCACCTTCCAGAGTCGTTGTCCTCTCTGTTAGGCCAGACATCTCCTGTTTAATCTCCGCTACTGCTGCTTTGATTTCTGCCTGCAGGGATGTTTGGAGCTTGACATGCATGGTGGAGAATAGGCTCTCCAGGTAGGATCGGGTGATCGGTTCCTCTATCTCCATTTCAAGAGTTGCATGGGCTTTCGTACCCATATTTAGAGCTGCTTGCGGCTCTTGTGAGCCTCGTGGTCCGCCACCCTCTTGGTTTGCTGGACTCTTCTGTGTCGGAGAGAAGAACCGTGACACCGCCGGTGCTGCGGGCTTCTTTGTGTGTTTGGACATGCTCCGATCTCTCCAAGTAATGGGGGTATGTTTTTGAGCCGTGAATTTCTGGTTTGGGAGCGTTATTTATTAAGTTTTAGCCGGTGGGTCCGCGGAGCTCCCCTCCTACACCCCCACTCCTGATGACATCATCGGAAACCCATCCCTTTAGCACATTTTTAATGGATCATCAATATTCAGTATTGTCATAGGCAACTTAGGATCTGGCTGTGGTTTTTTTTTTTTTTTAGGGAAGCTGTGTCTTTAACTGAAACGGGAGGCGCCATCTTGGATCCAGATGGAACGCAGGCTGAAACACATGACATGAAGATAGCTCCTACTCAGAAAGCTCTTATTCAGACCACAGCTCTGATCAGACCCTCTCTTCACAGTGGGGGCGCAGGCAGGCTCAGGAGGGATCAGGTAGGGCGCAAGAAGGCGGGCCGCCAATATCTTCAACTGGTTTAGCCAACAAAATAGTCAGTGGGTCCATAGAAATGGACACATCCGTTATTTCTTTTTTTAATAGATTGGATAACGATCCAATATTTCTATTGCCGGACACGTCCACCAAATGTGGACCATATCGCTTCTCTGCCCACAACCCCTCCAGCACAGATCAGACACCACAGGGTAGATTTGCTTCAGCCGCCATGGCGTGAGGTACCAATGAATAAAATTTTATATATATTTTCTTTAGTTGCTGTGCATATGGAAGTTTTTGCAGCAAACTCCCATATATCCTCCCAATCATCCCTGTCAATTTCTATTTTCAAATCCGCTGCCCATTTGAGCATGCAGTCATGATCATGTGAATTGACCAAGGCCTCCAAACTGGCTTTTATTCTAGTTATCAAACCATTTTGATAACTACCTCTCCTACATAGTGCTTCAAAACTTGTGAAGGGAGTAAATTCTAATTTTGGGGACATTTTTGGAAAAAAATTCTGATCTGTAGATATTTAAACATACTAAGGTCTGGTGCCTCATACCTAGTTAGGAACTCTTGGAAACTAGAAAGTTTTCCTTTATGCACTAGGTCGGCAACTACTCTAATATGTTTAGCTTTAATTTGGTCGAATTGTTTATAATCACACCCTGGGGGGAAATTGGGATTATTAAAAAGCGGAGTGAGTTGCGAAACGGGAGACACAAGATTAAATTTGCCCTTAGACTTGCTCCAACTCTCCCAGGTAAATCTCGTTGGATCTAGCTCAAACATTTTGGCGTACACCTCCTTAGCCAGTGCCCATAGGGACACTGGCAGAGAAGACGTTCTAGCATATTGGGATTCTATGGCTAACCAACAATATTGTGTTGGATCAGCGTTCCACATCACCACCTGCCTTAGTTGGGCAGCTTGGTAGTATTTCGAGATATCTGGGACACCCAAACCTCCTCTTGTCTTTAAAGCCATCATCACCGATCTAGCTGTTCTAGGCCTTTTACCTTGCCAAATAAAATTAAATATTCTATTTGGGAAATTTTTCAGTTCGGATCCCGGTATCCGGACTGGGAGAGTCTGGAAATGATATGATAACCTAGGGAGTATATTCATCTTGACTGATACTATTCTCCCAATCCATGACACCTGATATCCTTCCCACTTTGCCAGATCCCTTTTAATCTTATCAAACAATGGTGGATAGTTGCCTTGATATAGGGAGTGGTAGTTCCTAGACACATTTACTCCCAGATATTTAATATGTGAGGAACTCCATCTGTAGCTGAAATTCAGTTTTGGTAATTTTATCTCTGGATCTGAAAGATTCAGATTAAAAGACTGTGACTTGTCGCTGTTCATTTTATATCCAGAGATTTTTCCAAAGTCTGATAGCGCCTTTTGGAGGTTGGGTAAAGAAGTCTGAGGGCTTGCTAAAGTCAGAATAATATCGTCTGCGAATAATGAGATTTTATCATTTGTTTTCCCAATCACTATATACAATGTATATTACTATTTGCTCTTATTTTAGCAGCCAATGGCTCAATCGTTAGAGCGAAGAGAGGAGGAGATAATGGGTACCCTTGTCTCGTACCATTTAAAAAAAAAAAATTTCCCCAAACATTTTTATTAGGCAAAATCATCTTTACAGACATTGGTTTTACATTATCAGTGTTGGCCTAATACAGTTGTATTTTCCTTGTTCATGTGGTTTTACATTATCAGTGTTGGCCTAATACAGTTGTATTTTCCTTGTTCATGTGGGGGGAGAGAGAAAGAAAGGAAAGATCCCCTAAGGCCACGTCATTGTCTCTGGGGTGTGGAAAAAGAAAGAGAGGAGGGGGAGGGGGGGAGAGAGGGAGTCATACCACCCCCGTCCCGCCGGGTCCCGGCATCCATCCTTCACGGCTCTACTGTGGTTCAGATCCGTCTGGGGTTGTATCCTGATTTGGTTCGGATTAATGGGTTAACCAGGGTTCCCAGATTTTATAGAAACCTTCAGTTGAGCAGTTCAAGAAGGCCGTGAGTTTTTCCAAACTCATAACATCGTTAACTCTTTTTTTCACTAGCTGTTTGGTGGGGGGCGCTATCTTCTTCCAAGAGTATGCGACTGAACACCTTGCTGCTGTTAGAATAAAGGAGATTAATTTCCATACTGGGCGATCGATGTCCTCTATCGGCCTGCCCAGTAGGAAGGTCAGTGGATCTATAGGAATTGTGAGGCCTGTGACCTCTTTTATCAAATCTTGTACCGTAAGCCAGTATTTCTGAATTTCTGGACATGACCACCAGATATGGGCCTCTATGTCCACAGCCTCTCCAGCATAGATCTGAGGCCAGAGGCTAGATTTGTTTTAACCTCACTGGGGTAAGATACCAATGATACATTATTTTATAGATGTTTTCCTTCACCGTGGTACAGATGGAAGTTCCTGAGGCCACGTCTCATATTTCCTCCCAGTCCTCTCTGTCAATAACTATGTCCAATTCCGCTTCCCATTTAAGCATATAGTCGTGAGCGGTAGAGTTATCCGGATTCTCCATGCCGGCATATATTTGTGTTATTAGACCTTTTTGATGTACTCCTTCGCGACAGAGTTTCTCAAATTTTGTGAGAGGGGGGAATTTCAATGATGCGGACATTTTTTGTAGAAAGTGTCGAATTTGGAGAAACTTAAATGTATCCAGGTGGGGTAATTTTAATTTGGTTCGCAATTCTTGGAGACTCAGGAACTGTCCATCGCTCAGCAGGTCCGCGATCGCTCTGATCCCCATTGTTTTAAATAGGTCGAATTGTCGGGTTTCACACCCTGGTGGGAATTTAGGGTTGTCAAATATTGGAATGAGCTGAGAGCAAGGGGACGAGAGTAAGAATTAAGTATTAGTTTTTGCCCATATGTCCCAAGTATGTTTCATTGCCCCCAGCCCGAATTTGGGCGCCATGTCATTTCCCTTGTCACCGCTCCAGAGAAAAGCTGGTAGAGAAGGCGTTCTGGAGTAATGAGATTCAATTGCTAGCCAACATAGCTTGTCTGGGTCCCGAGTTCCACATTACCGCCTGTTTTAATTGGACAGCTTGGTAATATCTATTAATGTCTGGGACCCCCAGTCCTCCTTTTGTCCTAGACGCCATAAGAACCGACCTAGCTACCCGGGGTCTCCTTCCATCCAAATAAATTAGAGGATTTTATTTTGGATAGTTTTTAATTCAGAACCAGGGACATGGATCGGGAGCGTCTGGAAATAATATAATAATCTGGGGAGTATATTCATTTTAACTGAGATCATTCTCCCGATCCATGAGATCTGGTATTTTTCCCATTTATCCAGATCTTTTTTAATTTTCCTAAATAGGTTGGGATAATTATTTTGGTATAGGGAGCAATAGTTCCTCGATACATGTACTCCCAGGTATTTGATGTATATAGGGCTCCACTTATAATTAAAGTTTGATTTCAATGTCCGCATCTCTGGTTCTGATAGATTTTTTTGGTTTCAATTTTTTTACTAGGCAGTTATAACAGTAAACATATTTTCTATGACAGTCCATTTGTGGCCTAACACAATTTTTTACATATGAAAGAAAAGTCTCGACGTCCCCCTGTTCCTCCAGGGTCTGTTGGGGTGACGCGAGAATTGAAGTAGAAAAGGGAAGAGAAGGAGGGGAAAAGAGAGAGAGGAGAGGTGGGGGGGGGGAGGAGGGGAGTAGTTGTACCCTTCCCTCGCCTTGTCATGCGCCTTTAGTTTCCGTTACCCATTGTGGCTCCTACCTCTATCCTTATATGGCGTTTCTGTGTGTCAGGGCCATTCTAGTGAACCATGGGTCCCAAATATTGTAGAAGGCAGTGGTGGACCGTTTCAGAAATGCTGACAGTCTCTCCATTTCCTTTACTTCGTTGATTCTATTTATTACTGTCTGTTTGGAGGGGGGGGGACACTTTCTTCCAGGCGGCTGCCACCGCACATCTAGCCGCAGTGAGAATAAAGGAGATCAATTTGCCTGTTGGTCGGTCCAGTGTTTCTAGGGGCCTGGCCAATAGGTAGGTCAGCGGTTCAACCGGGATTGTGAGGTCTGTGACCTCTTTTTATAAGATTGTGTATGGTTTCCCAGTATTTCTGAATTTCTGGACATGAGCACCAGATGTGGGCCATGTCCCCCTTTTGACCGCAGCCTCTCCAGCACAGATCAGAGGCCAGGGGGTAGATTTGGTTAATTTTGGCTGGGGTGAGATACCAGCGAAACAGTATTTTATATAGATTCTCTTTTATTGTGGTACATATGGAAGTTCCTGAAGCTGTTCTGCACAGATTTGTGTTATGAGACCTTTCTGATGGCCGGACTCCCTGCATAGCCTTTCAAAGCCAGTGAGAGGGGGAAATTCCAACGTTGGGGATAATGTTTGGGTAAAGTGTCGAATTTGTATTTGAAGACATTCAGCCCTACTATCTCATATTTGGATTTTAAGTTTTGGTAACTCAGGAACTCCCCGAAGCTCAGGAGTTGGACAATTGCTCTAATATTATTGATTTCAAATTGATCAAATTGTCTGGGCTCACATCCAGGTGGGAATTTTGGATTTTTGTAGATTGGTAGATTGGTGTGAGTTGGGAACGAGGTGTCGTGAGCTTAAATTTATATCTGCATTTCGTCCAGGTCTCCCAAGTGTGTCTCATCGGGCCTAGTTTGAATTTGTTGCTTAGCATGTCTTCCCTGCTCATGGACCAAAGGCAAGCTGGTAGTGAAGGCGTCCCGGCATAGTGTGTTTCTATACCTAGCCAACAGTATTGTTTTGGGCTAGCGTTCCATACCACTGCCTGCCGTAGTTGTGCGGCTAGGTAGTATCTTGTTATGTCTGGAACTCCTAGTCCTCCTCTCCCCCTTGAGGCCAAGAGAAACGTTTTGGCGACTCTAGGCTTTTTGCCTTGCCAGATAAAGTGGAAGATTAATTTTTGAATATTTTTTAATTCTGAGCCAGGGATGGGAACCGGGAGGGTCTGGAAATAGTATAGTAGCCTAGGGAGTATGTTCATTTTGACCGAGACCATCCTCCCGATCCATGATATCTGGTATCCTCCCCATTTATCTAAGTCTTGCTTAATTTTTTTGAACAGGGCCGGATAGTTATATTGATATAGTGTTTGGTAGGTCCTCGATATCTTAACTCCCAAGTATTTGATACAAGAGGAGCTCCAACGATAGTTAAAATTTAATTTGAGGAGTTCCACCTCTGGCTCCGGCAGGCTGAGGTTCAGGGCCTCCGATTTGTCGTTATTTATTTTATATCCCGAGATTTGTCCAAAGTCTCGGAGCTCTTTTTGTAGGTTGGGCAGGGAGATTTGGGGTTTGGAAAGGGTTAGGATGACATCATCAGCGAATAGGGATATTTTGTGCTGCCTGTGTCCAATTTCTATTCCTTGGATGTCTCTATTGAGTCGTATTGCTGATGCCAGCGGTTCTATGGTTAGTGCAAAGAGGAGAGGAGATAAGGGGCATCCCTGTCGAGTACCATTGGTGATCTCAAACCTCTGGTTATTGCCCCCTGGTAGTTTTACCGTTGCTGATGGGTTTTGGTATAATCTACGGACCCCCTCTAGATATGCGTCTTTGAAGCCAAATTTGCGCATAGTTTGGTCCAGGAATTGCCAGTTTATTCTATCGAACGCCTTCTCTGCATCTAGGCTTAACAAAAGTGCTTTGGTCCCTGTGAGGTGTACATGTTCAATGATGTTGATTATCTTCCGAGTGTTATCCGAGGCTTGTCTGCCCTTGACAAATCCGACTTGGTCAATATTAATTAATCTCGGCAAGATGGGGTTTAATCTGTTTGCTAAAATTTTACTATATAATTTGAGATCACTGTTGAGGAGGGAGATTGGACGATAGCTTCCACACTGCATCGGGTCTCTGCCTTCCTTATGTATAATGGCCAGGTTGGCTAAAGACATTGATGTGGGAATATGGTTCCCTTCCATGAAATAGTTAAATGTTTTTAGAAGATGCTTAGATAGTGTGGGCAAGAATCTTTTATACTGTAGTAGACGTTGGTGAAACCGTCAGGGCCAGGAGACTTAGTGATCTTTAATGATTTGACCGCCTCCTCCAGTTCCTCTTTTGTAATCTCAGCATTGAGGACTGTGTTTTCCTCCTCCGTTAAAGTGGGGAGCTGACATTTGTTCAAATATTGTGTTATGGCCTCTATGGCTATTGGTGCGGGGCGGTCAATTTTAGATCTTAAATTATATAACTCAGTATAGTATTTTGTAAATTCCTCTGCAATTTTCTTGTCACTACAGTATATTGTATCTCACCAGATTTACTTTTGATAGCTGTTATTTGAGATCTCTTTTGCACCCCTCTTAGTTTACTTGCTAAGAGTCTATCAGCCTTGTTTCCCTTGTCGTAATAGAGTTGGTTTGTCCATTTGAGGGCCTTTTCTACATCCTCCAGCTGAATCTGCCTAAGTTTTGTTCTAGCTGTAACCAGCGTTTTATATAATTTCTTTGTAGGGTTGGCCTTATGGGCTTGTTCTATGGTTTTAATGCTATCTGTAACTTCTTTGATTTGTGTTAGGCGGGCTTTTTTCCTATGGGAGGCGATGGAAATAAATTTCCCTCTGATGTTTGCCTTATGGGCTTCCCATAGGATTGCTGGAGAGGAGACTGTTCCTGCGTTGAAGAAGAAATAGTCCTTAAGTGAGGCTCTAATTTCTCTTTCTATCTCTGGGTGGTTTAATAACGAATCATTAAGTCTCCAGGAATAGCTTGTTGTTTTTTCAAAGGGGAGTGATAGTGTTAAGGTGATTGGGGCATGATCCGACCAGGTGATTGAGCCAATGTCTGATTCAATGGCTGCCGCCATCACGTTTTTTGTGGTCAAGAAAAAGTCTATTCGAGAGTAAGTCTGGTGAGGCGCTGAGAAAAAGGTATAGTCTCTCTGGCCTTGATGTTGGGATCTCCACACGTCCACTAGTGAAAATCCGTTTAGAATTCCCCTGAACCTTTTCCCCATGATCTGGGAGTAGGTTGTACGGGGGGGACCCATCGTGGTTGATCTATCCTCGGTAGGGTTTAAGACCATATTTAGATCACCCCCTACTATCATCGATGATAGATATCCCGGGTCTACGCCCTCGAGAACAGCTTGGAGAAATTCTGTTTGGTTCTCGTTTGGGGCGTATACATTGATCAGGGCAATTGTCGAGCCCGCTAAGGAGCCATATACCACAAGGAATCTACCCTCTGGGTCCACTGTCGTTTTGATATGATTGAATGGGGTGCCTTGTCTGATTAGGATAGCCACACCCCTCTTTTTACTACTAAATGAAGCAAAAAAGCTTGTTGGGAACATTTTTTTGAATACATTTGGGGGGTCTTGAGATGTGAAGTGTGTCTCCTGTAAGAATATGATGTCCCCCCCTGATTTTTTCATGTCCTGAAGGGCCAATCTCCGTTTCCTGTTGATTTGCAACCCTTTGACGTTTAAAGATCTCACTTTAATCGGGGCTGTATTTGCCATTCTTATATTTTATTTTCGTGGGTCGTGGACTCGGGGTCTCATCTTTCCCACTAGTTGAGACCTTGCTCCTGTTTCCTGGGAGTGTGACATATTTTCGTCTATGGGCTTGGTGGGTTGAAGGTGTAACTTCTTTATTGGCCCTTTGCGGCTTGCTGTTGAGCTGCCAAGGGGAGGGGGGGAGGGGGGGGAAAGATCTGCTGGGACAGGGTCAGCAGATGGAAGAGAAGTAGGATTAGGCCTTGTACAGGTCCTAAAGTGATATTGCCATGTCTCCTGGAGACCGGCATTCGGACAAATTTGCCCATTCTGGGGTGGGTCCGGAGCCCGAGGCCGGAGTGCAACAGGAAGGTCCTGGCCCGCTGCTGCGTATGTTGCCCTTCGACCCCTCGACCCTTGGGTACGGGTGGCTATGATGGGGGGGGACCAAGGTAAAGGTGTGGGGGGGGGGGAGTGACGGGTGAGGAGAGGGGGGAGGGATTTTTGGCCGGGTGTCGGAGTAGAGAGCGGTGGGGGAGGGGCTATAGAGGGAAGAGCAGTGCGGTGAGGAGGTGAAGGGTTGGGGGGGGAGGGGGGGGAGGGAGGGGAAGGGAAAGTAAGTAGGAGGGGAAAGAGGGAGGTAGGTCCGGGTCTTTAGTTGGTCAGATGCAAACCATATTTCACATTTACCCCTTTTACCCCATCTTTTGCTGGGGTATGAAGCTCAGTGCATGTTATACATACATACATACATACATATATTAGTACATTTGTTGAAATTGGGAAAGGGGAATACATGCGTTTATCATTTCAGTGCGGGTACATTGATTTACGTACATGGTATACATTTGGTATAACGCTTTGTTTTTATCACCACGTGATTCCTAGCGGTTGTCATGGCCACCCGCCTTCCCTCTGTTAGGCTGTATGTTTTATTTCTATCCGTGGGTTAGCAGAGGATGCGCGGGGGGGAACCTGGGTGGATTTCGGGGTGGGTTGCGGGGGGGGAGGAGCATGTGGGGGGCAAGGGAGGGGAGAGAGGGGAAGGGGGGTGGGGTCTGCTGTTTGGGTGGGTGGCTAACGGTGAGTACAATTATGTCGACATAGCTGATGCCTAGCTTTTGACATATGATATGCATGTGATAATACAGTGTCGATCCGGCAAGACACAGACCGCAACTGGTGTTACTGGAACCTGCTGGTTCTTCCTTAGCGCCTTCGTTTCAGCACTGTTCTCGGTCTGTTGGTTGGAGTGGTAGGAGTTGGAGGCAAGCTCCGGATTCAGCGAGTCTTGTAGTGCTTCTGTTTAGGTTAGTAAGGGGGGGGGATAGGGGAGTGCGGGGAGGGGGGGGAAAGGGGAGGGGGGGGTTACGGGTAGACTGGGGGGGGAGAGGGAAATGTAGGGGGGGGAGTGGGGGCAGGAGGGAAACGGGTAGGGATGGGGTAGGGGGTGTGCTTCTATAAACTCCTAGCAATTTTGAACTTGTAGGGATGGGGGATAGCTAGTGTCACTCTCGCTTCAGTCCTTACGCACAGCTTAGTGTCATCTATTAGGTTGTAAGGACTCTGAGGACTCAGGGATTGCCTGCGTATGGGGAGTTATTCCAGGGAACGCAGATGCCACACTTGTAAGGGTAACGTACTTACAGTTTCGGGGGGGGGGCCGATGCCTACCTGGTGTGGACCTGTGTGCCGGCCTCTCATAGGGCTGATTGCCCTGAGGTGCCGGCTGCTGTTGCTCGGGGGTTGGTGAGGAGTGGGGGCGACGGGGGTAGAGGGGGCCATGGGGTTCCCCATCGAACCTTGCTCCTCCTGTAAGATTCTCTTCCCTCCCCCCTCCCGCAACAGTGAGCCCCACCCCCTCCCAAATAGAAGGCCTCTTTAATACGGCTCCGGCTGACAGCCTTGTGTCGGTCTTGCGGCCGGCTCCTCTTGGGCGGATGAGCAGCCTTTCATGGTGGACACTCCGGCTTGGCAGGCGGTCTTCTTTATTCTCTGCAGCAGGCAGGTACGGCGTCTCCCTCTGTTATGCTTGATCCTCGTTGTGGCTGGGTTTCTAGTAGTCGCTCTGGTTTATGGGTAGGTATCTTGCTGAGTCCTCGTGTGGCGTTTTTGTGACACTATAGCGCTGAAACTGGGAGAACAGACAACAGAAAGATACGTTTATTATGTCTTTATTTTCTTTGTTTTCGACCTGCGAGGCGCTCTGAGGTCCTCACTGAGGGACCCTCATTCTCCTGTTCGTGGGAGTCAGGTGGATCAGCATTCCACGATGGGGGGGAGACAGGCCCACTGCTTTCGCCAGTCTGGACATCTCAGTCGGGTGTCTAATGACATGTGTCTTCCCATTTCTGATGATTATTAGTTTAAATGGGAACCCCCATTTGTACTTGATACCTTTGTCTCTGAGGAGGGTGGTCAGGGGTTTTAAGTCCATCCGCTTGTTGATAGTTTGCTTTGCTAAATCATTATAGATTTGCATATGGTCATCTTGGTAAGTGAGCGGGTCTTTTTTCCTGCAGGCTGTCATAAGCTTCTCTTTGGTGGTGTAGTGGTGTAGCGGTGTAGCCTGACTATGGTGTCCCTGGTCTTATTTGGGTCGTCTGACCTTGGCCCGAGGGCGCGATGGGCCCTATCCATCTCAAAGTCCTTTTTGTCCAGGTCTGCGCACAGCGAGGAGAAGAGCCCTAAGAGGTATGGCTGTAGTTTATCTGACTGGATCGTCTCTGGAATTCCGCGGATCCGCAGGTTCTGTCGTCTCTCGCGGTTTTCCTGGTCCTCGAGGTTATCTTTCAGATATCTAATCTCCATTCCAAGCCGGAAGATTTCATTGTCTGCATCTGTTTGTGTCTGGAGAGATTCCGCCATTTTAGTTTCTAGTGTTGTCGTCCGTTCAGCGAGGCCTGCTATTTCGTGCCTCAGTTCTGTTACGGCAGCCTTCAGGTCTTGCTGTATAGAAGTGTGCAGTTTGTCTAGCATGCCCTTCATCAAGTCTAGCATGAATTCCCTTGTTGGGATAGTCTCTGGGCTTTGCGCTCGCTCCCTTTGTTCTCGGGCCGCGGCCTGCTGCTTAGGGCCTCGTGTGTTCGTTGGCCCGGCACCATCTTGGTTTCTCGGGGTAGGCTCCGAGCTCCGCTGAGATGGCGGAAAAAAGTTTAATGAGCCCTGGCCGGGCGGCGCTTTTTGCTTCGCAGCCATTGCGGGGTGTTTATTCTGCTAGGGGTTATGTTTTTGGGGTTGGGTGGTGGGGTGAGGGGCGCTTGTATAGCGGTCTATGCGCGCGGGCCGGCGGAGCTCAGCTCTCACACGTCCATCTTATCTGGCTTTGTTTTTTTATTTTCTGTTTATTTAATTATTATTTTCCTGTGGGGGGCTGTGTATTTAAATCAGACCTGCGGCAGCCATCTTGGATGTAGCCGACACACAGGCTGAAACGCAGGGAGCCAGGCAGCACTATTCACCGCCGGGGGGGGAGGGGTGCTCTGGTATCACTTGGCCAGGCTTCCCCACTCTGCCTGCGGTCAGCTGTCCGGTCGTCTCTGGGGAGCCTCCCTGTCTGTTATGCCACTATGTTATGCCACTATTCCCTGCGTGTGAGCCCGGCGGCCATCTTAGGTGGTGCTGCTCCTCCACGCCGGGGCTCAATCGGGACTGGAGGGGTACTCTCGGCCTCGTCTCCCCCGGCCCACGGCTCTGCTCACCTCTGTGGGGCTTCCTCCTCTCCCCTCCGGGACCCCGCCGTGTCACTCACCCCCTCGGGGAAGCCACGTGAGCCTCCGCTGCCGAGTCAAGATGGCCGCTCCGCCTTCCCCCTCGGCTCCCTCCCGAGCACTCGAGATCGCCACTGGTGCTGGCGAGTCTCCTACCGGCTGGTAAGCTGCTCCGGGATCTGTCTGCTGTGATAATCTTTTGCGGGGAAGCGGAGAGGGGGGGGGGGCTGGGCGGTTTTGTCGGGGGCCACGCTGAACCTCTCAGCTCCACAGAGTCTCCCTGTCACGCACGGGCCTCAGCAGCTTCTTTTACTCACTTTATTTTCTGCTCCCTTGTTCTGTATATTTGGGGGGCTTAGCAATGTCCAATTTCGTTATTGTTTGTGTTAAAATCACCCCCGTCTCCTGCTGTCTTATAGTGTGGTGTTTGAAATTTATTTTGGCCAGATTGATGTTCGCTATTTCTTTGTTTGAAGTTTTGTCTGCAGGAGCTTAAGACAGACACAGCCTTTGCAGTTAGACTCCAGGCCACGCCCAGGTTCTGATAGATTTAAGTTGAGGGCTTCTGACTTATCACTGTTAATTTTGTATCCTGATATTTTGCCAAATTCCTTTAATTCTTTGTGTAAGTTGGGAAGGGAGATCTGGGGCTGCGTTAATGTTAATATGATATCGTCTGCGAACAATGAGACTTTATAGTTTATTCCGCCAATTGGTACCCCCTGTATATTTATATTGTCTCGTATTTTAGACGCTAGTGGTTCGATTGTTAGGGCGAAGAGGAGGGGGGACAAAGGGCATCCCTGTCTCGTTCCATTTTTCATTTCAAATTTTTTTGCTGTACCCCCCGGGAGTTTCACCACTGCAGACGGGCAGCAGTACAGCGCTCGGACTCCCGCTAGATACGCATCTTTTAAGCCGAATTTCTGCATTGTTTTGTCAAGAAATAGCCAATCAATTCTATCGAACGTCTTCTCTGCGTCCAGGCTTAACAGAACCGCTTTGGTAGCTGTGAGGTGGGCATGATCAACTATATTTATAATTTTGCGGGTGTTGTTTGAGGCTTGTCTGCCAGATACAAACCCCACCTGGTCGTTGTGAATTAATCTCGGTAGGATGGGATTCAGTCTATTTGCCAGGATTTTGCTGTATAGCTTAAGATCGTTATTTAGTAGGGAGATTAGTCGGTAGCTCCCACATAGCAGTGGGTCCCTACCCTCTTTGTGGATGATGGCGAGATTGGCCTGGGTCATTGATGGGGGGATTGGGCTGCCCTCCATGAATGAATTGAATAAGCTGAGTAGGTGTTTAGTTAGGATCGGGGAGAATCTTTTGTAATAAACATTGGAGAAGCCGTCGGGGCCAGGGGCTTTTGAGATTTTTAATGTTTTTATTGCGTCCGCCAGCTCTTTTTGGGTAATTTTTGCGTTAAGCATTTGATTCTCCTCCTCTGTCAGTGTTGGTAGGAGGCAATCGGACAGGTAATTACTAATAGGTTCAGTGGCTGGTGTCCCCGTGTTCCCACCCTGAGCCTTGAGGTTATAAAGTTTAATATAAAATGTGGTAAATTCCTCCGCTATTTTCTGTTCGTTATAGATTATTTCTCACGATTAATTTTTTATCGCTGTGATCTGGGAACGCTTCTGTATACCTCTGAGTTTGCTCGCCAAAAGTATGTCAGCCTTATTGCCCTTGTCATAGTATTTCTGACTAGTCCATGTAAGAGCTTTTTCTACTTCTTCCATTTGGGCTTGTTTTAGCTCATTCCTGGCTGCGGTCAAGGTTTTATAAATCTTTTTCGAGGGGTTGGGTTTGTGCTGTTGTTCCAGCTTAATTATTTTAGTTGTAACAACTAGTGACATACCGCTCACCTCAATATTGAATACCAACTCTATGATATCAGCTGGTGCAAAGGGGATAGGGATGACAGACATACATATATAAGGAGACAAAGGATGCTCCTAAAAAGATCCCACTTTAATGCACAGCAAAGCCTAAAATAGTCCACAGGTATAGTAACCCACTAGAGTAATGGTAAGGCTACAAGGGTACAATTAAGTAACCGCTCCCAACACTGTGGGAGGACAATTACCACTAAAATGCCCTAGGGCAAAAATAATAAATGATTTATTGATATTCAGAAGGCGACGCAGTAACACACACTCAAAATAACCATAAAAACAATTAAAACATAAATCACGGGTGAGGCAGGGTAAGGGGATATTATTATAAGGTGAATTCCCAAATATTAGTGTATGTCCCCTTACCAGCACCAGGTGGTAGTGTGAGACACAATGGTAAATACAAATGATAGGCAATAGAGAATGCTAGAGCCTCTGGTCTCAGGGTATGGTGGAGGTTGCACTAATCATTGCATGCTGTGATTGATCTGCTCAGTATCAATAGTTGGATATCACACTGACAGTAGGTAGTGATGCATGCAGAGTAGTGAATGCAAATAAATGTGCCACTGTCATATACCACAAAACCTATATAGGTACTAGGTCACACGATCAATGATTCAGTAAATCATTAGTGCACATTATACCACATTATATAAATGAACCGCGGCATGTGCATCAAAAACCGGACCTGATTTATGCATAAACTACCTCTGCTAGGCAGTTAACAACTCGAACAACCCCACACAAACTACCAGGAACAGTCTCACCCGTGACTCCTCCTACACAACGTCAACGTGGTGACGTCATGCCGACGATCGTTTCGCGCATAAGGGACTGGCGCTTTCTCAAGGTTCAGGTATCCAACTATTGATACTGAGCAGATCAATCACAGCATGCAATGATTAGTGCAACCTCCACCATACCCTGAGACCAGAGGCTCTAGCATTCTCTATTGCCTATCATTTGTATTTACCATTGTGTCTCACACTACCACCTGGTACTGGTAAGGGGACATACACTAATATTTGGGAATTCATCTTATAATAATATCCCCTTACCCTGCCTCACCCGTGATTTATGTTTTAATAGTTTTTATGGTTATTTTGAGTGTGTGTTACTTCGTTGACTTCAGAATATTAATAAATCATTTATTATTTTTGCCCTAGGGCATTTTAGTGGTAATTGTCCTCCCACAGTGTTGGGAGCGGTTACTTAATTGTACCCTTATAGCCTTACCATTACTCTAGTGGGTTACTATACCTGCGGACTATTTTCGGCTTTGCTGTGCATTAAAGTGGGATCTTTTTAGGAGCATCCTTTGTCTCCTTATATATGTATAATTATTTTAGTTGTCAGATCTGTTATTAATTTCACCTTGGCCTTTCTGTGGGATGCAATTGAAATAAAAGTTCCCGTAATTGCTGCCCTATGGGCTTCCCACAGAACCGCCGGAGAGTCTACTATGCCCCAGTTGAGAGCGAAGTACTCCCTAAGAGCCTTTTTACTTTCTTTTTCTACCTCCGGGTGGTTCAGTAGGTAGTCGTTCAGCTTCCAAGTGTAGGCGGTTAATTTATGAAATGGGGTGGATAGGGTTAATGTGATGGGGGCGTGATCTGACCATGTAATGGGGCCTAAGTCCGAATTTGTGCAGGGTTCCAGGATATATTTGGTAGCAAAAAAATAGTCTATACAAGAGAATGACTGGTGGGGTGCGGAATAGAATGTGTAATCTTTTTGGCCCTGGTGTTGGATTCTCCAGATGTCCATTAAGGAATATTCCTTGGTGATTGTTTTAAATTGTTTCTCCATCCTCTGAGGTGGAGCTCTGTGTTGGCCTGAGGTTCTGTCCTCCGCAGAGTTTATGGCCATATTAAAGTCTCCGCCCACAATCAACGAAGATAGGTAGGTAGGGTCAACCTTTTCTAACACTGCTTTCAGTAATTCCGTTTGATTATCATTTGGTGCGTAGATGTTGATCAGAGCGACCGGCGAGCCAGCCAGTGAGCCATATACCATTAGAAATCTACCCTCTGGTTTTGGTGATATTGAATGGGGTTCCTTGTCGGAGCAGGATCGCTACTCCCCGCTTTTTACTGTTAAATGACGAGAAGAAACCCGTAGGGAATACATTGCTAATCAATTTGGGCAGCTCTTGGGATGTAAAGTGCGTCTCTTGGAGGAAGATGATATCTCCCTTGGACTTTTTCATCTCTTGGAGCGCCAGTCGTCTTTTTCTATTATTATTCAGGCGCTTTACGTTTAGTGATACAAGTTTAATTGCGGACTGACTAGCCATTTGGGTGAGAGAGTTTAGTGTCCATCGGGGTCTCACCCTTCCCACCGGGGAGAACCTGGTTCGTTGGTTCAGAGAACCTTTTTAATGCTTCTTGATGGTGCTGTTTGAGTATGGGTGTCAGGCCCGCCCGATGAGGGTTTGGGTTGGAGGAGGCAAGGAAGGTCGAGAGGGGGGGGGGGAATAGGCTGCTGGGACAGGGTCAGCAGCAAGAGGCAAAGTGGGACGAGGTCAGCTAAGGACCTCCAATAAGTACGGCCGGGATTGGCTACCGGCATTTGGGCTTAAGGCCCAATGGGGGGGGGAATCCGATGGTTCAGGCATGGGCATGCAGGGAAGGTGCGGACCCTTGTACTTGCTTAGTGTAAGCTCTACCTTAGTTTAAGAGGGGGGGGAGGGGGGGAAAGGGGTCAAAGGGACGCAGGTCCCGAAACGCGTCAGAGTTACTATGTACTCCTTTTGACCACTTAATAAACCTTTTTGAATCCGATACTGGTTTGCAGCCCCCATTGTTTGCACGGTTGTGCTCCGCCACTGTACCCTATGGGACTACTCTCTGCAATTACGTCTGGCATGACGCACCCACTAATCAAGGACTGAGCTGTGCTTCAAGGGAGTTCCTCACATTGATCGTTTGATTGGTATGTACTTTTGTTTTGCTGGGGGTCTATACAGGACCTTTATGGTATATATAGAGATCTGTGTTAGCCGTCCAGCGTAACTAGTACACTCCTATGTTTATATCATCCTAATGAGTCTCCTTAGCTCTTATACATGCTCTAATGCCTTGGTTACATATTTTAGTACTCTGAATATGCATGTATGTTCCTAGGACAGCAGAGCCCTGAATATTGGGATAATATCCCTCACCCACTACGGTCAAGCTTATAGGTTTTGGCAATGGGGAAGGCGTGGGGAGGGGAGGGAAAACTCCTAGCATAGGGAGATCTTTATGACAATCCTTAAAACCAGTGTAATAAACGTGAGAACAACTCTTAACAAGCTCAGTACATGAAAAGCATTATAACCTCTCTTTTTGTCAGTCGGTCAAGCTTATAGGTTTTGGACCTGGGAAAAGGGGGGGAGATGGGGGGGTGGGGAGATAAGAGGGAGGGGGGAGGGGGAGATAAGAGGGAGGGGGGAGGGGGAGACCTGGGTTGACAGGTAACACAACAGCACATTGCATTAATGTTTTTAGGTATCATGCTGAACATAAACGGAATACTTCCTACGCTTGCTGGTCGGGGAACAGGGGGGGGAGGGATGGGGCTCTTACATTTAGTGAAGTTAATATCCGAGGATCCTTATGACATTTCTATTTGATCTATGTGGCCCGCCGTGTGCCTTCCTCAGAGGGTTTGACAACGTATTTTATTACTGCAGGCAGCATCATTAGTATGGGGCCGTGCGGCCATATCTTCTGCGGCGGAAGGGCAGGCTTATGGGATTTGGAGCGTGAGGGGGTGGAGGGGAAAGGGGGGGGGAGAGAAAAGGGAGTACATTATATTATAACACATACAACTTTTCTCAACTTCAACATTCATCAACTGAGGAACAGGTTTTTTTTTTTTTACATAACTCAACTGTGGCATAGGGACGGCTTAGCACTAGATCCATGTGGCCAGCTAATCTAGACTGCCAGTTACTGTAATAGTGTCACTGCCGCTGCTTTCATTATCGAAGTCATTTGGGCTTCCTGTCTTGTGCAGGGCTCATTAGGCAGCTTCCCAGTTAACTAGTATTTCCTAGTCCGGGGGGGGTGGGGAGGGTAGCAACAGTCGTGCGAACCGAGCCTGGGGTCCATAGTCCTGTACCCGGGCCTTAGACAGATTAAATTTTGCTACTTACAGTTAGTAGAGCGCAGTGCTGTTGTCGGAGCATCGCGCTCCCCTCCTATCCCACCCACAAATCCCCCCGCCAACCCCTAAAGCCCAGCCGGACCTCAGCACTCTTCAACTGCCATCCGGTCAGCGGCAAAAGTTATAGTAGCTTCAGCTGTGGGCTGCCTCCGATCGTCAGGTGTCGGATTCTGAAGCTATGCATCTGGCTGGGTCTGGTGTGGTTCTTGAGCCGTCATGTGCTCCCGTCTTCGTTGTGGACTACGGTGCTTCTCATCTGTTCTTAGACTGCCTTGGCGCCGCCGTTCTCCTCGCGGGACGGGTGCTGTGTGTTTCCGCGTCCTCCCAGTGCGGTGGGTCTTGTAGTTGCTCCGTAGTCCAGGAAAGCGGCGGGGTCAGACCCAGGGCTTTCACGAATGGGGCCATGTTCTCAGGGCGGCGGATGGTTAGGAATTTGCCGTCATAGCTTACCGTAAGCCCCAGCGGTACTTCACCTCCTCTCGGAGGAATGAGGTCAAGGGCTTCATTTCTCTCCTTCGGTCGACTGTTATCCGTGACAGGTCGTTGAAAATTTGGAGAGTTTCATTTTGGAAAGGTAGTGACTCTTTCCCTCTGCAGGCGGTGATGATCTTCTCCTTTACTGTATAGCTGTGTAATCTTATGATTACATCGCGTTGCCGGTTGGGATCTTCAGATCTGGGAGCTACCGCCCGGTGGGCCCTATCCATCACTAGGTCCATGTCCTCTAGCGGGCCGCAGAGCGATGTGAACAGTTCCGCAAGATGGGGACGAAGCTGGCCAGGTAAGACCGTCTCCGGTACATTTCTTATGCGCAGATTCTGGCGCCTATCCCTATTTTCTTGGTCTTCCTGCCCGTCTTTGAGACGGGAGATCTCCTCTCCTAGCCGGATGATTTCTTCCTCGGCTGCTGTTTGTCTTGCCAGGGACTCCTCCAGTCCACCTTCCAGAGTCGTTGTCCTCTCTGTTAGGCCAGACATCTCCTGTTTAATCTCCGCTACTGCTGCTTTGATTTCTGCCTGCAGGGATGTTTGGAGCTTGACATGCATGGTGGAGAATAGGCTCTCCAGGTAGGATCGGGTGATCGGTTCCTCTATCTCCATTTCAAGAGTTGCATGGGCTTTCGTACCCATATTTAGAGCTGCTTGCGGCTCTTGTGAGCCTCGTGGTCCGCCACCCTCTTGGTTTGCTGGACTCTTCTGTGTCGGGGAGAAGAACTGTGAAACCGCCGGTGCTGCGGGCTTCTTTGTGTGTTTGGACATGCTCCGATCTCTCCAAGTAATGGGGGTATGTTTTTGAGCCGTGAATTTCTGGTTTGGGAGCGTTATTTATTAAGTTTTAGCCGGTGGGTCCGCGGAGCTCCCCTCCTACACCACCACTCCTGATGACATCATCGGAAACCCATCCCTTTAGCACATTTTTAATGGATCATCAATATTCAGTATTGTCATAGACAACTTAGGATCTGGCTGTGGTTTTTTTTTTTTAGGGAAGCTGTGTCTTTAACTGAAATGGGAGGTGCTATCTTGGATCCAGATGGAACGCAGGCTGAGACACATGACATGAAGATAGCTCCTACTCAGAAAGCTCTTATTCAGACCACAGCTCTGATCAGACCCTCTCTTCACAGTGGGGGCGCAGGCAGGCTCAGGAGGGATCAGGTAGGGCGCAAGAAGGCGGGCAGCCAATATCTTCAACTGGTTTAGCCAACAAAATAGTCAGTGGGTCCATAGAAATGGACACATCCGTTATTTCTTTTTTTAATAGATTGGATAACGATCCAATATTTCTATTGCCGGACACGTCCACCAAATGTGGACCATATCGCTTCTCTGCCCACAACCCCTCCAGCACAGATCAGACACCACAGGGTAGATTTGCTTCAGCCGCCATGGCGTGAGGTACCAATGAATACAATTTTATATATATTTTCTTTAGTTGCTGTGCATATGGAAGTTTTTGCAGCAAACTCCCATATATCCTCCCAATCATCCCTGTCAATTTCTATTTTCAAATCCGCTGCCCATTTGAGCATGCAGTCATGATCATGTGAATTGACCAAGGCCTCCAAACTGGCTTTTATTCTAGTTATCAAACCTTTTTGATAACTACCTCTCCTACATAGTGCTTCAAAACTTGTGAAGGGAGTAAATTCTAATTTTGGGGACATTTTTGGAAAAAAATTCTGATCTGTAGATATTTAAACATACTAAGGTCTGTCTGGTGCCTCATACCTAGTTAGGAACTCTTGGAAACTAGAAAGTTTTCCTTTATGCACTAGGTCGGCAACTACTCTAATATGCTTAGCTTTAATTTGGTCAAATTGTTTATAATCACAGCCTGGGGGGAAATTGGGATTATTAAAAAGCGGAGTGAGTTGCGAAACGGGAGACACAAGATTAAATTTGCCCTTAGACTTGCTCCAAATCTCCCAGGTAAATCTCGTCGGATCTAGCTCAAACATTTTGGCGTACACCTCCTTATCCAGTGCCCATAGGGACACTGGCAGAGAAGACGTTCTAGCATATTGGGATTCTATGGCTAACCAACAATATTGTGTTGGATCAGCGTTCCACATCACCACCTGCCTTAGTTGGGCAGCTTGGTAGTATTTCGAGATATCTGGGACACCCAAACCTCCTCTTGTCTTTAAAGCCATCATCACCGATCTAGCTGTTCTAGGCCTTTTACCTTGCCAAATAAAATTAAATATTCTATTTGGGAAATTTTTCAGTTCGGATCCCGGTATCCGGACTGGGAGAGTCTGGAAATGATATAATAACCTAGGGAGTATATTCATCTTGACTGATACTATTCTCCCAATCCATGACACCTGATATCCTTCCCACTTTGAGTGCACACTAGGCCAGGGATAGTATATACGGTATCAATTCCTATCTACAATGATGGTTCAGTCAACCTTTACAGGGAAGCAATTGCTCACTGCATTGAGTGAGGACAATTGCCACTAAAATGCCATAGCCAAAATAACAAAATTTTATTAAATATCAGCAAAACTCACAACATAAACGGCGCATGCTCTAAACTAACTAAAACCAATTAAAATCTGGATCCGGGAAACAGTCTCAATTGTAGCGGTCGGAATAATTCACCATCTATTTACCATATTGGTATATATAAATTGCCACCATTCATTGGCTATAATTGGAACGAATAGCTATGCAACCATATTGTGTAGGTGTGCATAGGATAAATGCACAACGTGGCAGCACAGGTAGAAAACAATACTTAAACGCCACCGTGGCTTAGTATCTCCAATAGTACTCGCAGCTGTTATGACACAATTATGGATTGTACATACTGCACCGACACACTTTATTCGAGCAAATACCCAGTATGTACCTGGCAGATACCTGGAATGCGCCGCTCCTCACCTCTGACAAGCCCCGTTGCGTTTGCCTTCCCAGCCTGGGTTCATGCCTGGCTGATGGGCGGCTGATCTGTTAAATAATAATGATTAGGATTTAATAGGCTGCAATGCTTCGCGTGTCTACCAGATGGCATAAATTCATGAATTGTAATGCAGTATATATATATATACTGTGCAGTATTGCAGCCAGTGGGAATAAAATGCTTCAATCCCTGCCTGGAAAATAACCCAATGCACTCGGGCAGAAAACAGTCACAAACCTCAATACACCCGGGTATACCCGAATTCGTGGGACTAGCCGAGCTCGAATAAAGTGTGTCGCCAGTGTAGACTGACCGCTTAGGCAGACTTAAAAGAGAGAAAACAAAGGAAATACCTACGCGACAAAGTAGATTTTGAGGAAAACAGAATCTTTAAATATAAAATCTTCAAACAAAATAGAAATACACGTCGCCCTACACCGCTCAATTCGTCAACTGAGTGGGAAGGATCTGCAAGTGACCTAGAACAAGAACAAAGTAAAGACCCTAAACAAACCACCACTACATCCTTAGTCGCCAACAGTACAGGGGTTTTTTTAGATTTGGAGGGGCCTTCATACCTAAGCGACACACTAGGAGGAAAACCAGAAGGGGATCAGGACGATTATCTGAGAGACAGAAAAGTATGGGGGTACAAAGGTCCCGGCCACCAGAGAGGCAGCAGGAACAAAAAGAAAAAGCAACCAAATTACAGGTCATAAACCTATCCTCTAAGATTCTTAATACCCATCACTTGCAGGTTCTAGCAAAAGGCCTATCATTTTGCCCAACAAGTAAAATGAATCTGTTCGAAATTGTTAAAGATCTGAACCTCTTCTCCAGGAAGTTACTTCTTCAGAAATTTTTCATTAAACAAAAGAAAAGGAGCTTAGTTAACAATCCTGATTTGGAGAATTTAAATACTAATGATCTGGACAATTTGGCCACTCTTGAGGAACTTGTAATAGACAGTGACAGACCTATAGGGGAAGGTCCGTTTACACAGTTTAGGGCAAAATCTACCTTTACACCACCACAGGAGATTAGTGCACAAATCAAAGTGTTCACTGAACTAGTCACACATGACCTTGAAAAACTAAACAACAGGACAAGCAAGTACAACTTGACTAGAGATGAACACAATGCATTGAAAGAACTGAGCCAAGATGATGACTTGATAATCAAGCCATCAGATAAAGGTGGGAATGTGGTGGTGTTAGATAAGGTAGCCTATCAACGTGAATGCCTTAGACTACTGTCTGATAAATCCTGTTACCATATACTCGACTATGACCCCACATCTAATTTCCAAAAAGAACTATTCAATATACTAGAGACAGGTAAAACTAATAAGATCATTACGAATAAAGAGTTTGAGTTTCTTTATATTAAGAACCCGAAGGTGGCGACATTTTATCACCTTCCAAAGCTACATAAGGACAAGATACCGCCCCCAGGGAGACCCATAGTTTCTGGCATTGGGAATTTGACGTCCAATGCCAGTATCTATGTGGACAAATTATTGAGACCATTTGTCAGTTCTCTCCCGTCATATCTGCGCGATACTAAGGATATACTGCTTAAACTGGAGGGCATCACTACAGGCCCTAACACACTCCTAGTTAGCCTGGATGTTGAGGGACTTTATACCAGCATCCCACACATGGTTGGTATGAAAGCCGTTGCCCATTTTTTACGATCAAGAGGACAAGATCTAGTAGGTCACAATGATTTTATCCTACAACTTCTGAACCTTACCCTTACAAAGAACTATTTTGTATTCAACAATAGGTATTATCATCAAATCCAGGGTACCGCCATGGGGACCACCTGTGCCCCCACTTATGCGAATTTATATCTTGGCTGGTGGGAGGAAACGGTGGTCTTTGGCGAGGACCTGGAGGCCTATACCATCTTCATTGACCTATGGGTAAGGTTCATTGATGATATCTTCCTCCTTTGGACAGGTCCGGCGGATCTTCTAACCGAATTTGTGAATAAGCTAAATATTAACGAAAATAACCTTAAACTCACCACTGTCTCAAGTCTTTCAAAAATAGACTTTCTGGACATCACCATCCTAAAAGATGCAATAGGTAAAATAGAGACTACTATCTTTAGGAAAAGCACGGCAACAAATAGCCTGCTCAGAGCAGAGAGCCAACACCCACGACATGTCATAAATGCGATTCCTATAGGGCAATATCTAAGGGTCCGGCGTAACTGCTCGACGCTTGCAGAATACAAGGAACAGGCCAATTCACTTACAAATAGATTCCTGGAGAGGGGACACTCGAAAGGCAGTTTAGTAAAAGCTTATAATCGGGCCATACATACACCACGGACACAACTTTTAGCAACTACTAACCAGAGGAATGGAGGAGATGGATTTAAACCCATACGATTTGTTGGAACTTTTAGTGACCAATGGGGCTCAATCTACCGCATTCTTAATAAACATTGGCATATCCTTCTAGATGACGATGACATAAAGGAGGTGTTGCCAACACACCCCAAACTCACTAGTAGGAGGAGTCGGAACCTAAAAGACATCCTAGTGAGAAACCACTTTAAGTCTAAACAAAAGGGTACCTGGTTAGATCCAAAACCAGTAGGATCATATGCCTGCGGAAGGTGTAAAGTCTGCAAATATGTGCCAAAGACCATTGAATTTTCAGATTCAAGTAAAACAAGAACATTCAAAATCAAACAGTACATTAACTGTACTACTGAGGGGGTTATTTACCTGATCATCTGCTCCTGCGGGAAATTGTATGTAGGGAAAACATTCAGACACTTCAAAACCAGAATACTTGAACATCTGGGATCAATACGAAATGCGAAAGATACTCCACTGGCACGGCATGTATTGACTGAACACAATGGAAATAGTGATAAACTAGTATTCATTGGTATTCAGCATATCCCATGGGGCCAACGCAAGGGCGACTGGAATAGGATCCTTCTGCAAACAGAATGCAGATGGATATATACATTAAAAACACTCAGCCCTGTAGGTCTGAATGAGGGCTACATATACACCTCCTTCATATAAAATACATACACAACACACAGTATGCTGCGATAAGATGTAAGCTATGGATATATAATCGGATCGGGAATTATCCCCATATCTGTCCGTATTGACCCTTTGGGCGGACATTAGTAATACTAGTAACACTCCTACACAATTACTACCACACTTATGGAATGTTGAGTGGCTTACACGAGTTTATGTCAAATATCTAGTGGGAGGGCTTTAGTGGGATACAGCTTAAAATTTAGAAGTTCGTTTTGACCCTCGGGGCGGACAACTTAGGTTAGAACACTCCTACATAGCAATTACATTAGACTGCACTACTGGATTATTCCCTCACGATTTCTTAAGACCATTTTGCTAATCACAGTATCATATGAAGGAGGTGAATGTGAGAGTGATTTATGACATTGCCCTATACCCTGCACACTGCCTAAACTACTTCCATACAAATTGGGCACCCTAATATAAATGTCTTAGAGTGGGAAGGATATGTATATAACAGGACAGCTTTATAAGTACCAAGCAGTATAACTATTTATACAATTTAGACATTCTCTTTGTAATTGGTACAATGATATGCATGTAGAAGCATTAAACAGCTACTACTACATATAGGTTGGAAGCAAAACACACACACTCAAAAAACCACAATCACAAACTCCATATTATACTTTATTGAAGTTCAGCTGTAGATGCCTATGGCTTTAATAAACAATTGCAGGCACTTTCTGCAATCAATTAGCAGCATATATATGGATATAGCGCTGCTCCATACTGGCACCTCCCATCCTTGAGAAAGCGCAGGTCCCCCTACGCGCGAAACGTACGTCGGAATGACGTCATCACGCTGACGTCTTGAAGGAGGCAGGAATCAGGTGAGACCAGTCCGTGCATCGGGCTGCAGCGGGGTTACAATATACAGGCTCGTTTGTATTTAGTGTGTATGTGATCGGGTTATACTGAAGTGTGTGGGAGGTTCCACCTACAGAGTGTATTATTGTGTGGATTTTTATGCGCAACCGCTTCGCTATACTAACGGCTGGAGGGGTGTAACATACACTGGTGCTGGAGACCCTGCGAACACTACGTGGATTACTGCGGTATGCAGTTGTATTATTTATCAGCGCCACTAATACTATACACTTGCTCCACACACACTTATACACTCAATATCATAAGTGGGCATAATACATTATCACTGATCACATAGGGCGATACCTTAAGCCTAATTATTAGAGCCGCCCCACTGCCTAAGCAGTCAGTCTATGTACAATCCATAATTGTGTCATAACAGCTGCGAGTACTATTGGAGATACTAAGCCACGGTGGCGTTTAAGTATTGTTTTCTACCTGTGCTGGCACGTTGTGCATTTATCCTATGCACACCTACACAATATGGTTGCATAGCTATTCGTTCCAATTATAGCCAATGAATGGTGGCAATTTATATATACCTATATGGTAAATAGATGGTGAATTATTCCGACCGCTACAATTGAGACTGTTTCCCGGATCCAGATTTTAATTGGTTTTAGTTAGTTTAGAGCATGCGCCGTTTATGTTGTGAGTTTTGCTGATATTTAATAAAATTTTGTTATTTTGGCTATGGCATTTTAGTGGCAATTGTCCTCACTCAATGCAGTGAGCAATTGCTTCCCTGTAAAGGTTGACTGAACCATCATTGTAGATAGGTATTGATACCGTATATACTATCCCTGGCCTAGTGTGCACTCAATGAGGATCTTTTGAGTGGGTCTCTAAACCCACTTTTATGTGTTTGTCGCTTGTCTACATTATCCTCTTCTGCACCGGCAGGGAATATAGAATTATCTGAGCATTAACACAACTGTCCAGGTGAGCGGTGAATCTACAAGTTATGTATACATAATCCTTCCCACTTTGCCAGATCCCTTTTAATCTTATCAAACAATTGTGGATAGTTGCCTTGATATAGGGAGTGGTAGTTCCTAGACACATTTACTCCCAGATATTTAATATGTGAGGAACTCCATCTGTAGCTGAAATTCAGTTTTGGTAATTTTATCTCTGGATCTGAAAGATTCAGATTAAAAGACTGTGACTTGTCGCTGTTCATTTTATATCCAGAGGGAGAGAGAAAGAAAGGAAAGATCCCCTAAGGCCACGTCATGGTCTCTGGGGTGTGGAAAAAGAAAGTGAGGAGGGGGGGAGAGAGGGAGTCATTCCACCCTCGTCCGTCCGGGTCCCGGCATCCATCCTTCACGGCTCTACTGTGGTTCAGATCCGTCTGGGGTTGTATCCTGATTTGGTTCGGATTAATGGGTTAACCAGGGTTCCCAGATTTTATAGAAACCTTCAGTTGAGCAGTTCAAGAAGGCCGTGAGTTTTTCCAAACTCATAACATCGTTAACTCTTTTTTTCACTAGCTGTTTGGTGGGGGGCGCTATCTTCTTCCAAGAGTATGCGACTGAACACCTTGCTGCTGTTAGAATAAAGGAGATTAATTTCCATACTGGGCGATCGATGTCCTCTATCGGCCTGCCAAGTAGGAAGGTCAGTGGATCTATAGGAATTGTGAGGCCTGTGACCTCTTTTATCAAATCTTGTACCGTAAGCCAATATTTCTGAATTTCTGGACATGACCACCAGATATGGGCCATGTCCCCTCTATGTCCACAGCCTCTCCAGCATAGATCTGAGGCCAGAGGGTAGATTTGTTTTAACCTCACTGGGGTAAGATACCAATGATACATTATTTTATAGATGTTTTCCTTCACCGTGGTACAGATGGAAGTTCCTGAGGCCGCGTCTCATATTTCCTCCCAGTCCTTTCTGTCAATAACTATGTCCAATTCCGCTTCCCATTTAAGCATATAGTCGTGAGCGGTAGAGTTCACCGGATTCTCCATGCCGGCATATATTTGTGTTATTAGACCTTTTTGATGTACTCCTTCGCGACGGAGTTTCTCAAATTTTGTGAGAGGGGGGAATTTCAATGATGGGGACATTTTTGTAGAAAGTGTCGAATTTGGAGAAACTTAAATGTATCCAGGTGGGGTAATTTTAATTTGGTTCGCAATTCGTGGAGACTCAGGAACTGTCCATCACTCAGCAGGTCCGCGATCGCTCTGATCCCCATTGTTTTAAATAGGTCGAATTGTCGGGTTTCACACCCTGGTGGGAATTTAGGGTTGTCAAATATTGGAATGAGCTGAGAGCAAGGGGACGAGAGTAAGAATTTAGTTTTAGTTTTTGCCCATATGTCCCAAGTATGTTTCATTGCCCCCAGCCCGAATTTGGGCGCCATGTCATTTCCCCTGTCACTGCTCCAGAGAAAAGCTGGTAGAGAAGGCGTTCTGGAGTAATGAGATTCGATTGCTAGCCAACATAGCTTGTCTGGGTCCCGAGTTCCACATTACCGCCTGTTTTAATTGGGCAGCTTGGTAATATCTATTAATGTCTGGGACCCCCAGTCCTCCTTTTGTCCTAGACGCCATAAGAACCGACCTAGCTACCCGGGGTCTCCTTCCATCCAAATAAATTAGAGGATTTTATTTTGGATAGTTTTTAATTCAGAACCAGGGACATGGATCGGGAGCGTCTGGAAATAATATAATAATCTGGGGAGTATATTCATTTTAACTGAGATCATTCTCCCGATCCATGAGATCTGGTATTTTTCCCATTTATCCAGATCTTTTTTAATTTTCCTAAATAGGTTGGGATAATTATTTTGGTATAGGGAGCAATAGTTCCTCGATACATGTACTGTACTCCCAGGTATTTGATGTATATAGGGCTCCACTTATAATTAAAGTTTAATTTCAATGTCCGCATCTCTGGTTCTGATAGATTTTTTTTGTTTCAATTTTTTTATTAGGCAGTTATAACAGTGAACATATTTTCTATGACAGTCCATTTGTGGCCTAACACAATTTTTTACATATGAAAGAAAAGTCTCGACGTCCCCCTGTTCCTCCAGGGTCTGTCGGGGTGACGCGAGAATTGAAGTAGAAAAGGGAAGAGAAGGAGGGGAAAAGAGAGAGAGGAGAGGAGGGGGGGGAGGGGAGTAGTTGTATCCTTCCCTCGCCTTGGCATGCGCCTTTAGTTTCCGTTACCCATTGTGGCTCCTACCTCTATCCTTACTGTATATGGCGTTTCTGTGTGTCAGGGCCATTCTAGTGAACCATGGGTCCCAAATATTGTAGAAGGCAGTGGTGGACCGTTTCAGAAATGCTGACAGTCTCTCCATTTCCTTTACTTCGTTGATTCTATTTATTACTGTCTGTTTGGAGGGGGGGACACTTTCTACCAGGCGGCTGCCACCGCACATCTAGCCGCAGTGAGAATAAAGGAGATCAATTTGCCTGTTGGTCGGTCCAGTGTTTCTAGGGGCCTGCCCAATAGGTAGGTCAGCGGTTCAACCGGGATTGTGAGGTCTGTGACCTCTTTTTATAAGATTGTGTATGGTTTCCCAGTATTTTTGAATTTCTGGACATGAGCACCAGATGTGGGCCATGTCCCCCTTTTGACCGCAGCCTCTCCAGCACAGATCAGAGGCCAGGGGGTAGATTTGGTTAATTTTGGCTGGGGTGAGATACCAGCGAAACAGTATTTTATATAGATTCTCTTTTATTGTGGTACATATGGAAGTTCCTGAAGCTGTTTCCCAAATACTTTCCCAATCCTCTCGGTCTATAACGATGTCCAATTCTGCTGCCCAATGCAGCATATAGTCATGCGTGGGGGCTTCTGAGGCTCTCTCCAGTTCTGCACAGATTTGTGTTATGAGACCTTTCTGATGGCCGGACTCCCTGCATAGCCTTTCAAAGCCAGTGAGAGGGGGAAATTCCAACGTTGGGGATAATGTTTGGGTAAAGTGTCGAATTTGTATTTGAAGACATTTAGCCCTACTATCTCATATTTGGATTTTAAGTTTTGGTAACTCAGGAACTCCCCGAAGCTCAGGAGTTCGACAATTGCTCTAATATTTTTGGTTTCAAATTGATCAAATTGTCTGGGCTCACATCCAGGTGGGAATTTTGGATTTTTGTAGATTGGTGTGAGTTGGGAACGAGGTGTCGTGAGCTTAAATTTATATCTGCATTTTGTCCAGGTCTCCCAAGTGTGTCTCATCGGGCCTAGTTTGAATTTGTTGCTTAGCATGTCTTCCCTGCTCATGGACCAAAGGCAAGCTGGTAGTGAAGGCGTCCCGGCATAGTGTGTTTCTATACCTAGCCAACAGTATTGTTTTGGGCTAGCGTTCCATACCACTGCCTGCCGTAGTTGTGCGGCTAGGTAGTATCTTGTTATGTCTGGAACTCCTAGTCCTCCTCTCCCCCTTGAGGCCAAGAGAAACGTTTTGGCGACTCTAGGCTTTTTGCCTTGCCAGATAAAGTGGAAGATTAAAATTTTTGAATATTTTTTAATTCTGAGCCAGGGATGGGAACCGGGAGGGTCTGGAAATAGTATAGTAGCCTAGGGAGTATGTTCATTTTGACCGAGACCATCCTCCCGATTCATGATATCTGGTATCCTCCCCATTTATCTAAGTTTTGCTTAATTTTTTTGAACAGGGCCGGATAGTTATATTGATATAGTGTTTGGTAGGTCCTCGATATCTTAACTCCCAAGTATTTGATACAAGAGGAGCTCCAACGATAGTTAAAATTTAATTTGAGGAGTTCCACCTCTGGCTCCGGCAGGCTGAGGTTCAGGGCCTCCGATTTGTCGTTATTTATTTTATATCCTGAGATTTGTCCAAAGTCTCGGAGCTCTTTTTGTGGGTTGGGCAGGGAGATTTGGGGTTTGGAAAGGGTTAGGATGACATCATCAGCGAATAGGGATATTTTGTGCTGCCTGTGTCCAATTTCTATTCCTTGGATATCTCTATTGAGTCCTATTGCTGATGCCAGCGGTTCTATGGTTAGTGCAAAGAGGAGAGGAGATAAGGGGCATCCCTGTCGAGTACCATTGGTGATCTCAAACCTCTGGTTATTGCCCCCTGGTAGTTTTACCGTTGCTGATGGGTTTTGGTATAATCTACGGACCCCCTCTAGATATGCGTCTTTGAAGCCAAATTTGCGCATAGTGTGGTCCAGGAATTGCCAGTTTATTCTATCGAACGCCTTCTCTGCATCTAGGCTTAACAAAAGTGCTTTGGTCCCTGTGAGGTGTACATGTTCAATGATGTTGATTATCTTCCGAGTGTTATCCGAGGCTTGTCTGCCCTTGACAAATCCGACTTGGTCAATATTAATTAATCTCGGCAAGATGGGGTTTAATCTGTTTGCTAAAATTTTACTATATAATTTGAGATCACTGTTGAGGAGGGAGATTGGACGATAGCTTCCACACTGCATCGGGTCTCTGCCTTCCTTATGTATAATGGCCAGGTTGGCTAAAGACATTGATGTGGGAATATGGTTCCCTTCCATGAAATAGTTAAATGTTTTTAGAAGATGCTTAGATAGTGTGGGCAAGAATCTTTTATACTGTAGTAGACGTTGGTGAAACCGTCAGGGCCAGGAGACTTAGTGATCTTTAATGATTTGACCGCCTCCTCCAGTTCCTCTTTTGTAATCTCAGCATTGAGGACTGTGTTTTCCTCCTCCGTTAAAGTGGGGAGCTGACATTTGTTCAAATATTGTGTTATGGCCTCTATGGCTATTGGTGCGGGGCGGTCAATTTTAGATCTTAAATTATATAACTCAGTATAGTATTTTGTAAATTCCTCTGCAATTTTCTTGTCACTACAGTATATTGTATCTCACCAGATTTACTTTTGATAGCTGTTATTTGAGATCTCTTTTGCACCCCTCTTAGTTTACTTGCTAAGAGTCTATCTGCCTTGTTTCCCTTGTCGTAATAGAGTTGGTTTGTCCATTTGAGGGCCTTTTCTACATCCTCCAGCTGAATCTGCCTAAGTTTTGTTCTAGCTGTAACCAGCGTTTTATATAATTTCTTTGTAGGGTTGGCCTTATGGGCTTGTTCTATGGTTTTAATGCTATCTGTAACTTCTTTGATTTGTGTTAGGCGGGCTTTTTTCCTATGGGAGGCGATGGAAATAAATTTCCCTCTGATGTTTGCCTTATGGGCTTCCCATAGGATTGCTGGAGAGGAGACTGTTCCTGCGTTGAAGAAGAAATAGTCCTTAAGTGAGGCTCTAATTTCTCTTTCTATCTCTGGGTGGTTTAATAACGAATCATTAAGTCTCCAGGAATAGCTTGTTGTTTTTTCAAAGGGGAGTGATAGTGTTAAGGTGATTGGGGCATGATCCGACCAGGTGATTGAGCCAATGTCTGATTCAATGGCTGCCGCCATCACGTTTTTTGTGGTCAAGAAAAAGTCTATTCGAGAGTAAGTCTGGTGAGGCGCTGAGAAAAAGGTATAGTCTCTCTGGCCTTGATGTTGGGATCTCCACACGTCCACTAGTGAAAATCCGTTTAGAATTCCCCTGAACCTTTTCCCCATGATCTGGGAGTAGGTTGTACGGGGGGGACCCATCGTGGTTGATCTATCCTCGGTAGGGTTTAAGACCATATTTAGATCACCCCCTACTATCATCGATGATAGATATCCCGGGTCTACGCCCTCGAGAACAGCTTGGAGAAATTCTGTTTGGTTCTCGTTTGGGGCGTATACATTGATCAGGGCAATTGTCGAGCCCGCTAAGGAGCCATATACCACAAGGAATCTACCCTCTGGGTCCACTGTCGTTTTGATATGATTGAATGGGGTGCCTTGTCTGATTAGGATAGCCACACCCCTCTTTTTACTACTAAATGAAGCAAAAAAGCTTGTTGGGAACATTTTTTTGAATAAATTTGGGGGGTGTTGAGATGTGAAGTGTGTCTCCTGTAAGAATATGATGTCCCCCCCTGATTTTTTTATGTCCTGAAGGGCCAATCTCCGCTTCCTGTTGATTTGCAACCCTTTGACGTTTAAAGATCTCACTTTAATCGGGGCTGTATTTGCCATTCTTATATTTTATTTTCGTGGGTCGTGGACTCGGGGTCTCATCTTTCCCACTAGTTGAGACTTTGCTCCTGTTTCCTGGGAGTGTGACATATTTTCGTCTATGGGCTTGGTGGGTTGAAGGTGTAACTTCTTTATTGGCCCTTTACGGCTTGCTGTTGAGCTGCCAAGGGGAGGGGGGGAGGGGGGGGAAAGATCTGCTGGGACAGGGTCAGCAGATGGAAGAGAAGTAGGATTAGGCCTTGTACAGGTCCTAAAGTGATATTGCCATGTCTCCTGGAGACCGGCATTCGGACAAATTTGCCCATTCTGGGGTGGGTCCGGAGCCCGAGGCCGGAGTGCAACAGGGAGGTCCTGGCCCGCTGCTGCGTATGTTGCCCTTCGACCCCTCGACCCTTGGGTACGGGTGGCTATGATGGGGGGGACCAAGGTAAAGGTGTGGGGGGGGGGAGGGGGAGTGACGGGTGAGGAGAGGGGGGAGGGATTTTTGGCCAGGTGTCGGAGTAGAGAGCGGTGGGGGAGGGGCTATAGAGGGAAGAGCAGTGCGGTGAGGAGGTGAAGGGTTGGGGGGGGAAGGGGGGGGAGGGAGGGGAAGGGAAAGTAAGTAGGAGGGGAAAGAGGGAGGTAGGTCCGGGTCTTTAGTTGGTCAGATGCAAACCATATTTCACATTTACCCCTTTTACCCCATCTTTTGCTGGGGTATGAAGCTCAGTGCATGTTATACATACATACATACATATATTAGTACATTTGTTGAAATTGGGAAAGGGGAATACATGCGTTTATCATTTCAGTGCGGGTACATTGATTTACGTACATGGTATACATTTGGTATAACGCTTTGTTTTTATCACCACGTGATTCCTAGCGGTTGTCATGGCCACCCGCCTTCCCTCTGTTAGGCTGTATGTTTTATTTCTATCCGTGGGTTAGCAGAGGATGCGCGGGGGGGAACCTGGGTGGATTTCGGGGTGGGTTGTGGGGGGGAGGGGGCATGTGGGGGGCAAGGGAGGGGAGAGAGGGAAGGGGGGTGGGGTCTGCTGTTTGGGTGGGTGGCTAACGGTGAGTACAATTATGTCGACATAGCTGATGCCTAGCTTTTGACATATGATATGCATGTGATAATACAGTGTCGATCCGGCAAGACACAGACCGCAACTGGTGTTACTGGAACCTGCTGGTTCTTCCTTAGCGCCTTCGTTTCAGCACTGTTCTCGGTCTGTTGGTTGGAGTGGTAGGAGTTGGAGGCAAGCTCCGGATTCAGCGAGTCTTGTAGTGCTTCTGTTTAGGTTAGTAAGGGGGGGGGATAGGGGAGTGCGGGGAGGGGGGGGAAAGGGGAGGGGGGGTTATGGGTAGACTGGGGGGGGAGAGGGAAATGTAGGGGGGGGAGTGGGGGCAGGAGGGAAACGGGTAGGGATGGGGTAGGGGGTGTGCTTCTATAAACTCCTAGCAATTTTGAACTTGTAGGGATGGGGGATAGCTAGTGTCACTCTCGCTTCAGTCCTTACGCACAGCTTAGTGTCATCTATTAGGTTGTAAGGACTCTGAGGACTCAGGGATTGCCTGCGTATGGGGAGTTATTCCAGGGAACGCAGATGCCACACTTGTAAGGGTAACGTACTTACAGTTTCGGGGGGGGGGGGGCGATGCCTACCTGGTGTGGACCTGTGTGCCGGCCTCTCATAGGGCTGATTGCCCTGAGGTGCCGGCTGCTGTTGCTCGGGGGTTGGTGAGGAGTGGGGGCGACGGGGGTAGAGGGGGCCATGGGGTTCCCCATCGAACCTTGCTCCTCCTGTAAGATTCTCTTCCCTCCCCCCTCCCGCAACAGTGAGCCCCCCCCCCCTCCCAAAAAAAGGCCTCTTTAATACGGCTCCGGCTGACAGCCTTGTGTCGGTCTTGCGGCCGGCTCCTCTTGGGCGGATGAGCAGCCTTTCATGGTGGACACTCCGGCTTGGCAGGCGGTCTTCTTTATTCTCTGCAGCAGGCAGGTACGGCGTCTCCCTCTGTTATGCTTGATCCTCGTTGTGGCTGGGTTTCTAGTAGTCGCTCTGGTTTATGGGTAGGTATCTTGCTGAGTCCTCGTGTGGTGTTTTTGTGACACTATAGCGCTGAAACTGGGAGAACAGACAACAGAAAGATACGTTTATTATGTCTTTATTTTCTTTGTTTTCGACCTGCGAGGCGCTCTGAGGTCCTCACTGAGGGACCCTCATTCTCCTGTTCGTGGGAGTCAGGTGGATCAGCATTCCACGATGGGGGGGGAGACAGGCCCACTGCTTTCGCCAGTCTGGACATCTCAGTCGGGTGTCTAATGACATGTGTCTTCCCATTTCTGATGATTATTAGTTTAAATGGGAACCCCCATTTGTACTTGATACCTTTGTCTCTGAGGAGGGTGGTCAGGGGTTTTAAGTCCATCCGCTTGTTGATAGTTTGCTTTGCTAAATCATTATAGATTTGCATATGGTCATCTTGGTAAGTGAGCGGGTCTTTTTTCCTGCAGGCTGTCATAAGCTTCTCTTTGGTGGTGTAGTGGTGTAGCGGTGTAGCCTGACTATGGTGTCCCTGGTCTTATTTGGGTCGTCTGACCTTGGCCCGAGGGCGCGATGGGCCCTATCCATCTCAAAGTCCTTTTTGTCCAGGTCTACGCACAGCGAGGAGAAGAGCCCTAAGAGGTATGGCTGTAGTTTATCTGACTGGATCGTCTCTGGAATTCCGCGGATCCGCAGGTTCTGTCGTCTCTCGCGGTTTTCCTGGTCCTCGAGGTTATCTTTCAGATATCTAATCTCCATTCCAAGCCGGAAGATTTCATTGTCTGCATCTGTTTGTGTCTGGAGAGATTCCGCCATTTTAGTTTCTAGTGTTGTCGTCCGTTCAGCGAGGCCTGCTATTTCGTGCCTCAGTTCTGTTACGGCAGCCTTCAGGTCTTGCTGTATAGAAGTGTGCAGTTTGTCTAGCATGCCCTTCATCAAGTCTTGCATGAATTCCCTTGTTGGGATAGTCTCTGGGCTTTGCGCTCGCTCCCTTTGTTCTCGGGCCGCGGCCTGCTGCTTAGGGCCTCGTGTGTTCGTTGGCCCGGCGCCATCTTGGTTTCTCGGGGTAGGCTCCGAGCTCCGCTGAGATGGCGGAAAAAAGTTTAATGAGCCCTGGCCGGGCGGCGCTTTTTGCTTCGCAGCCATTGCGGGGTGTTTATTCTGCTAGGGGTTATGTTTTTTGGGGTCGGGTGGTGGGGTGAGGGGCGCTTGTATAGCGGTCTATGCGCGCGGGCCGGCGGAGCTCAGCTCTCACACGTCCATCTTATCTGGCTTTGTTTTTTTATTTTCTGTTTATTTAATTACTTATTTTCCTGTGGGGGGCTGTGTCTTTAAATCAGACCTGCGGCGGCCATCTTGGATGTAGCCGACACACAGGCTGAAACGCAGGGAGCCAGGCAGCACTATTCACCGCCGGGGGGGGGGGGCTCTGGTATCACTTGGCCAGGCTTCCCCACTCTCCCTGCGGTCAGCTGTCCGGTCGTCTCTGGGGAGCCTCCCCGTCTGTTATGCCACTATGTTATGCCACTATTCCCTGCGTGTGAGCCCGGCGGCCATCTTAGGTGGTGCTGCTCCTCCACGCCGGGGCTCAATCGGGACTGGAGGGGTACTCTCGGCCTCGTCTCCCCCGGCCCACGGCTCTGCTCACCTCTGTGGGGCTTCCTCCTCTCCCCTCCGGGACCCCGCCGTGTCACTCACCCCCTCGGGGAAGCCACGCTTCTCCCTGCGTGAGCCTCCGCTGCCGAGTCAAGATGGCCGCTCCGCCTTCCCCCTCGGCTCCCTCCTGAGCCCTCGAGATCGCCACTGGTGCTGGCGAGTCTCCTACCGGCTGGTAAGCTGCTCCGGGATCTGTCTGCTGTGATAATCTTTTGCGGGGAAGCGGAGAGGGGGGGGGGGCTGGGCGGTTTTGTCGGGGGCCACGCTGAACCTCTCAGCTCCACAGAGTCTCCCTGTCACGCACGGGCCTCAGCAGCTTCTTTTACTCACTTTATTTTCTGCTCCCTTGTTCTGTATATTTGGGGGGCTTAGCAATGTCCAATTTCGTTATTGTTTGTGTTAAAATCACCCCGTCTCCTGCTGTCTTATAGTGTGGTGTTTGAAATTTATTTTGGCCAGATTGATGTTCGCTATTTCTTTGTTTGAAGTTTTGTCTGCAGGAGCTTAAGACAGACACAGCCTTTGCAGTTAGACTCCAGGCCACGCCCAGGTTCTGATAGATTTAAGTTGAGGGCTTCTGACTTATCACTGTTAATTTTGTATCCTGATATTTTGCCAAATTCCTTTAATTCTTTGTGTAAGTTGGGAAGGGAGATCTGGGGCTGCGTTAATGTTAATATGATATCGTCTGCGAACAATGAGACTTTATAGTTTATTCCGCCAATTGGTACCCCCTGTATATTTATATTGTCTCGTATTTTAGACGCTAGTGGTTCGATTGTTAGGGCGAAGAGGAGGGGGGACAAAGGGCATCCCTGTCTCGTTCCATTTTTCATTTCAAATTTTTTTGCTGTACCCCCCGGGAGTTTCACCACTGCAGACGGGCAGCAGTACAGCGCTCGGACTCCCGCTAGATACGCATCTTTTAAGCCGAATTTCTGCATTGTTTTGTCAAGAAATAGCCAATCAATTCTATCGAACGTCTTCTCTGCGTCCAGGCTTAACAGAACCGCTTTGGTAGCTGTGAGGTGGGCATGATCAACTATATTTATAATTTTGCGGGTGTTGTTTGAGGCTTGTCTGCCAGATACAAACCCCACCTGGTCGTTGTGAATTAATCTCGGTAGGATGGGATTCAGTCTATTTGCCAGGATTTTGCTGTATAGCTTAAGATCGTTATTTAGTAGGGAGATTAGTCGGTAGCTCCCACATAGCAGTGGGTCCCTACCCTCTTTGTGGATGATGGCGAGATTGGCCTGGGTCATTGATGGGGGGATTGGGCTGCCCTCCATGAATGAATTGAATAAGCTGAGTAGGTGTTTAGTTAGGATCGGGGAGAATCTTTTGTAATAAACATTGGAGAAGCCGTCGGGGCCAGGGGCTTTTGAGATTTTTAATGTTTTTATTGCGTCCGCCAGCTCTTTTTGGGTAATTTTTGCGTTAAGCATTTGATTCTCCTCCTCTGTCAGTGTTGGTAGGAGGCAATCGGACAGGTAATTACTAATAGGTTCAGTGGCTGGTGTCCCCGTGTTCCCACCCTGAGCCTTGAGGTTATAAAGTTTAATATAAAATGTGGTAAATTCCTCCGCTATTTTCTGTTCGTTATAGATTATTTCTCACGATTAATTTTTTATCGCTGTGATCTGGGAACGCTTCTGTATACCTCTGAGTTTGCTCGCCAAAAGTATGTCAGCCTTATTGCCCTTGTCATAGTATTTCTGACTAGTCCATGTAAGAGCTTTTTCTACTTCTTCCATTTGGGCTTGTTTTAGCTCATTCCTGGCTGCGGTCAAGGTTTTATAAATCTTTTTCGAGGGGTTGGGTTTGTGCTGTTGTTCCAGCTTAATTATTTTAGTTGTAACAACTAGTGACATACCGCTCACCTCAATATTGAATACCAACTCTATGATATCAGCTGGTGCAAAGGGGATAGGGATGACAGACATACATATATAAGGAGACAAAGGATGCTCCTAAAAAGATCCCACTTTAATGCACAGCAAAGCCTAAAATAGTCCACAGGTATAGTAACCCACTAGAGTAATGGTAAGGCTACAAGGGTACAATTAAGTAACCGCTCCCAACACTGTGGGAGGACAATTACCACTAAAATGCCCTAGGGCAAAAATAATAAATGATTTATTGATATTCAGAAGGCGACGCAGTAACACACACTCAAAATAACCATAAAAACAATTAAAACATAAATCACGGGTGAGGCAGGGTAAGGGGATATTATTATAAGGTGAATTCCCAAATATTAGTGTATATCCCCTTACCAGCACCAGGTGGTAGTGTGAGACACAATGGTAAATACAAATGATAGGCAATAGAGAATGCTAGAGCCTCTGGTCTCAGGGTATGGTGGAGGTTGCACTAATCATTGCATGCTGTGATTGATCTGCTCAGTATCAATAGTTGGATATCACACTGACAGTAGGTAGTGATGCATGCAGAGTAGTGAATGCAAATAAATGTGCCACTGTCATATACCACAAAACCTATATAGGTACTAGGTCACACGATCAATGATTCAGTAAATCATTAGTGCACATTATACCACATTATATAAATGAACCGCGGCATGTGCATCAAAAACCGGACCTGATTTATGCATAAACTACCTCTGCTAGGCAGTTAACAACTCGAACAACCCCACACAAACTACCAGGAACAGTCTCACCCGTGACTCCTCCTACACAACGTCAACGTGGTGACGTCATGCCGACGATCGTTTCGCGCATAAGGGACTGGCGCTTTCTCAAGGTTCAGGTATCCAACTATTGATACTGAGCAGATCAATCACAGCATGCAATGATTAGTGCAACCTCCACCATACCCTGAGACCAGAGGCTCTAGCATTCTCTATTGCCTATCATTTGTATTTACCATTGTGTCTCACACTACCACCTGGTACTGGTAAGGGGACATACACTAATATTTGGGAATTCACCTTATAATAATATCCCCTTACCCTGCCTCACCCGTGATTTATGTTTTAATAGTTTTTATGGTTATTTTGAGTGTGTGTTACTTCGTTGACTTCAGAATATTAATAAATCATTTATTATTTTTGCCCTAGGGCATTTTAGTGGTAATTGTCCTCCCACAGTGTTGGGAGCGGTTACTTAATTGTACCCTTATAGCCTTACCATTACTCTAGTGGGTTACTATACCTGCGGACTATTTTCGGCTTTGCTGTGCATTAAAGTGGGATCTTTTTAGGAGCATCCTTTGTCTCCTTATATATGTATAATTATTTTAGTTGTCAGATCTGTTATTAATTTCACCTTGGCCTTTCTGTGGGATGCAATTGAAATAAAAGTTCCCGTAATTGCTGCCCTATGGGCTTCCCACAGAACCGCCGGAGAGTCTACTATGCCCCAGTTGAGAGCGAAGTACTCCCTAAGAGCCTTTTTACTTTCTTTTTCTACCTCCGGGTGGTTCAGTAGGTAGTCGTTCAGCTTCCAAGTGTAGGCGGTTAATTTATGAAATGGGGTGGATAGGGTTAATGTGATGGGGGCGTGATCTGACCATGTAATGGGGCCTAAGTCCGAATTTGTGCAGGGTTCCAGGATATATTTGGTAGCAAAAAAATAGTCTATACAAGAGAATGACTGGTGGGGTGCGGAATAGAATGTGTAATCTTTTTGGCCCTGGTGTTGGATTCTCCAGATGTCCATTAAGGAATATTCCTTGGTGATTGTTTTAAATTGTTTCTCCATCCTCTGAGGTGGAGCTCTGTGTTGGCCTGAGGTTCTGTCCTCCGCAGAGTTTATGGCCATATTAAAGTCTCCGCCCACAATCAACGAAGATAGGTAGGTAGGGTCAACCTTTTCTAACACTGCTTTCAGTAATTCCGTTTGATTATCATTTGGTGCGTAGATGTTGATCAGAGCGACCGGCGAGCCAGCCAGTGAGCCATATACCATTAGAAATCTACCCTCTGGTTTTGGTGATATTGAATGGGGTTCCTTGTCGGAGCAGGATCGCTACTCCCCGCTTTTTACTGTTAAATGACGAGAAGAAACCCGTAGGGAATACATTGCTAATCAATTTGGGCAGCTCTTGGGATGTAAAGTGCGTCTCTTGGAGGAAGATGATATCTCCCTTGGACTTTTTCATCTCTTGGAGCGCCAGTCGTCTTTTTCTATTATTATTCAGGCGCTTTACGTTTAGTGATACAAGTTTAATTGCGGACTGACTAGCCATTTGGGTGAGAGAGTTTAGTGTCCATCGGGGTCTCACCCTTCCCACCGGGGAGAACCTGGTTCGTTGGTTCAGAGAACCTTTTTAATGCTTCTTGATGGTGCTGTTTGAGTATGGGTGTCAGGCCCGCCCGATGAGGGTTTGGGTTGGAGGAGGCAAGGAAGGTCGAGAGGGGGGGGGGGAATAGGCTGCTGGGACAGGGTCAGCAGCAAGAGGCAAAGTGGGACGAGGTCAGCTAAGGACCTCCAATAAGTACGGCCGGGATTGGCTACCGGCATTTGGGCTTAAGGCCCAATGGGGGGGGGAATCCGATGGTTCAGGCATGGGCATGCAGGGAAGGTGCGGACCCTTGTACTTGCTTAGTGTAAGCTCTACCTTAGTTTAAGAGGGGGGGGAGGGGGGGAAAGGGGTCAAAGGGACGCAGGTCCCGAAACGCGTCAGAGTTACTATGTACTCCTTTTGACCACTTAATAAACCTTTTTGAATCCGATACTGGTTTGCAGCCCCCATTGTTTGCACGGTTGTGCTCCGCCACTGTACCCTATGGGACTACTCTCTGCAATTACGTCTGGCATGACGCACCCACTAATCAAGGACTGAGCTGTGCTTCAAGGGAGTTCCTCACATTGATCGTTTGATTGGTATGTACTTTTGTTTTGCTGGGGGTCTATACAGGACCTTTATGGTATATATAGAGATCTGTGTTAGCCGTCCAGCGTAACTAGTACACTCCTATGTTTATATCATCCTAATGAGTCTCCTTAGCTCTTATACATGCTCTAATGCCTTGGTTACATATTTTAGTACTCTGAATATGCATGTATGTTCCTAGGACAGCAGAGCCCTGAATATTGGGATAATATCCCTCACCCACTACGGTCAAGCTTATAGGTTTTGGCAATGGGGAAGGCGTGGGGAGGGGAGGGAAAACTCCTAGCATAGGGAGATCTTTATGACAATCCTTAAAACCAGTGTAATAAACGTGAGAACAACTCTTAACAAGCTCAGTACATGAAAAGCATTATAACCTCTCTTTTTGTCAGTCGGTCAAGCTTATAGGTTTTGGACCTGGGAAAAGGGGGGGAGATGGGGGGGTGGGGAGATAAGAGGGAGGGGGGAGGGGGAGATAAGAGGGAGGGGGGAGGGGGAGACCTGGGTTGACAGGTAACACAACAGCACATTGCATTAATGTTTTTAGGTATCATGCTGAACATAAACGGAATACTTCCTACGCTTGCTGGTCGGGGAACAGGGGGGGGAGGGATGGGGCTCTTACATTTAGTGAAGTTAATATCCGAGGATCCTTATGACATTTCTATTTGATCTATGTGGCCCGCCGTGTGCCTTCCTCAGAGGGTTTGACAACGTATTTTATTACTGCAGGCAGCATCATTAGTATGGGGCCGTGCGGCCATATCTTCTGCGGCGGAAGGGCAGGCTTATGGGATTTGGAGCGTGAGGGGGTGGAGGGGAAAGGGGGGGGGAGAGAAAAGGGAGTACATTATATTATAACACATACAACTTTTCTCAACTTCAACATTCATCAACTGAGGAACAGGTTTTTTTTTTTTTACATAACTCAACTGTGGCATAGGGACGGCTTAGCACTAGATCCATGTGGCCAGCTAATCTAGACTGCCAGTTACTGTAATAGTGTCACTGCCGCTGCTTTCATTATCGAAGTCATTTGGGCTTCCTGTCTTGTGCAGGGCTCATTAGGCAGCTTCCCAGTTAACTAGTATTTCCTAGTCCGGGGGGGGTGGGGAGGGTAGCAACAGTCGTGCGAACCGAGCCTGGGGTCCATAGTCCTGTACCCGGGCCTTAGACAGATTAAATTTTGCTACTTACAGTTAGTAGAGCGCAGTGCTGTTGTCGGAGCATCGCGCTCCCCTCCTATCCCACCCACAAATCCCCCCGCCAACCCCTAAAGCCCAGCCGGACCTCAGCACTCTTCAACTGCCATCCGGTCAGCGGCAAAAGTTATAGTAGCTTCAGCTGTGGGCTGCCTCCGATCGTCAGGTGTCGGATTCTGAAGCTATGCATCTGGCTGGGTCTGGTGTGGTTCTTGAGCCGTCATGTGCTCCCGTCTTCGTTGTGGACTACGGTGCTTCTCATCTGTTCTTAGACTGCCTTGGCGCCGCCGTTCTCCTCGCGGGACGGGTGCTGTGTGTTTCCGCGTCCTCCCAGTGCGGTGGGTCTTGTAGTTGCTCCGTAGTCCAGGAAAGCGGCGGGGTCAGACCCAGGGCTTTCACGAATGGGGCCATGTTCTCAGGGCGGCGGATGGTTAGGAATTTGCCGTCATAGCTTACCGTAAGCCCCAGCGGTACTTCACCTCCTCTCGGAGGAATGAGGTCAAGGGCTTCATTTCTCTCCTTCGGTCGACTGTTATCCGTGACAGGTCGTTGAAAATTTGGAGAGTTTCATTTTGGAAAGGTAGTGACTCTTTCCCTCTGCAGGCGGTGATGATCTTCTCCTTTACTGTATAGCTGTGTAATCTTATGATTACATCGCGTTGCCGGTTGGGATCTTCAGATCTGGGAGCTACCGCCCGGTGGGCCCTATCCATCACTAGGTCCATGTCCTCTAGCGGGCCGCAGAGCGATGTGAACAGTTCCGCAAGATGGGGACGAAGCTGGCCAGGTAAGACCGTCTCCGGTACATTTCTTATGCGCAGATTCTGGCGCCTATCCCTATTTTCTTGGTCTTCCTGCCCGTCTTTGAGACGGGAGATCTCCTCTCCTAGCCGGATGATTTCTTCCTCGGCTGCTGTTTGTCTTGCCAGGGACTCCTCCAGTCCACCTTCCAGAGTCGTTGTCCTCTCTGTTAGGCCAGACATCTCCTGTTTAATCTCCGCTACTGCTGCTTTGATTTCTGCCTGCAGGGATGTTTGGAGCTTGACATGCATGGTGGAGAATAGGCTCTCCAGGTAGGATCGGGTGATCGGTTCCTCTATCTCCATTTCAAGAGTTGCATGGGCTTTCGTACCCATATTTAGAGCTGCTTGCGGCTCTTGTGAGCCTCGTGGTCCGCCACCCTCTTGGTTTGCTGGACTCTTCTGTGTCGGGGAGAAGAACTGTGAAACCGCCGGTGCTGCGGGCTTCTTTGTGTGTTTGGACATGCTCCGATCTCTCCAAGTAATGGGGGTATGTTTTTGAGCCGTGAATTTCTGGTTTGGGAGCGTTATTTATTAAGTTTTAGCCGGTGGGTCCGCGGAGCTCCCCTCCTACACCACCACTCCTGATGACATCATCGGAAACCCATCCCTTTAGCACATTTTTAATGGATCATCAATATTCAGTATTGTCATAGACAACTTAGGATCTGGCTGTGGTTTTTTTTTTTTAGGGAAGCTGTGTCTTTAACTGAAATGGGAGGTGCTATCTTGGATCCAGATGGAACGCAGGCTGAGACACATGACATGAAGATAGCTCCTACTCAGAAAGCTCTTATTCAGACCACAGCTCTGATCAGACCCTCTCTTCACAGTGGGGGCGCAGGCAGGCTCAGGAGGGATCAGGTAGGGCGCAAGAAGGCGGGCAGCCAATATCTTCAACTGGTTTAGCCAACAAAATAGTCAGTGGGTCCATAGAAATGGACACATCCGTTATTTCTTTTTTTAATAGATTGGATAACGATCCAATATTTCTATTGCCGGACACGTCCACCAAATGTGGACCATATCGCTTCTCTGCCCACAACCCCTCCAGCACAGATCAGACACCACAGGGTAGATTTGCTTCAGCCGCCATGGCGTGAGGTACCAATGAATACAATTTTATATATATTTTCTTTAGTTGCTGTGCATATGGAAGTTTTTGCAGCAAACTCCCATATATCCTCCCAATCATCCCTGTCAATTTCTATTTTCAAATCCGCTGCCCATTTGAGCATGCAGTCATGATCATGTGAATTGACCAAGGCCTCCAAACTGGCTTTTATTCTAGTTATCAAACCTTTTTGATAACTACCTCTCCTACATAGTGCTTCAAAACTTGTGAAGGGAGTAAATTCTAATTTTGGGGACATTTTTGGAAAAAAATTCTGATCTGTAGATATTTAAACATACTAAGGTCTGTCTGGTGCCTCATACCTAGTTAGGAACTCTTGGAAACTAGAAAGTTTTCCTTTATGCACTAGGTCGGCAACTACTCTAATATGCTTAGCTTTAATTTGGTCAAATTGTTTATAATCACAGCCTGGGGGGAAATTGGGATTATTAAAAAGCGGAGTGAGTTGCGAAACGGGAGACACAAGATTAAATTTGCCCTTAGACTTGCTCCAAATCTCCCAGGTAAATCTCGTCGGATCTAGCTCAAACATTTTGGCGTACACCTCCTTATCCAGTGCCCATAGGGACACTGGCAGAGAAGACGTTCTAGCATATTGGGATTCTATGGCTAACCAACAATATTGTGTTGGATCAGCGTTCCACATCACCACCTGCCTTAGTTGGGCAGCTTGGTAGTATTTCGAGATATCTGGGACACCCAAACCTCCTCTTGTCTTTAAAGCCATCATCACCGATCTAGCTGTTCTAGGCCTTTTACCTTGCCAAATAAAATTAAATATTCTATTTGGGAAATTTTTCAGTTCGGATCCCGGTATCCGGACTGGGAGAGTCTGGAAATGATATAATAACCTAGGGAGTATATTCATCTTGACTGATACTATTCTCCCAATCCATGACACCTGATATCCTTCCCACTTTGAGTGCACACTAGGCCAGGGATAGTATATACGGTATCAATTCCTATCTACAATGATGGTTCAGTCAACCTTTACAGGGAAGCAATTGCTCACTGCATTGAGTGAGGACAATTGCCACTAAAATGCCATAGCCAAAATAACAAAATTTTATTAAATATCAGCAAAACTCACAACATAAACGGCGCATGCTCTAAACTAACTAAAACCAATTAAAATCTGGATCCGGGAAACAGTCTCAATTGTAGCGGTCGGAATAATTCACCATCTATTTACCATATTGGTATATATAAATTGCCACCATTCATTGGCTATAATTGGAACGAATAGCTATGCAACCATATTGTGTAGGTGTGCATAGGATAAATGCACAACGTGGCAGCACAGGTAGAAAACAATACTTAAACGCCACCGTGGCTTAGTATCTCCAATAGTACTCGCAGCTGTTATGACACAATTATGGATTGTACATAGACTGACCGCTTAGGCAGACTTAAAAGAGAGAAAACAAAGGAAATACCTACGCGACAAAGTAGATTTTGAGGAAAACAGAATCTTTAAATATAAAATCTTCAAACAAAATAGAAATACACGTCGCCCTACACCGCTCAATTCGTCAACTGAGTGGGAAGGATCTGCAAGTGACCTAGAACAAGAACAAAGTAAAGACCCTAAACAAACCACCACTACATCCTTAGTCGCCAACAGTACAGGGTTTTTTTTAGATTTGGAGGGGCCTTCATACCTAAGCGACACACTAGGAGGAAAACCAGAAGGGGATCAGGACGATTATCTGAGAGACAGAAAAGTATGGGGGTACAAAGGTCCCGGCCACCAGAGAGGCAGCAGGAACAAAAAGAAAAAGCAACCAAATTACAGGTCATAAACCTATCCTCTAAGATTCTTAATACCCATCACTTGCAGGTTCTAGCAAAAGGCCTATCATTTTGCCCAACAAGTAAAATGAATCTGTTCGAAATTGTTAAAGATCTGAACCTCTTCTCCAGGAAGTTACTTCTTCAGAAATTTTTCATTAAACAAAAGAAAAGGAGCTTAGTTAACAACCCTGATTTGGAGAATCTAAATACTAATGATCTGGACAATTTGGCCACTCTTGAGGAACTTGTAATAGACAGTGACAGACCTATAGGGGAAGGTCCGTTTACACAGTTTAGGGCAAAATCTACCTTTACACCACCACAGGAGATTAGTGCACAAATCAAAGTGTTCACTGAACTAGTCACACATGACCTTGAAAAACTAAACAACAGGACAAGCAAGTACAACTTGACTAGAGATGAACACAATGCATTGAAAGAACTGAGCCAAGATGATGACTTGATAATCAAGCCATCAGATAAAGGTGGGAATGTGGTGGTGTTAGATAAGGTAGCCTATCAACGTGAATGCCTTAGACTACTGTCTGATAAATCCTGTTACCATATACTCGACTATGACCCCACATCTAATTTCCAAAAAGAACTATTCAATATACTAGAGACAGGTAAAACTAATAAGATCATTACGAATAAAGAGTTTGAGTTTCTTTATATTAAGAACCCGAAGGTGGCGACATTTTATCACCTTCCAAAGCTACATAAGGACAAGATACCGCCCCCAGGGAGACCCATAGTTTCTGGCATTGGGAATTTGACGTCCAATGCCAGTATCTATGTGGACAAATTATTGAGACCATTTGTCAGTTCTCTCCCGTCATATCTGCGCGATACTAAGGATATACTGCTTAAACTGGAGGGCATCACTACAGGCCCTAACACACTCCTAGTTAGCCTGGATGTTGAGGGACTTTATACCAGCATCCCACACATGGTTGGTATGAAAGCCGTTGCCCATTTTTTACGATCAAGAGGACAAGATCTAGTAGGTCACAATGATTTTATCCTACAACTTCTGAACCTTACCCTTACAAAGAACTATTTTGTATTCAACAATAGGTATTATCATCAAATCCAGGGTACCGCCATGGGGACCACCTGTGCCCCCACTTATGCGAATTTATATCTTGGCTGGTGGGAGGAAACGGTGGTCTTTGGCGAGGACCTGGAGGCCTATACCATCTTCATTGACCTATGGGTAAGGTTCATTGATGATATCTTCCTCCTTTGGACAGGTCCGGCGGATCTTCTAACCGAATTTGTGAATAAGCTAAATATTAACGAAAATAACCTTAAACTCACCACTGTCTCAAGTCTTTCAAAAATAGACTTTCTGGACATCACCATCCTAAAAGATGCAATAGGTAAAATAGAGACTACTATCTTTAGGAAAAGCACGGCAACAAATAGCCTGCTCAGAGCAGAGAGCCAACACCCACGACATGTCATAAATGCGATTCCTATAGGGCAATATCTAAGGGTCCGGCGTAACTGCTCGACGCTTGCAGAATACAAGGAACAGGCCAATTCACTTACAAATAGATTCCTGGAGAGGGGACACTCGAAAGGCAGTTTAGTAAAAGCTTATAATCGGGCCATACATACACCACGGACACAACTTTTAGCAACTACTAACCAGAGGAATGGAGGAGATGGATTTAAACCCATACGATTTGTTGGAACTTTTAGTGACCAATGGGGCTCAATCTACCGCATTCTTAATAAACATTGGCATATCCTTCTACTGCACCGACACACTTTATTCGAGCAAATACCCGGTATGTACCTGGCAGATACCTGGAATGCGCCACTCCTAACCTCTGACAAGCCCCGTTGCATTTGCCTTCCCAGCCTGGGTTCATGCCTGGCTGATGGGCGGCTGATCTGTTAAATGATAATGATTAGGATTTAATAGGCTGCAATGCTTCGCGTGTCTACCAGATGGCATAAATTCATGAATTGTAATGCAGTTTATATATATATACTGTGCAGTATTGCAGCCAGCGGGAATAAAATGCTTCAATCCCTGCTTGGAAAATAACTCAATGTACTCGGGCAGAAAACAGTCACAAACCTCAATACACCCGGGTATACCCGAATTCGTGGGACTAGCCAAGCTCGAATAAAGTGTGTCGCCAGTGTAGATGACGATGACATAAAGGAGGTGTTGCCAACACACCCCAAACTCACTAGTAGGAGGAGTCGGAACCTAAAAGACATCCTAGTGAGAAGCCACTTTAAGTCTAAACAAAAGGGTACCTGGTTAGATCCAAAACCAGTAGGATCATATGCCTGCGGAAGGTGTAAAGCCTGCAAATATGTGCCAAAGACCATTGAATTTTCAGATTCAAGTAAAACAAGAACATTCAAAATCAAACAGTACATTAACTGTACTACTGAGGGGGTTATTTACCTGATCATCTGCTCCTGCGGGAAATTGTATGTAGGGAAAACATTCAGACACTTCAAAACCAGAATACTTGAACATCTGGGATCAATACGAAATGCGAAAGATACTCCACTGGCACGGCATGTATTGACTGAACACAATGGAAATAGTGATAAACTAGTATTCATTGGTATTCAGCATATCCCATGGGGCCAACGCAAGGGCGACTGGAATAGGATCCTTCTGCAAACAGAATGCAGATGGATATATACATTAAAAACACTCAGCCCTGTAGGTCTGAATGAGGGCTACATATACACCTCCTTCATATAAAATACATACACAACACACAGTATGCTGCGATAAGATGTAAGCTATGGATATATAATCGGATCGGGAATTATCCCCATATCTGTCCGTATTGACCCTTTGGGCGGACATTAGTAATACTAGTAACACTCCTACACAATTACTACCACACTTATGGAATGTTGAGTGGCTTACACGAGTTTATGTCAAATATCTAGTGGGAGGGCTTTAGTGGGATACAGCTTAAAATTTAGAAGTTCGTTTTGACCCTCGGGCGGACAACTTAGGTTAGAACACTCCTACATAGCAATTACATTAGACTGCACTACTGGATTATTCCCTCACGATTTCTTAAGACCATTTTGCTAATCACAGTATCATATGAAGGAGGTGAATGTGAGACTGATTTATGACATTGCCCTATACCCTGCACACTGCCTAAACTACTTCCATACAAATTGGGCACCCTAATATAAATGTCTTAGAGTGGGAAGGATATGTATATAACAGGACAGCTTTATAAGTACCAAGCAGTATAACTATTTATACAATTTAGACATTCTCTTTGTAATTGGTACAATGATATGCATGTAGAAGCATTAAACAGCTACTACTACATATAGGTTGGAAGCAAAACACACACACTCAAAAAACCACAATCACAAACTCCATATTATACTTTATTGAAGTTCAGCTGTAGATGCCTATGGCTTTAATAAACAATTGCAGGCACTTTCTGCAATCAATTAGCAGCATATATATGGATATAGCGCTGCTCCATACTGGCACCTCCCATCCTTGAGAAAGCGCAGGTCCCCCTACGCGCGAAACGTACGTCGGAATGACGTCATCACGCTGACGTCTTGAAGGAGGCAGGAATCCGGTGAGACCAGTCCGTGCATCGGGCTGCAGCGGGGTTACAATATACAGGCTCGTTTGTATTTAGTGTGTATGTGATCGGGTTATACTGAAGTGTGTGGGAGGTTCCACCTACAGAGTGTATTATTGTGTGGATTTTTATGCGCAACCGCTTCGCTATACTAACGGCTGGAGGGGTGTAACATACACTGGTGCTGGAGACCCTGCGAACACTATGTGGATTACTGCGGTATGCAGTTGTATTATTTATCAGCGCCACTAATACTATACACTTGCTCCACACACACTTATACACTCAATATCATAAGTGGGCATAATACATTATCACTGATCACATAGGGCGATACCTTAAGCCTAATTATTAGAGCCGCCCCGCTGCCTAAGCGGTCAGTCTATGTACAATCCATAATTGTGTCATAACAGCTGCGAGTACTATTGGAGATACTAAGCCACGGTGGCGTTTAAGTATTGTTTTCTACCTGTGCTGCCACGTTGTGCATTTATCCTATGCACACCTACACAATATGGTTGCATAGCTATTCGTTCCAATTATAGCCAATGAATGGTGGCAATTTATATATACCTATATGGTAAATAGATGGTGAATTATTCCGACCGCTACAATTGAGACTGTTTCCCGGATCCAGATTTTAATTGGTTTTAGTTAGTTTAGAGCATGCGCCGTTTATGTTGTGAGTTTTGCTGATATTTAATAAAATTTTGTTATTTTGGCTATGGCATTTTAGTGGCAATTGTCCTCACTCAATGCAGTGAGCAATTGCTTCCCTGTAAAGGTTGACTGAACCATCATTGTAGATAGGTATTGATACCGTATATACTATCCCTGGCCTAGTGTGCACTCAATGAGGATCTTTTGAGTGGGTCTCTAAACCCACTTTTATGTGTTTGTCGCTTGTCTACATTATCCTCTTCTGCACCGGCAGGGAATATAGAATTATCTGAGCATTAACACAACTGTCCAGGTGAGCGGTGAATCTACAAGTTATGTATACATAATCCTTCCCACTTTGCCAGATCCCTTTTAATCTTATCAAACAATGGTGGATAGTTGCCTTGATATAGGGAGTGGTAGTTCCTAGACACATTTACTCCCAGATATTTAATATGTGAGGAACTCCATCTGTAGCTGAAATTCAGTTTTGGTAATTTTATCTCTGGATCTGAAAGATTCAGATTAAAAGACTGTGACTTGTCGCTGTTCATTTTATATCCAGAGGGAGAGAGAAAGAAAGGAAAGATCCCCTAAGGCCACGTCATGGTCTCTGGGGTGTGGAAAAAGAAAGTGAGGAGGGGGGGAGAGAGGGAGTCATTCCACCCTCGTCCGGCCGGGTCCCGGCATCCATCCTTCACGGCTCTACTGTGGTTCAGATCCGTCTGGGGTTGTATCCTGATTTGGTTCGGATTAATGGGTTAACCAGGGTTCCCAGATTTTATAGAAACCTTCAGTTGAGCAGTTCAAGAAGGCCGTGAGTTTTTCCAAACTCATAACATCGTTAACTCTATTTTTCACTAGCTGTTTGGTGGGGGGCGCTATCTTCTTCCAAGAGTATGCGACTGAACACCTTGCTGCTGTTAGAATAAAGGAGATTAATTTCCATACTGGGCGATCAATGTCCTCTATCGGCCTGCCCAGTAGGAAGGTCAGTGGATCTATAGGAATTGTGAGGCCTGTGACCTCTTTTATCAAATCTTGTACCGTAAGCCAATATTTCTGAATTTCTGGACATGACCACCAGATATGGGCCATGTCCCCTCTATGTCCACAGCCTCTCCAGCATAGATCTGAGGCCAGAGGGTAGATTTGTTTTAACCTCACTGGGGTAAGATACCAATGATACATTATTTTATAGATGTTTTCCTTCACCGTGGTACAGATGGAAGTTCCTGAGGCCGCGTCTCATATTTCCTCCCAGTCCTTTCTGTCAATAACTATGTCCAATTCCGCTTCCCATTTAAGCATATAGTCGTGAGCGGTAGAGTTCACCGGATTCTCCATGCCGGCATATATTTGTGTTATTAGACCTTTTTGATGTACTCCTTCGCGACAGAGTTTCTCAAATTTTGTGAGAGGGGGGAATTTCAATGATTGGGACATTTTTGTAGAAAGTGTCGAATTTGGAGAAACTTAAATGTATCCAGGTGGGGTAATTTTAATTTGGTTCGCAATTCGTGGAGACTCAGGAACTGTCCATCGCTCAGCAGGTCCGCGATCGCTCTGATCCCCATTGTTTTAAATAGGTCGAATTGTCGGGTTTCACACCCTGCTGGGAATTTAGGGTTGTCAAATATTGGAATGAGCTGAGAGCAAGGGGATGAGAGTAAGAATTTAGTTTTAGTTTTTGCCCATATGTCCCAAGTATGTTTCATTGCCCCCAGCCCGAATTTGGGCGCCATGTCATTTCCCCTGTCACTGCTCCAGAGAAAATCTGGTAGAGAAGGCGTTCTGGAGTAATGAGATTCAATTGCTAGTCAACATAGCTTGTCTGGGTCCCGAGTTCCACATTACCGCCTGTTTTAATTGGGCAGCTTGGTAATATCTATTAATGTCTGGGACCCCCAGTCCTCCTTTTGTCCTAGACGCCATAAGAACCGACCTAGCTACCCGGGGTCTCCTTCCATCCAAATAAATTAGAGGATTTTATTTTGGATAGTTTTTAATTCAGAACCAGGGACATGGATCGGGAGCGTCTGGAAATAATATAATAATCTGGGGAGTATATTCATTTTAACTGAGATCATTCTCCCGATCCATGAGATCTGGTATTTTTCCCATTTATCCAGATCTTTTTTAATTTTCCTAAATAGGTTGGGATAATTATTTTGGTATAGGGAGCAATAGTTCCTCGATACATGTACTGTACTCCCAGGTATTTGATGTATATAGGGCTCCACTTATAATTAAAGTTTGATTTCAATGTCCGCATCTCTGGTTCTGATAGATTTTTTTTGTTTCAATTTTTTTATTAGGCAGTTATAACAGTCAACATATTTTCTATGACAGTCCATTTGTGGCCTAACACAATTTTTTACATATGAAAGAAAAGTCTCGACGTCCCCCTGTTCCTCCAGGGTCTGTCGGGGTGACGCGAGAATTGAAGTAGAAAAGGGAAGAGAAGGAGGGGAAAAGAGAGAGAGGAGAGGAGGGGGGGAGGGGAGTAGTTGTACCCTTCCCTCGCCTTGGCATGCGCCTTTAGTTTCCGTTACCCATTGTGGCTCCTACCTCTATCCTTACTGTATATGGCGTTTCTGTGTGTCAGGGCCATTCTAGTGAACCATGGGTCCCAAATATTGTAGAAGGCAGTGGTGGACCGTTTCAGAAATGCTGACAGTCTCTCCATTTCCTTTACTTCGTTGATTCTATTTATTACTGTCTGTTTGGAGGGGGGGACAATTTATTCCAGGCGGCTGCCACCGCACATCTTGCCGCAGTGAGAATAAAGGAGATCAATTTGCCTGTTGGTCGGTCCAGTGTTTCTAGGGGCCTGGCCAATAGGTAGGTCAGCGGATCAACCGGGATTGTGAGGTCTGTGACCTCTTTTTATAAGATTGTGTATGGTTTCCCAGTATTTCTGAATTTCTGGACATGAGCACCAGATGTGGGCCATGTCCCCCTTTTGACCGCAGCCTCTCCAGCACAGATCAGAGGCCAGGGGGTAGATTTGGTTAATTTTGGCTGGGGTGAGATACCAGCGAAACAGTATTTTATATAGATTCTCTTTTATTGTGGTACATATGGAAGTTCCTGAAGCTGTTTCCCAAATACTTTCCCAATCCTCTCGGTCTATAACGATGTCCAATTCTGCTGCCCAATGCAGCATATAGTCATGCGTGGGGGCTTCTGAGGCTCTCTCCAGTTCTGCACAGATTTGTGTTATGAGACCTTTCTGATGGCCGGACTCCCTGCATAGCCTTTCAAAGCCAGTGAGAGGGGGAAATTCCAACGTTGGGGATAATGTTTGGGTAAAGTGTCGAATTTGTATTTGAAGACATTCAGCCCTACTATCTCATATTTGGATTTTAAGTTTTGGTAACTCAGGAACTCCCCGAAGCTCAGGAGTTCGACAATTGCTCTAATATTTTTGGTTTCAAATTGATCAAATTGTCTGGGCTCACATCCAGGTGGGAATTTTGGATTTTTGTAGATTGGTGTGAGTTGGGAACGAGGTGTCGTGAGCTTAAATTTATATCTGCATTTTGTCCAGGTCTCCCAAGTGTGTCTCATCGGGCCTAGTTTGAATTTGTTGCTTAGCATGTCTTCCCTGCTCATGGACCAAAGGCAAGCTGGTAGTGAAGGCGTCCCGGCATAGTGTGTTTCTATACCTAGCCAACAGTATTGTTTTGGGCTAGCGTTCCATACCACTGCCTGCCGTAGTTGTGCGGCTAGGTAGTATCTTGTTATGTCTGGAACTCCTAGTCCTCCTCTCCCCCTTGAGGCCAAGAGAAACTATTGGCGACTCTAGGCTTTTTGCCTTGCCAGATAAAGTGGAAGATTAATTTTTGAATATTTTTTAATTCTGAGCCAGGGATGGGAACCGGGAGGGTCTGGAAATAGTATAGTAGCCTAGGGAGTATGTTCATTTTGACCGAGACCATCCTCCCGATCCATGATATCTGGTATCCTCCCCATTTATCTAAGTCTTGCTTAATTTTTTTGAACAGGGCCGGATAGTTATATTGATATAGTGTTTGGTAGGTCCTCGATATCTTAACTCCCAAGTATTTGATACAAGAGGAGCTCCAACGATAGTTAAAATTTAATTTGAGGAGTTCCACCTCTGGCTCCGGCAGGCTGAGGTTCAGGGCCTCCGATTTGTCGTTATTTATTTTATATCCCGAGATTTGTCCAAAGTCTCGGAGCTCTTTTTGTAGGTTGGGCAGGGAGATTTGGGGTTTGGAAAGGGTTAGGATGACATCATCAGCGAATAGGGATATTTTGTGCTACCTGTGTCCAATTTCTATTCCTTGGATGTCTCTATTGAGTCGTATTGCTGATGCCAGCGGTTCTATGGTTAGTGCAAAGAGGAGAGGAGATAAGGGGCATCCCTGTCGAGTACCATTGGTGATCTCAAACCTCTGGTTATTGCCCCCTGGTAGTTTTACCGTTGCTGATGGGTTTTGGTATAATCTACGGACCCCCTCTAGATATGCGTCTTTGAAGCCAAATTTGCGCATAGTTTGGTCCAGGAATTGCCAGTTTATTCTATCGAACGCCTTCTCTGCATCTAGGCTTAACAAAAGTGCTTTGGTCCCTGTGAGGTGTACATGTTCAATGATGTTGATTATCTTCCGAGTGTTATCCGAGGCTTGTCTGCCCTTGACAAATCCGACTTGGTCAATATTAATTAATCTCGGCAAGATGGGGTTTAATCTGTTTGCTAAAATTTTACTATATAATTTGAGATCACTGTTGAGGAGGGAGATTGGACGATAGCTTCCACACTGCATCGGGTCTCTGCCTTCCTTATGTATAATGGCCAGGTTGGCTAAAGACATTGATGTGGGAATATGGTTCCCTTCCATGAAATAGTTAAATGTTTTTAGAAGATGCTTAGATAGTGTGGGCAAGAATCTTTTATACTGTAGTAGACGTTGGTGAAACCGTCAGGGCCAGGAGACTTAGTGATCTTTAATGATTTGACCGCCTCCTCCAGTTCCTCTTTTGTAATCTCAGCATTGAGGACTGTGTTTTCCTCCTCCGTTAAAGTGGGGAGCTGACATTTGTTCAAATATTGTGTTATGGCCTCTATGGCTATTGGTGCGGGGCGGTCAATTTTAGATCTTAAATTATATAACTCAGTATAGTATTTTGTAAATTCCTCTGCAATTTTCTTGTCACTACAGTATATTGTATCTCACCAGATTTACTTTTGATAGCTGTTATTTGAGATCTCTTTTGCACCCCTCTTAGTTTACTTGCTAAGAGTCTATCAGCCTTGTTTCCCTTGTCGTAATAGAGTTGGTTTGTCCATTTGAGGGCCTTTTCTACATCCTCCAGCTGAATCTGCCTAAGTTTTGTTCTAGCTGTAACCAGCGTTTTATATAATTTCTTTGTAGGGTTGGCCTTATGGGCTTGTTCTATGGTTTTAATGCTATCTGTAACTTCTTTGATTTGTGTTAGGCGGGCTTTTTTCCTATGGGAGGCGATGGAAATAAATTTCCCTCTGATGTTTGCCTTATGGGCTTCCCATAGGATTGCTGGAGAGGAGACTGTTCCTGCGTTGAAGAAGAAATAGTCCTTAAGTGAGGCTCTAATTTCTCTTTCTATCTCTGGGTGGTTTAATAACGAATCATTAAGTCTCCAGGAATAGCTTGTTGTTTTTTCAAAGGGGAGTGATAGTGTTAAGGTGATTGGGGCATGATCCGACCAGGTGATTGAGCCAATGTCTGATTCAATGGCTGCCGCCATCACGTTTTTTGTGGTCAAGAAAAAGTCTATTCGAGAGTAAGTCTGGTGAGGCGCTGAGAAAAAGGTATAGTCTCTCTGGCCTTGATGTTGGGATCTCCACACGTCCACTAGTGAAAATCCGTTTAGAATTCCCCTGAACCTTTTCCCCATGATCTGGGAGTAGGTTGTACGGGGGGGACCCATCGTGGTTGATCTATCCTCGGTAGGGTTTAAGACCATATTTAGATCACCCCCTACTATCATCGATGATAGATATCCCGGGTCTACGCCCTCGAGAACAGCTTGGAGAAATTCTGTTTGGTTCTCGTTTGGGGCGTATACATTGATCAGGGCAATTGTCGAGCCCGCTAAGGAGCCATATACCACAAGGAATCTACCCTCTGGGTCCACTGTCGTTTTGATATGATTGAATGGGGTGCCTTGTCTGATTAGGATAGCCACACCCCTCTTTTTACTACTAAATGAAGCAAAAAAGCTTGCTGGGAACATTTTTTTGAATAAATTTGGGGGGTCTTGAGATGTGAAGTGTGTCTCCTGTAAGAATATGATGTCCCCCCCTGATTTTTTCATGTCCTGAAGGGCCAATCTCCGCTTCCTGTTGATTTGCAACCCTTTGACGTTTAAAGATCTCACTTTAATCGGGGCTGTATTTGCCATTCTTATATTTTATTTTCGTGGGTCGTGGACTCGGGGTCTCATCTTTCCCACTAGTTGAGACCTTGCTCCTGTTTCCTGGGAGTGTGACATATTTTCGTCTATGGGCTTGGTGGGTTGGAGGTGTAACTTCTTTATTGGCCCTTTGCGGCTTGCTGTTGAGCTGCCAAGGGGAGGGGGGGAGGGGGGGAAAGATCTGCTGGGACAGGGTCAGCAGATGGAAGAGAAGTAGGATTAGGCCTTGTACAGGTCCTAAAGTGATATTGCCATGTCTCCTGGAGACCGGCATTCGGACAAATTTGCCCATTCTGGGGTGGGTCCGGAGCCCGAGGCCGGAGTGCAACAGGGAGGTCCTGGCCCGCTGCTGCGTATGTTGCCCTTCGACCCCTCGACCCTTGGGTACGGGTGGCTATGATGGGGGGGGACCAAGGTAAAGGTGTGGGGGGGGGAGGGGGAGTGACGGGTGAGGAGAGGGGGGAGGGATTTTTGGCCAGGTGTCGGAGTAGAGAGCGGTGGGGGAGGGGCTATAGAGGGAAGAGCAGTGCGGTGAGGAGGTGAAGGGTTGGGGGGGGGGAAAGGGGGGAGAGGGAGGGGAAGGGAAAGTAAGTAGGAGGGGAAAGAGGGAGGTAGGTCCGGGTCTTTAGTTGGTCAGATGCAAACCATATTTCACATTTACCCCTTTTACCCCATCTTTTGCTGGGGTATGAAGCTCAGTGCATGTTATACATACATACATACATACATATATTAGTACATTTGTTGAAATTGGGAAAGGGGAATACATGCGTTTATCATTTCAGTGCGGGTACATTGATTTACGTACATGGTATACATTTGGTATAACGCTTTGTTTTTATCTCCACGTGATTCCTAGCGGTTGTCATGGCCACCCGCCTTCCCTCTGTTAGGCTGTATGTTTTATTTCTATCCGTGGGTTAGCAGAGGATGCGCGGGGGGGAACCTGGGTGGATTTCGGGGTGAGTTGTGGGGGGGGGGGCATGTGGGGGGCAAGGGAGGGGAGAGAGGGGAAGGGGGGGTGGGGTCTGCTGTTTGGGTGGGTGGCTAACGGTGAGTACAATTATGTCGACATAGCTGATGCCTAGCTTTTGACATATGATATGCATGTGATAATACAGTGTCGATCCGGCAAGACACAGACCGCAACTGGTGTTACTGGAACCTGCTGGTTCTTCCTTAGCGCCTTCGTTTCAGCACTGTTCTCGGTCTGTTGGTTGGAGTGGTAGGATTTGGAGGCAAGCTCCGGATTCAGCGAGTCTTGTAGTGCTTCTGTTTAGGTTAGTAAGGGGGGGGGATAGGGGAGGGGGGGGTTACGGGTAGACTGGGGGGGGAGAGGGAAATGTAGGGGGGGGAGTGGGGGCAGGAGGGAAACGGGTAGGGATGGGGTAGGGGGTGTGCTTCTATAAACTCCTAGCAATTTTGAACTTGTAGGGATGGGGGATAGCTAGTGTCACTCTCGCTTCAGTCCTTACGCACAGCTTAGTGTCATCTATTAGGTTGTAAGGACTCTGAGGACTCAGGGATTGCCTGCGTATGGGGAGTTGTTCCAGGGAACGCAGATGCCACACTTGTAAGGGTAACGTACTTACAGTTTCGGGGGGGGGGGCGATGCCTACCTGGTGTGGACCTGTGTGCCGGCCTCTCATAGGGCTGATTGCCCTGAGGTGCCGGCTGCTGTTGCTCGGGGGTTGGTGAGGAGTGGGGACGACGGGGGTAGAGGGGGCCATGGGGTTCCCCATCGAACCTTGCTCCTCCTGTAAGATTCTCTTCCCTCCCCCCTCCCGCAACAGTGAGCCCCCCCCCTCCCAAAAAAAGGCCTCTTTAATACGGCTCCGGCTGACAGCCTTGTGTCGGTCTTGCGGCCGGCTCCTCTTGGGCGGATGAGCAGCCTTTCATAGTGGACACTCCGGCTTGGCAGGCGGTCTTCTTTATTCTCTGCAGCAGGCAGGTACGGCGTCTCCCTCTGTTATGCTTGATCCTCGTTGTGGCTGGGTTTCTAGTAGTCGCTCTGGTTTATGGGTAGGTATCTTGCTGAGTCCTCGTGTGGCGTTTTTGTGACACTATAGCGCTGAAACTGGGAGAACAGACAACAGAAAGATACGTTTATTATGTCTTTATTTTCTTTGTTTTCGACCTGCGAGGCGCTCTGAGGTCCTCACTGAGGGACCCTCATTCTCCTGTTCGTGGGAGTCAGGTGGATCAGCATTCCACGATGGGGGGGGAGACAGGCCCACTGCTTTCGCCAGTCTGGACATCTCAGTCGGGTGTCTAATGACATGTGTCTTCCCATTTCTGATGATTATTAGTTTAAATGGGAACCCCCATTTGTACTTGATACCTTTGTCTCTGAGGAGGGTGGTCAGGGGTTTTAAGTCCATCCGCTTGTTGATAGTTTGCTTTGCTAAATCATTATAGATTTGCATATGGTCATCTTGGTAAGTGAGCGGGTCTTTTTTCCTGCAGGCTGTCATAAGCTTCTCTTTGGTGGTGTAGTGGTGTAGCGGTGTAGCCTGACTATGGTGTCCCTGGTCTTATTTGGGTCGTCTGACCTTGGCCCGAGGGCGCGATGGGCCCTATCCATCTCAAAGTCCTTTTTGTCCAGGTCTGCGCACAGCGAGGAGAAGAGCCCTAAGAGGTATGGCTGTAGTTTATCTGACTGGATCGTCTCTGGAATTCCGCGGATCCGCAGGTTCTGTCGTCTCTCGCGGTTTTCCTGGTCCTCGAGGTTATCTTTCAGATATCTAATCTCCATTCCAAGCCGGAAGATTTCATTGTCTGCATCTGTTTGTGTCTGGAGAGATTCCGCCATTTTAGTTTCTAGTGTTGTCGTCCGTTCAGCGAGGCCTGCTATTTCGTGCCTCAGTTCTGTTACGGCAGCCTTCAGGTCTTGCTGTATAGAAGTGTGCAGTTTGTCTAGCATGCCCTTCATCAAGTCTTGCATGAATTCCCTTGTTGGGATAGTCTCTGGGCTTTGCGCTCGCTCCCTTTGTTCTCGGGCCGCGGCCTGCTGCTTAGGGCCTCGTGTGTTCGTTGGCCCGGCGCCATCTTGGTTTCTCGGGGTAGGCTCCGAGCTCCGCTGAGATGGCGGAAAAAAGTTTAATGAGCCCTGGCCGGGCGGCGCTTTTTGCTTCGCAGCCATTGCGGGGTGTTTATTCTGCTAGGGGTTATGTTTTTTGGGGTCGGGTGGTGGGGTGAGGGGCGCTTGTATAGCGGTCTATGCGCGCGGGCCGGCGGAGCTCAGCTCTCACACGTCCATCTTATCTGGCTTTGTTTTTTTATTTTCTGTTTATTTAATTATTTATTTTCCTGTGGGGGGCTGTGTCTTTAAATCAGACCTGCGGCGGCCATCTTGGATGTAGCCGACACACAGGCTGAAACGCAGGGAGCCAGGCAGCACTATTCACCGCCGGGGGGGGGGGGGCTCAGGTATCACTTGGCCAGGCTTCCCCACTCTCCCTGCGGTCAGCTGTCCGGTCGTCTCTGGGGAGCCTCCCCGTCTGTTATGCCACTATGTTATGCCACTATTCCCTGCGTGTGAGCCTGGCGGCCATCTTAGGTGGTGCTGCTCCTCCACGCCGGGGCTCAATCGGGACTGGAGGGGTACTCTCGGCCTCGTCTCCCCCGGCCCACGGCTCTGCTCACCTCTGTGGGGCTTCCTCCTCTCCCCTCTGGGACCCCGCCGTGTCACTCACCCCCTCGGGAAAGCCACGCTTCTCCCTGCGTGAGCTTCCGCTGCCGAGTCAAGATGGCCGCTCCGCCTTCCCCCTCGGCTCCCTCCCGAGCACTCGAGATCGCCACTGGTGCTGGCGAGTCTCCTACCGGCTGGTAAGCTGCTCCGGGATCTGTCTGCTGTGATAATCTTTTGCGGGGAAGCGGAGAGGGGGGGGGGGGCTGGGCGGTTTTGTCGGGGGCCACTCTGAACCTCTCAGCTCCACAGAGTCTCCCTGTCACGCACGGGCCTCAGCAGCTTCTTTTACTCACTTTATTTTCTGCTCCCTTGTTCTGTATATTTGGGGGGCTTAGCAATGTCCAATTTCGTTATTGTTTGTGTTAAAATCACCCCCGTCTCCTGCTGTCTTATAGTGTGGTGTTTTAAATTTATTTTGGCCAGATTGATGTTCGCTATTTCTTTGTTTGAAGTTTTGTCTGCAGGAGCTTAAGACAGACACAGCCTTTGCAATTAGACTCCAGGCCACGCCCAGGTTCTGATAGATTTAAGTTGAGGGCTTCTGACTTATCACTGTTAATTTTGTATCCTGATATTTTGCCAAATTCCTTTAATTCTTTGTGTAAGTTGGGAAGGGAGATCTGGGGCTGCGTTAATGTTAATATGATATCGTCTGCGAACAATGAGACTTTATAGTTTATTCCGCCAATTGGTACCCCCTGTATATTTATATTGTCTATAGCCGTCCAGCGTAACTAGTACACTCCTATGTTTATATCATCCTAATGAGTCTCCTTAGCTCTTATACACGCTCTAATGCCTTGGTTACTGTCACGGTAGCTTGTGACAGGTTGTAATTTACACCAAAACTATATATAAATATATATATACCTGGGTTTGAACTGGGACGAGACTTAGATATGATAAATATAATTTATTCCTTGATAAAGGTGAACACAACAGATATGTACAAATAACAGGCAAAATATAGACACTTATTTAAAGATTAGGACAGAAGGCCATCAGGACACAGACTTGGCCACTTCTCCCAGATTTCAGTTGACATCACAGCAATACATGCAGGACAAATGCAGGACATGAAGCCTTTGCATGCAGGCATCAAGACATTTGCATCAAGACAATGAAGAACATGAACAACATGGGTAAAGGATGGCTTTGACTTATATACTATGTCAAACTCATCTCTTTAACCCTAGGTGCCGCGACGGCTAGCAAAAAGTCTTTGAAGCTCCTTTGGCTTCCATTGAAGTGTGAATTACCACATTTACAAAAACATCCACTTCCCTTGGTCCCTAGGCCAAGCATAAACAATTAGCAATTTGGTCTTTGATGACCAGGCTATGTAAATTCTAGCCTTTCCTGCTCATCACAACAGGGGTTCCTCAGAACTCAACCAAAATGTCATATTTACTGCAAATCACCTCATAACTTGAGTTCAGTAATACATACAGTCAGGTGAGATATATTAATACAGTCCGTGCCACCGGACGCTCACAGAGAGACCAAACATTACAGTGTAATATGAAAATTAATAGAGATATTAATATCTGGCATTTAGCAGCAGTTACATATACAGTGTTTAGACTCCCAAAGATATGCTAAGTCCCACGAATACAAATATGTAATTCTTATCCTTTTCAGCCAAGGACATCTCATAATATTCTTATATTTAATAAGGTTACTCCTTTTGATTCCCTTCTTGGGTAGCTCCACCCCTACCCCATCAATAAAACCTTTTGAAGTAGGCTTGTGGCTTCTCGCATAACCAACTAGGTAGTTACCTGTTGATCCTTCCTGGGTCTTGCATAGCAATTCCCCTGTGAAGCAGGCTAAACTCTAGCAGGATGTGGTATTTAGCATCCAACTGGCCAATTCACACCTCCTTTTTGGATATGCACTTCCAGAGAGGAATCTTGCATATCAAACGTGAATAGACTCATGAGTCAAACCAGTTGGTCCTGGCACGCATTACAAAGGCAGGCAGAGGTAGTTAGCATTTGGCCTGTACCTTGTAAGACTGCAAAAAGTCACTTTATCAAAAATATATGTTCCTCTTAAGACAAAGTTATATTTTTAATATGTGTGTACTTGGGGGGTGACCCGGAGGCTGTACCCCCAAGGCTCAGGGTCCTGGCTTACTCCGTTACCAAATTACCAGTTTTCACGTAACTGTTTATTCAGCACTGCATATAAGATTAACCCCTTAAGTCCCAGTGGGTGGGTTATGCAGACACTGACCCAGCAACAATACATTTTACATAGGGGAATAAGCATTTTCATGTTATAACAAGGGTTAAATCACATTTCTAGACCTCAGCCCAGTTAACCCCTTGTCTCCCTGGCGAGGTTAGAGGGGGGCCCTTGGGGAGTAACCCCGTTAATCCTGGGCCAAACCCTCACTATCGTCACAGTTACATATTTTATTACTCTGAATATGCATGTATGTTCCTAGGACAGCAGAGCCCTGAATATTGGGATAATATCCCTCACCCACTACGGTCAAGCTTATAGGTTTTGGATATGGGGAAGGCGTGGGGAGGGGAGGGAAAACTCCTAGCATAGCCATAACATGGAGATCTTTCTGACAATCCTTAAAACCAGCGTAATAAACGTGAGAACAACTCTTAACAAGCTCAGTACATGAAAAGCATTATAACCTCTCTTTTTGTCAGTCGGTCAAGCTTATAGGTTTTAGACCTGGGAAAAGGGGGAGAGATGAGGGGGGGGGGGGGGGGGGGAGATAGGGGGGAGGGGGAGACCTGGGTTGACAGGTAACACAACAGCACATTGCATTAATGTTTTTAGGTATCATGCTGAACATAAACGGAATACTTCCTACGCTTGCTGGTCGGGGAAGAGGGGGGGGAGGGATGGGGCTCTTAGCATAGGAACCTTCCTGACTAACCTCACAACCATAGCATAAAACATGGGGTTAACATTTAGTGAAGTTAATATCCGAGGATCCTTATGACATTTCTATTTGATCTATGTGGCCCGCCGTGTGCCTTCCTCAGAGGGTTTGACAACGTATTTTATTACTGCAGGCAGCATCATTAGTATGGGGCCGTGCGGCCATATCTTCTGCGGCGGAAGGGCAGGCTTATGGGATTTGGAGCGTGAGGGGGGGAGGGGGAAGGGGGGGAGAGAAAAGGGAGTACATTATATTATAAAACATACAACTTTTCTCAACTTCAACATTCATCAACTGAGGAACAGATTTTTTTTTTTTACATAACTCAACTGTGGCATAGGGACGGCTTAGCACTAGATCCATGTGGCCAGCTAATCTAGACTGCCAGTTACTGTAATAGTGTCACTGCCGCTTCTTCCATTATCGAAGTCATTTGGGCTTCCTGTCTTGTGCAGGGCTCATTAGGCAGCTTCCCAGTTAACTAGTATTTCCTAGTCCGGGGGGGTGGGGAGGGTAGCAACAGTCGTGCGAACCGAGCCTGGGGTCCATAGTCCTGTACCCGGGCCTTAGACAGATTAAATTTTGCTACTTACAGTTAGTAGATCGCAGTGCTGTTGTCGGAGCATCGCGCTCCCCTCCTATCCCACCCACAAATCCCCCCGCCAACCCCCAAAGCCCAGCCGGACCTCAGCACTCTTCAACTGCCATCCGGTCAGCGGCAAAAGTTATAGTAGCTTCAGCTGTGGGTTGCCTCCGATCGTCAGGGGTCGGATTCTGAAGCTATGCATCTGGCTGGGTCTGGTGTGGTTCTTGAGCCGTCATGTGCTCCCGTCTTCGCTGTGGACTATGGTGCTTCTCATCTGTTCTTAGACTGCCTTTGCGCCGCCGTTCTCCTCGCGGGATGGGTGCTGCGTGGTTCCGCGTCCTCCCGGTGCGGTGGGTCTTGTAGTTGCTCTGTTGTCCAGGAAAGCGGCGGGGTCAGACCCAGGGCTTTCACAAATGGGGCCATGTCCTCAGGGCGGCGGATGGTTAGGAATTTGCCGTCATAGCTTACCGTAAGCTTGAATGGAAAGCCCCAGCGGTACTTCACCTCCTCCCGGAGGAATGAGGTCAAGGGATTCATTTCTCTCCTTCGGTCGACTGTTATCCGTGACAGGTCGTTGAAAATTTGGAGAGTTTCATTTTGGAAAGGTAGTGACTCTTTCCCTCTGCAGGCGGTGATGATCTTCTCCTTTACTGTATAGCTGTGTAATCTTATGATTACATCGCGTCGCCGGTTGGGATCTTCTGATCTGGGAGCTACCGCCCGGTGGGCCCTATCCATCTCTAGGTCCATGTCCTCTAGCGGGCCGCAGAGCGATGTGAACAGTTCCGCAAGATAGGGACGAAGCTGGCCAGGTAAGACCGTCTCCGGTACATTTCTTATGCGCAGATTCTGGCGCCTGTCCCTATTATCTTGGTCTTCCTGCCCGTCTTTGAGACGGGAGATCTCCTCTCCTAGCCGGATGATTTCTTCCTCGGCTGCTGTTTGTCTTGCCAGGGACTCCTCCAGTCCACCTTCCAGAGTCGTTGTCCTCTCTGTTAGGCCAGACATCTCCTGTTTAATCTCCGCTACTGCTGCTTTGATTTCTGCCTGCAGGGATGTTTGGAGCTTGACATGCATGGTGGAGAATAGGCTCTCCAGGTAGGATCGGGTGATCGGTTCCTCTATCTCCATTTCAAGAGTTGCATGGGCTTTCGTACCCATATTTAGAGCTGCTTGCGGCTCTTGTGAGCCTCGTGGTCCGCCACCCTCTTGGTTTGCTGGACTCTTCTGTGTCGGGGAGAAGAACCGTGACACCGCCGGTGCTGCGGGCTTCTTTGTGTGTTTGGACATGCTCCGATCTCTCCAAGTAATGGGGGTATGTTTTTGAGCCTTGAATTTCTGGTTTGGGAGCGTTATTTATTAAGTTTTAGCCGGTGGGTCTGCGGAGCTCCCCTCCTACACCCCCATTCCTGATGACATCATCGGAAACCCATCCCTTTAGCACATTTTTAATGGATCATCAACATTCAGTATTGTCATAGACAACTTAGGATCTGGCTGTGGTTTTTTTTTTTAGGGAAGCTGTGTCTTTAACTGAAACGGGTGGCGGCCATCTTGGATCCAGATGGAACGCAGGCTGAAACACATGACATGAAGATAGCTCCTACTCAGAAAGCTCTTATTCAGACCACAGCTCTGATCAGACCCTCTCTTCACAGTGGGGGCGCAGGCAGGCTCAGGAGGGATCAGGTAGGGCGCAGAAGGCGGGCAGCCAATATCTTCAACTGGTTTAGCCAACAAAATAGTCAGTGGGTCCATAGAAATGGACACATCCGTTATTTCTTTTTTTAATAGATTGGATAACGATCCAATATTTCTATTGCCGGACACGTTCACCAAATGTGGACCATATCGCTTCTCTGCCCACAACCCCTCCAGCACAGATCAGACACCACAGGGTAGATTTGCTTCAGCCGCCATGGCGTGAGGTACCAATGAATAAAATTTTATATATATTTTCTTTAGTTGCTGTGCATATGGAAGTTTTTGCAGCAAACTCCCATATATCCTCCCAATCATCCCTGTCAATTTCTATTTTCAAATCCGCTGCCCATTTGAGCATGCAGTCATGATCATGTGAATTGACCAAGGCCTCCAAACTGGCTTTTATTCTACAGTAGTTATCAAACCTTTTTGATAACTACCTCTCCTACATAGGCAGCAGAGATGTAGAGGAGCACAGCAGCGTTTCTTGGCAGCATACCAGCTAGTGGATCGCCAAAATGAGGGTAACTCCTAGCAGGGATGAGTATTAAAAGAGTACTTTAATGGTCAGTGCAAAACAGAACAATGGTAGGAGCGCACCTACGCGTTTCGTCCGTAAAGGACTTTCTCAAGGTGGATTATACTCTATGTCCCTGAACCTGGATCCATTATGGTATATGGAATTATCAGTATACTAATGAGCCATCTATGGTGATGCACCATAAACACCACTTACCTCTCCTACATAGTGCTTCAAAACTTGTGAAGGGAGTAAATTCTAATTTTGGGGACATTTTTGGAAAAAAATTCTGATCTGTAGATATTTAAACATACTAAGGTCTGGTGCCTCATACCTAGTTAGGAACTCTTGGAAACTAGAAAGTTTTCCTTTATGCACTAGGTCGGCAACTACTCTAATATGTTTAGCTTTAATTTGGTCGAATTGTTTATAATCACAGCCTGGGGGGAAATTGGGATTGTTAAAAAGCGGAGTGAGTTGCGAAACGGGAGACACAAGATTAAATTTGCCCTTAGACTTGCTCCAACTCTCCCAGGTAAATCTCGTCGGATCTAGCTCAAACATTTTGGCGTACACCTCCTTATCCAGTGCCCATAGGGACACTGGCAGAGAAGACGTTCTAGCATATTGGGATTCTATGGCTAACCAACAATATTGTGTTGGATCAGCGTTCCACATCACCACCTGCCTTAGTTGGGCAGCTTGGTAGTATTTCGAGATATCTGGGACACCCAAACCTCCTCTTGTCTTTAAAGCCATCATCACCGATCTAGCTGTTCTAGGCCTTTTACCTTGCCAAATAAAATTAAATATTCTATTTGGGAAATTTTTCAGTTCGGATCCCGGTATCCGGACTGGGAGAGTCTGGAAATGATATAATAACCTAGGGAGTATATTCATCTTGACTGATACTATTCTCCCAATCCATGACACCTGATATCCTTCCCACTTTGAGTGCACACTAGGCCAGGGATAGTATATACGGTATCAATTCCTATCTACAATGATGGTTCAGTCAACCTTTACAGGGAAGCAATTGCTCACTGCATTGAGTGAGGACAATTGCCACTAAAATGCCATAGCCAAAATAACAAAATTTTATTAAATATCAGCAAAACTCACAACATAAACGGCGCATGCTCTAAACTAACTAAAACCAATTAAAATCTGGATCCGGGAAACAGTCTCAATTGTAGCGGTCGGAATAATTCACCATCTATTTACCATATTGGTATATATAAATTGCCACCATTCATTGGCTATAATTGGAACGAATAGCTATGCAACCATATTGTGTAGGTGTGCATAGGATAAATGCACAACGTGGCAGCACAGGTAGAAAACAATACTTAAACGCCACCGTGGCTTAGTATCTCCAATAGTACTCGCAGCTGTTATGACACAATTATGGATTGTACATACTGCACCGACACACTTTATTCGAGCAAATACCCAGTATGTACCTGGCAGATACCTGGAATGCGCCGCTCCTCACCTCTGACAAGCCCCGTTGCGTTTGCCTTCCCAGCCTGGGTTCATGCCTGGCTGATGGGCGGCTGATCTGTTAAATAATAATGATTAGGATTTAATAGGCTGCAATGCTTCGCGTGTCTACCAGATGGCATAAATTCATGAATTGTAATGCAGTATATATATATATACTGTGCAGTATTGCAGCCAGTGGGAATAAAATGCTTCAATCCCTGCCTGGAAAATAACCCAATGCACTCGGGCAGAAAACAGTCACAAACCTCAATACACCCGGGTATACCCGAATTCGTGGGACTAGCCGAGCTCGAATAAAGTGTGTCGCCAGTGTAGACTGACCGCTTAGGCAGACTTAAAAGAGAGAAAACAAAGGAAATACCTACGCGACAAAGTAGATTTTGAGGAAAACAGAATCTTTAAATATAAAATCTTCAAACAAAATAGAAATACACGTCGCCCTACACCGCTCAATTCGTCAACTGAGTGGGAAGGATCTGCAAGTGACCTAGAACAAGAACAAAGTAAAGACCCTAAACAAACCACCACTACATCCTTAGTCGCCAACAGTACAGGGTTTTTTTTAGATTTGGAGGGGCCTTCATACCTAAGCGACACACTAGGAGGAAAACCAGAAGGGGATCAGGACAATTATCTGAGAGACAGAAAAGTATGGGGGTACAAAGGTCCCGGCCACCAGAGAGGCAGCAGGAACAAAAAGAAAAAGCAACCAAATTACAGGTCATAAACCTATCCTCTAAGATTCTTAATACCCATCACTTGCAGGTTCTAGCAAAAGGCCTATCATTTTGCCCAACAAGTAAAATGAATCTGTTCGAAATTGTTAAAGATCTGAACCTCTTCTCCAGGAAGTTACTTCTTCAGAAATTTTTCATTAAACAAAAGAAAAGGAGCTTAGTTAACAACCCTGATTTGGAGAATCTAAATACTAATGATCTGGACAATTTGGCCACTCTTGAGGAACTTGTAATAGACAGTGACAGACCTATAGGGGAAGGTCCGTTTACACAGTTTAGGGCAAAATCTACCTTTACACCACCACAGGAGATTAGTGCACAAATCAAAGTGTTCACTGAACTAGTCACACATGACCTTGAAAAACTAAACAACAGGACAAGCAAGTACAACTTGACTAGAGATGAACACAATGCATTGAAAGAACTGAGCCAAGATGATGACTTGATAATCAAGCCATCAGATAAAGGTGGGAATGTGGTGGTGTTAGATAAGGTAGCCTATCAACGTGAATGCCTTAGACTACTGTCTGATAAATCCTGTTACCATATACTCGACTATGACCCCACATCTAATTTCCAAAAAGAACTATTCAATATACTAGAGACAGGTAAAACTAATAAGATCATTACGAATAAAGAGTTTGAGTTTCTTTATATTAAGAACCCGAAGGTGGCGACATTTTATCACCTTCCAAAGCTACATAAGGACAAGATACCGCCCCCAGGGAGACCCATAGTTTCTGGCATTGGGAATTTGACGTCCAATGCCAGTATCTATGTGGACAAATTATTGAGACCATTTGTCAGTTCTCTCCCGTCATATCTGCGCGATACTAAGGATATACTGCTTAAACTGGAGGGCATCACTACAGGCCCTAACACACTCCTAGTTAGCCTGGATGTTGAGGGACTTTATACCAGCATCCCACACATGGTTGGTATGAAAGCCGTTGCCCATTTTTTACGATCAAGAGGACAAGATCTAGTAGGTCACAATGATTTTATCCTACAACTTCTGAACCTTACCCTTACAAAGAACTATTTTGTATTCAACAATAGGTATTATCATCAAATCCAGGGTACCGCCATGGGGACCACCTGTGCCCCCACTTATGCGAATTTATATCTTGGCTGGTGGGAGGAAACGGTGGTCTTTGGCGAGGACCTGGAGGCCTATACCATCTTCATTGACCTATGGGTAAGGTTCATTGATGATATCTTCCTCCTTTGGACAGGTCCGGCGGATCTTCTAACCGAATTTGTGAATAAGCTAAATATTAACGAAAATAACCTTAAACTCACCACTGTCTCAAGTCTTTCAAAAATAGACTTTCTGGACATCACCATCCTAAAAGATGCAATAGGTAAAATAGAGACTACTATCTTTAGGAAAAGCACGGCAACAAATAGCCTGCTCAGAGCAGAGAGCCAACACCCACGACATGTCATAAATGCGATTCCTATAGGGCAATATCTAAGGGTCCGGCGTAACTGCTCGACGCTTGCAGAATACAAGGAACAGGCCAATTCACTTACAAATAGATTCCTGGAGAGGGGACACTCGAAAGGAAGTTTAGTAAAAGCTTATAATCGGGCCATACATACACCACGGACACAACTTTTAGCAACTACTAACCAGAGGAATGGAGGAGATGGATTTAAACCCATACGATTTGTTGGAACTTTTAGTGACCAATGGGGCTCAATCTACCGCATTCTTAATAAACATTGGCATATCCTTCTAGATGACGATGACATAAAGGAGGTGTTGCCAACACACCCCAAACTCACTAGTAGGAGGAGTCGGAACCTAAAAGACATCCTAGTGAGAAGCCACTTTAAGTCTAAACAAAAGGGTACCTGGTTAGATCCAAAACCAGTAGGATCATATGCCTGCGGAAGGTGTAAAGCCTGCAAATATGTGCCAAAGACCATTGAATTTTCAGATTCAAGTAAAACAAGAACATTCAAAATCAAACAGTACATTAACTGTACTACTGAGGGGGTTATTTACCTGATCATCTGCTCCTGCGGGAAATTGTATGTAGGGAAAACATTCAGACACTTCAAAACCAGAATACTTGAACATCTGGGATCAATACGAAATGCGAAAGATACTCCACTGGCACGGCATGTATTGACTGAACACAATGGAAATAGTGATAAACTAGTATTCATTGGTATTCAGCATATCCCATGGGGCCAACGCAAGGGCGACTGGAATAGGATCCTTCTGCAAACAGAATGCAGATGGATATATACATTAAAAACACTCAGCCCTGTAGGTCTGAATGAGGGCTACATATACACCTCCTTCATATAAAATACATACACAACACACAGTATGCTGCGATAAGATGTAAGCTATGGATATATAATCGGATCGGGAATTATCCCCATATCTGTCCGTATTGACCCTTTGGGCGGACATTAGTAATACTAGTAACACTCCTACACAATTACTACCACACTTATGGAATGTTGAGTGGCTTACACGAGTTTATGTCAAATATCTAGTGGGAGGGCTTTAGTGGGATACAGCTTAAAATTTAGAAGTTCGTTTTGACCCTCGGGCGGACAACTTAGGTTAGAACACTCCTACATAGCAATTACATTAGACTGCACTACTGGATTATTCCCTCACGATTTCTTAAGACCATTTTGCTAATCACAGTATCATATGAAGGAGGTGAATGTGAGACTGATTTATGACATTGCCCTATACCCTGCACACTGCCTAAACTACTTCCATACAAATTGGGCACCCTAATATAAATGTCTTAGAGTGGGAAGGATATGTATATAACAGGACAGCTTTATAAGTACCAAGCAGTATAACTATTTATACAATTTAGACATTCTCTTTGTAATTGGTACAATGATATGCATGTAGAAGCATTAAACAGCTACTACTACATATAGGTTGGAAGCAAAACACACACACTCAAAAAACCACAATCACAAACTCCATATTATACTTTATTGAAGTTCAGCTGTAGATGCCTATGGCTTTAATAAACAATTGCAGGCACTTTCTGCAATCAATTAGCAGCATATATATGGATATAGCGCTGCTCCATACTGGCACCTCCCATCCTTGAGAAAGCGCAGGTCCCCCTACGCGCGAAACGTACGTCGGAATGACGTCATCACGCTGACGTCTTGAAGGAGGCAGGAATCCGGTGAGACCAGTCCGTGCATCGGGCTGCAGCGGGGTTACAATATACAGGCTCGTTTGTATTTAGTGTGTATGTGATCGGGTTATACTGAAGTGTGTGGGAGGTTCCACCTACAGAGTGTATTATTGTGTGGATTTTTATGCGCAACCGCTTCGCTATACTAACGGCTGGAGGGGTGTAACATACACTGGTGCTGGAGACCCTGCGAACACTATGTGGATTACTGCGGTATGCAGTTGTATTATTTATCAGCGCCACTAATACTATACACTTGCTCCACACACACTTATACACTCAATATCATAAGTGGGCATAATACATTATCACTGATCACATAGGGCGATACCTTAAGCCTAATTATTAGAGCCGCCCCGCTGCCTAAGCGGTCAGTCTATGTACAATCCATAATTGTGTCATAACAGCTGCGAGTACTATTGGAGATACTAAGCCACGGTGGCGTTTAAGTATTGTTTTCTACCTGTGCTGCCACGTTGTGCATTTATCCTATGCACACCTACACAATATGGTTGCATAGCTATTCGTTCCAATTATAGCCAATGAATGGTGGCAATTTATATATACCTATATGGTAAATAGATGGTGAATTATTCCGACCGCTACAATTGAGACTGTTTCCCGGATCCAGATTTTAATTGGTTTTAGTTAGTTTAGAGCATGCGCCGTTTATGTTGTGAGTTTTGCTGATATTTAATAAAATTTTGTTATTTTGGCTATGGCATTTTAGTGGCAATTGTCCTCACTCAATGCAGTGAGCAATTGCTTCCCTGTAAAGGTTGACTGAACCATCATTGTAGATAGGTATTGATACCGTATATACTATCCCTGGCCTAGTGTGCACTCAATGAGGATCTTTTGAGTGGGTCTCTAAACCCACTTTTATGTGTTTGTCGCTTGTCTACATTATCCTCTTCTGCACCGGCAGGGAATATAGAATTATCTGAGCATTAACACAACTGTCCAGGTGAGCGGTGAATCTACAAGTTATGTATACATAATCCTTCCCACTTTGCCAGATCCCTTTTAATCTTATCAAACAATTGTGGATAGTTGCCTTGATATAGGGAGTGGTAGTTCCTAGACACATTTACTCCCAGATATTTAATATGTGAGGAACTCCATCTGTAGCTGAAATTCAGTTTTGGTAATTTTATCTCTGGATCTGAAAGATTCAGATTAAAAGACTGTGACTTGTCGCTGTTCATTTTATATCCAGAGGGAGAGAGAAAGAAAGGAAAGATCCCCTAAGGCCACGTCATGGTCTCTGGGGTGTGGAAAAAGAAAGTGAGGAGGGGGGGAGAGAGGGAGTCATTCCACCCTCGTCCGGCCGGGTCCCGGCATCCATCCTTCACGGCTCTACTGTGGTTCAGATCCGTCTGGGGTTGTATCCTGATTTGGTTCGGATTAATGGGTTAACCAGGGTTCCCAGATTTTATAGAAACCTTCAGTTGAGCAGTTCAAGAAGGCCGTGAGTTTTTCCAAACTCATAACATCGTTAACTCTATTTTTCACTAGCTGTTTGGTGGGGGGCGCTATCTTCTTCCAAGAGTATGCGACTGAACACCTTGCTGCTGTTAGAATAAAGGAGATTAATTTCCATACTGGGCGATCAATGTCCTCTATCGGCCTGCCCAGTAGGAAGGTCAGTGGATCTATAGGAATTGTGAGGCCTGTGACCTCTTTTATCAAATCTTGTACCGTAAGCCAATATTTCTGAATTTCTGGACATGACCACCAGATATGGGCCATGTCCCCTCTATGTCCACAGCCTCTCCAGCATAGATCTGAGGCCAGAGGGTAGATTTGTTTTAACCTCACTGGGGTAAGATACCAATGATACATTATTTTATAGATGTTTTCCTTCACCGTGGTACAGATGGAAGTTCCTGAGGCCGCGTCTCATATTTCCTCCCAGTCCTTTCTGTCAATAACTATGTCCAATTCCGCTTCCCATTTAAGCATATAGTCGTGAGCGGTAGAGTTCACCGGATTCTCCATGCCGGCATATATTTGTGTTATTAGACCTTTTTGATGTACTCCTTCGCGACAGAGTTTCTCAAATTTTGTGAGAGGGGGGAATTTCAATGATGGGGACATTTTTGTAGAAAGTGTCGAATTTGGAGAAACTTAAATGTATCCAGGTGGGGTAATTTTAATTTGGTTCGCAATTCGTGGAGACTCAGGAACTGTCCATCGCTCAGCAGGTCCGCGATCGCTCTGATCCCCATTGTTTTAAATAGGTCGAATTGTCGGGTTTCACACCCTGCTGGGAATTTAGGGTTGTCAAATATTGGAATGAGCTGAGAGCAAGGGGACGAGAGTAAGAATTTAGTTTTAGTTTTTGCCCATATGTCCCAAGTATGTTTCATTGCCCCCAGCCCGAATTTGGGCGCCATGTCATTTCCCCTGTCACTGCTCCAGAGAAAATCTGGTAGAGAAGGCGTTCTGGAGTAATGAGATTCAATTGCTAGTCAACATAGCTTGTCTGGGTCCCGAGTTCCACATTACCGCCTGTTTTAATTGGGCAGCTTGGTAATATCTATTAATGTCTGGGACCCCCAGTCCTCCTTTTGTCCTAGACGCCATAAGAACCGACCTAGCTACCCGGGGTCTCCTTCCATCCAAATAAATTAGAGGATTTTATTTTGGATAGTTTTTAATTCAGAACCAGGGACATGGATCGGGAGCGTCTGGAAATAATATAATAATCTGGGGAGTATATTCATTTTAACTGAGATCATTCTCCCGATCCATGAGATCTGGTATTTTTCCCATTTATCCAGATCTTTTTTAATTTTCCTAAATAGGTTGGGATAATTATTTTGGTATAGGGAGCAATAGTTCCTCGATACATGTACTGTACTCCCAGGTATTTGATGTATATAGGGCTCCACTTATAATTAAAGTTTGATTTCAATGTCCGCATCTCTGGTTCTGATAGATTTTTTTTGTTTCAATTTTTTTATTAGGCAGTTATAACAGTCAACATATTTTCTATGACAGTCCATTTGTGGCCTAACACAATTTTTTACATATGAAAGAAAAGTCTCGACGTCCCCCTGTTCCTCCAGGGTCTGTCGGGGTGACGCGAGAATTGAAGTAGAAAAGGGAAGAGAAGGAGGAGAAAAGAGAGAGAGGAGAGGAGGGGGGGGAGGGGAGTAGTTGTACCCTTCCCTCGCCTTGGCATGCGCCTTTAGTTTCCGTTACCCATTGTGGCTCCTACCTCTATCCTTACTGTATATGGCGTTTCTGTGTGTCAGGGCCATTCTAGTGAACCATGGGTCCCAAATATTGTAGAAGGCAGTGGTGGACCGTTTCAGAAATGCTGACAGTCTCTCCATTTCCTTTACTTCGTTGATTCTATTTATTACTGTCTGTTTGGAGGGGGGGACAATTTATTCCAGGCGGCTGCCACCGCACATCTTGCCGCAGTGAGAATAAAGGAGATCAATTTGCCTGTTGGTCGGTCCAGTGTTTCTAGGGGCCTGGCCAATAGGTAGGTCAGCGGATCAACCGGGATTGTGAGGTCTGTGACCTCTTTTTATAAGATTGTGTATGGTTTCCCAGTATTTCTGAATTTCTGGACATGAGCACCAGATGTGGGCCATGTCCCCCTTTTGACCGCAGCCTCTCCAGCACAGATCAGAGGCCAGGGGGTAGATTTGGTTAATTTTGGCTGGGGTGAGATACCAGCGAAACAGTATTTTATATAGATTCTCTTTTATTGTGGTACATATGGAAGTTCCTGAAGCTGTTTCCCAAATACTTTCCCAATCCTCTCGGTCTATAACGATGTCCAATTCTGCTGCCCAATGCAGCATATAGTCATGCGTGGGGGCTTCTGAGGCTCTCTCCAGTTCTGCACAGATTTGTGTTATGAGACCTTTCTGATGGCCGGACTCCCTGCATAGCCTTTCAAAGCCAGTGAGAGGGGGAAATTCCAACGTTGGGGATAATGTTTGGGTAAAGTGTCGAATTTGTATTTGAAGACATTCAGCCCTACTATCTCATATTTGGATTTTAAGTTTTGGTAACTCAGGAACTCCCCGAAGCTCAGGAGTTCGACAATTGCTCTAATATTTTTGGTTTCAAATTGATCAAATTGTCTGGGCTCACATCCAGGTGGGAATTTTGGATTTTTGTAGATTGGTGTGAGTTGGGAACGAGGTGTCGTGAGCTTAAATTTATATCTGCATTTTGTCCAGGTCTCCCAAGTGTGTCTCATCGGGCCTAGTTTGAATTTGTTGCTTAGCATGTCTTCCCTGCTCATGGACCAAAGGCAAGCTGGTAGTGAAGGCGTCCCGGCATAGTGTGTTTCTATACCTAGCCAACAGTATTGTTTTGGGCTAGCGTTCCATACCACTGCCTGCCGTAGTTGTGCGGCTAGGTAGTATCTTGTTATGTCTGGAACTCCTAGTCCTCCTCTCCCCCTTGAGGCCAAGAGAAACGTTTTGGCGACTCTAGGCTTTTTGCCTTGCCAGATAAAGTGGAAGATTAATTTTTGAATATTTTTTAATTCTGAGCCAGGGATGGGAACCGGGAGGGTCTGGAAATAGTATAGTAGCCTAGGGAGTATGTTCATTTTGACCGAGACCATCCTCCCGATCCATGATATCTGGTATCCTCCCCATTTATCTAAGTCTTGCTTAATTTTTTTGAACAGGGCCGGATAGTTATATTGATATAGTGTTTGGTAGGTCCTCGATATCTTAACTCCCAAGTATTTGATACAAGAGGAGCTCCAACGATAGTTAAAATTTAATTTGAGGAGTTCCACCTCTGGCTCCGGCAGGCTGAGGTTCAGGGCCTCCGATTTGTCGTTATTTATTTTATATCCCGAGATTTGTCCAAAGTCTCGGAGCTCTTTTTGTAGGTTGGGCAGGGAGATTTGGGGTTTGGAAAGGGTTAGGATGACATCATCAGCGAATAGGGATATTTTGTGCTACCTGTGTCCAATTTCTATTCCTTGGATGTCTCTATTGAGTCGTATTGCTGATGCCAGCGGTTCTATGGTTAGTGCAAAGAGGAGAGGAGATAAGGGGCATCCCTGTCGAGTACCATTGGTGATCTCAAACCTCTGGTTATTGCCCCCTGGTAGTTTTACCGTTGCTGATGGGTTTTGGTATAATCTACGGACCCCCTCTAGATATGCGTCTTTGAAGCCAAATTTGCGCATAGTTTGGTCCAGGAATTGCCAGTTTATTCTATCGAACGCCTTCTCTGCATCTAGGCTTAACAAAAGTGCTTTGGTCCCTGTGAGGTGTACATGTTCAATGATGTTGATTATCTTCCGAGTGTTATCCGAGGCTTGTCTGCCCTTGACAAATCCGACTTGGTCAATATTAATTAATCTCGGCAAGATGGGGTTTAATCTGTTTGCTAAAATTTTACTATATAATTTGAGATCACTGTTGAGGAGGGAGATTGGACGATAGCTTCCACACTGCATCGGGTCTCTGCCT